>NC_033796.1:94076811-94102671 GCF_001876935.1 Asparagus officinalis
ACGGGAAAACATTGGTGATGGCCATTACCCGTCGCCAATGTTTGTATTGGTGACGGGTTATTTGTGTCGCCAATGTTTTTCGTCGCCAATACCTATTGGTGACGAACCGCGTCTGTCACCAATGTTCTCCTGTCGCCAATAAGTATTGGCGACAGGATCTGTACGTTGCCAATGTTCGTATTGGCGACGGGTTATTGGCGTTGTCAATGTTTCTCCGTCGCCAATAACTTCATTAAGTCTTTGTGTCCTTTATTATAAGGATAATGAGAAACTTGAGGAATGTCCAAAGTGTGGAGTGTCTCGATGGAGAAAGAATACATGCACTTCAACCCGAAAGTCGAATGAGTCAGTGAATCAATAGAAAAAAATTCCAGCGAAGGTGCTCCGACATTTTCTCTTAGTGCCTCGGTTGCAACAGTTGTATATGACAAAAAAGGTAGCTAAAGATATGTGGTGGCATAAGGTAGGACGTGTAGATGATGGTAAACTGAGACATCCAGCAGATGCAAAGGCATGGAAGCATGTGGATCAAACTTTTCCCTCATTTGCCACAGAGTGCAGGAATGTCAGACTTGGTCTTTCTAGCGACGGATTCAACCCGTTTGGCATTATGAGTTCGGGATGGTCTACTTGGCCAGTTGTGTTAATGCCTTATAATTTGCCACCTGGACTTTGTATGAAGCAATCATATATGATTCTTTCATTATTGATACCAGGCAAACATTCACCCAGTAATGACATAGATGTGTTCATGGAGCCATTAATTGATGAGTGATACGACATAAACATGTACCAAAAAGGTTGCAAGTGCACAACCGTGTCAAGTTATAGTATTTAAGATATCGATCCCACGAGGAAGGTGTTTTGTAGGAGAAAATATAAAATTGGTTCTTATTTTGTGTGCGTGACAAATAGGAGTGATGAGTAAATGTGATTGTGGAGAGATAATGAGAGTGAAAGTGATAGTGTGTGAAACGACGCAAAATTTAAGTGAGAGTGAATGTGACAAAGAATGAGTGTGATCAATAAGGCAAGAAGAAAAAAATGAATAAAATCAAGAAACAAATAGAAAATCAAGAATGAAGAACAAAATTCGAGAATAAAAGAAAATACAAGAAATTAAAGATGGTGGATTCAATTATAGATATGGGTAATCTACAATTGAACCCACTTCTTAGAAAATGGTGATTCCCTAGAGGGTTCTAGCCTAAAGGTGAATCAAACAAAATAAAAATAAACAAAAAGAAAAACTAAACCCAAGAGGGTTCTAGCCTCAAGGTGAATAGTATAAGAAATTAAAATCTAACTACAAAATAAATTACAAAATCTAAACTATAAAATAAAATTGCAAGAATTAAATGCAAGAAAATAAATCTACTCTATAAGCATGAAATAAATCTAATCTATAAGCATGAAATAAATCTAAGGCAAGAGGGTTCTAGCCTCTTGGCTATTTAACAAGAAAATAAAATCTAAACTACAAGCATAGAAATAAATCTACACTAATAAGCAATAAAAAGGAAATAAAAGAGAAAAAGGAAAGAAAATGCAAACCTCTAAATAATTCTTCATCTCCATCTTCATCATCCAACAAAGAGAAGAAATATTTAAAGTGGTGAAAAAATTATTATTATTAATTGCAACTAAAGTTACAATTTTTGGAAGGCCTTCTCAATTAAGAGTAGCCCTCCTCTCCAAAAGGAGTTTACAAAATTTTCACACCTCTAACCCCTCACTCTCTACCCCTATTTATAGTAAACATCAGTGAATGAGAGCCATTGGATCAAACTTGAGCCCCAAGACAAGCAAAATCAGCCATTGACGCGCGCTACAGTAATATGGTATCGATGCTGGCATCGATGCAGGTATCGATGCCAGCATCGATGCAGGTATCGATGCCAGCATCGATGCAGGTATCGATGCCAGCATCGATGCAGGTATCGATGCCCACATCGATGCTGACATCGATGCCCACTATTTCCAAATTCTGATTTCACGGATAGCTTCGTCTCGTCGAGATAGGCTATTTTCATATATTATATGTTAAATTCCGCCTTCCGGATTAGGAGATATCGCCGTTTCTTTATGGCCAACAATTTTGAATATGATTTCTTTTCATATTGGATTTTTGATTTTCTCCGGCTTCTACAGGCTACACGACTTCATTCTGGGCTTTTGGATAATTTGGAAATTGATTTTCCAATGTGCTTCTTTTCTTCATTTAATCAATGGGTTTTTGTTGAGAGATGAGAGTTTGAGATTTATTCTTCATTAACCTGCTATTAAAAGATAAAAATAATTATTAGTGATATATTTATTCATATAAAATAGATAATAAGGGTATAAAATTATAATAAAATATGATTATCAAATACCCCCACACCTAAACTTTTGCTAGTCCTCTAGCAAAGAAAACAAAAAGAAAATCCTAACTCACTTTCGTAGGAATCGCGGTTGTATTTAGCGTATACAACAAATCTTTAAACCCTTAGGTTACCCTAGTGGACGAGTTGTAGTCTCGTGAGGGTTTACAGTGAATATACCCACAAAATTCGGTTAATCTTGCCAAATTAAAGAAGTCAGTAAATAACTAAATTCACTTGATAACTTTTAGATAATCTAATTGGAGCCAGTTATCACTCAAGAAAATATTTTTATATATAACTCTAAGGTATATTTTTAAGAAAATCTTCTCATTGTAGCAATACAAAACCAAGCCAAACTTAGAAATTTAATTTAAAAGTTTTGAAAAGAACATGCTAACTCTTTGTTTTAAATAATTTTCAAGTTGCTTGATTTAAAATATTTTCCAAGACCATATATACAACTATAAAACATTTATTAGTTTAGATTTTTTTTAACTCTTTCTTCCTTGGTGATTTTTTTCTACTTTAACGGGCTTTCTAAGTACCATTTAACGAGTTTTGGGCCAATGGATCCCAACCCAAATGGGCTTAGGTCATTAAGTATGGAAATACTCCTTGGCTTAATTACTCGGTCAGCTTAGGCTTAATAAGATAGAATCACCTTGAATTAAAGAGTTTTTTTTTCTTTTTGGTGCCCATTTTTCGCACTCTTCTTTTGTATTTTTTTTTTGTATATGTATATATATTTTGAAAATATGTAAATCAAGACACTTTGAAAAAATTATTTTCAACTCTAAGTTAAGCATGCAAAAATTTCATTATTTTAAATAAAAGTCCAAGTTAAGGCTTAAGTAAAGTATACTACTTTGAAAATCATTTCTTAAGAAATTTATTTAGAGTTATCATAAAAGGTGATCTTAAGTAAATAACCAACTAGGGATTAGAAATTTTCAAATTTATCAAATAAATCAATTATTACATAACTCCATCAATTTGGCAAGTGACGATATTTTTATAATTTTTTTTAAGAAAAAGGGGGGGAAATGTAAAATGTAAAATAAAGAGAAAAAATAACTAATTCCCACCCCTACACCTAAATTTTGCATTGTCCTCAATGCAACTCTATGATTAATAAAGTAAAACAGATAAGAAGTGAAGCACTTACATTTGGTCGGCTGATAAAAATCTGTAATTACCTTTTGTCTGAGGAGGATGAAATCAAAATTTTATTCTCTTTTTTCTTCTTCTTTTTTCTTCTTTTTTCTTCTTCTTTTTTTCTTTTTTTCTTTTTTTTTCTTCTTTTTTTTTCTTTTTTTTCTTTTTTTTAACAACTGAATAAGAAACTCTCAAATGAGAGAAGAATAAATTCTTTTTATTATTCTGAAATAAACAAAATAAACAATGTAGAATGAAATATTCAACATGAAGAGTTCATGTTCTACATTGAATCCTACCTTATTGCTGAAAATTCTCCCACGGATTTTAAATAAATTCAACATGATATAATCAACAAAGTGCTGAAATTCTAAGCATTCCGGGGTGTTCAATGATTTTCGTGGCAATGGAAGGTAGGTATTATTGGTGTCATGCATATTGAACTTAGATTCTTGATTTGTGAATGTTTGTTCTCTAACAACCAATTTTTCTTTAACAATTTTCTCAACCCCAAGATTCATGGTTGATGTGTAAAAATTTGGTTGTTGTTTATTTTCCAAAAATCTTAGTTCATCAAGAAAGAGTTTTTCAAAATTCAGTTCAAAATAGCAATTGTCCAACACAGTTTCTTTATTTTGACAAACCCGATCTGCTTCTCCTAATATTTTTAGCTCCTCACCGAAAATTTCCTCAAAACTTAGATCTGACTCTTCTTCTTCTTCCCTCGGTCTTTCCTGAATTGAATTATCAGGGGAAGAATGAATTGGAACAAGAATTTGGCTTAAATGTGTTCTTTCCTGATTATCGACCTGTTTTCCTGACTGTAGTGCATTCATTTGAGTGTCCTTAGGATTGACCACGGGTTGACTCAGAATTTCTCCTTTCTCTACTTCACTTATGGCACTAGCTAGTTGATCAATATGGGTTTCTAATCTAGCTAGGGCTTGAGTGTTAGAGTTAAGTATGAGTTCGGTTGATTGCATAAATGAGTTCATCGTGTAGGATGTTTGAGTTAACATATCCGTGGCTAGTGTGGAGGCCTTAATAATGATTTCAAAACCTTTTTCCAAAAAATTGAGACGTTCATCATGATCTATATCAAGAGGAACGTGAGTTACAACTTGATGATGAGGAGACTGATTTTGATGTGACAGATTGGATTGTTGAAATTGTGAATGAGAATTGAAAGAAACTGTGTTTTTCCTAGGAAAATGTTGGGTCAAAGAGGGAGTAAAGTTTTGAGTTTCGGAGTGGTTTCCCTGGTTCCATGTAATGTTTGTGTAACTTGCCCAACCTGGGTTGTAGGTTGGAAAAAATGGATCATTTACTGAATACTGATATGGACTCTCTACAAACTCCCGGACTTCATTGAAAATTTCAATCCTATTGGGATAACATAAATTTTGAAAAACTTGTGGATTGGCCATTTGTTCAAAATGAATTTGTTGATGTGTATTGTCCCTAATCCACGTTTTGCATGCACCAAAAACAATTACTTTTTATATAATTTTTTTTTTGGAAAAATAAAAGTTAGTTTTTTTTGAAGAAAAAGGAAAATCCTAACTAAAACAAATCAAAATCAATCACTTTTCAATCACTCTAACTTAGGGTTAAGCCTAACTCAACTAGATTAGCTCCTAACCAAAAAATCCTTAAGTGAAAAGATAAAAGTTTTACCCGGGTAGTTAGCCAGGTAAGGATAGTACTAGAGGGTGATCAAAGATCAATTAAGTATCTCTTTCCTTGCGGAGCGCTTTATGCAACCCCTAAATCTTGCCTTAGACACCAACTAATCTGAGAAAACTTAAACCGGTTCACTTAAGGATTCTTTGTTCCTTTTTGAGCTCGAATCCTTAGGGGCCAACGTCTAATGAGTTTTATTAGGCTTGGGTGGTGTAGTGAGGAATTAGTGATTTTTGGGCTAAGGAAAGGGTAATGAAATCCCTCACCTTATCTTGATTATGGGGTTTTGCCCTTAAAAATATTTTTAAGTGTGTGTCAAATCAAGATGCTCAAATCACTTGGTGAATTCCTACACTATATGAAATGCAACCCTATGAATTAAAAGCAACTAAAAAGGATGGGAAAAAAAATCTTTTTTTTTTTAATTAGGGTTAACAATCAAACAAATGAGAAGGGGGGATTTGTTTGAATTTATTATCTTGTTAGTAAATGTCAAAGTTAAGGGTGAATTTTATTATGGTCAATGGAAATAAAATCTTTTTTTTTTAAGATCCTATTTGTCACTAATTGTGAGAAACTAACTAAAGGTGTGGAATTGAAAATATAAGGAAGAAGACTTACCACAAGCGAATATCCAATTCCTCAATCTCCAATTCTTGATCTTTAATCTCCAAGTAGTTCTTTCACAATAAACACACAAGTTAAAGAACCAAAATAATTAAAACCTACTTAAGCACCTTCCCCGGCAACGGCGCTAAAAACTTGATGCGGCATAAACATGTACCAAAAAGGTTGCAAGTGCACAACCGTGTCAAGTTATAGTATTTAAGATATCGATCCCACGAGGAAGGTGTTTTGTAGGAGAAAATATGAAATTGGTTCTTATTTTGTGTGCGTGACAAATAGGAGTGATAAGTGAATGTGATTGTGAAGAGATTGAGAGAGTGAAAGTGGTGTGTAAATAGGTGCAAAGTGTAAATGAGAGTGAGTATGAACAATAAGGTGAGAAGGAAAAATGAATAAAATCAAGAAACAAATAAAAAATCAAGAATGAAGAACAAAATTCGAGAATAAAAGAAAATACAAGAAATTAAAGATGGTGGATTCAATTATAGATATGGGTAATCTACAATTGAACCCACTTCTTAGAAAATGGTGATTCCCTAAAGGGTTCTAGCCTAAAGGTGAATCAAACAAAATAAAAACAAACAAAAAGAAAAACTAAACCCAAGAGGGTTCTAGCCTCAAGGTGAATAGTATAAGAAATTAAAATCTAACTATAAAATAAATTACAAAATCTAAACTATAAAATAAAATTGTAAGAATTAAATGCAAGAAAATAAATCTACTCTATAAGTAGGAAATAAATCTAAGGCAAGAGGGTTCTAGCCTCTTGGCTATTTAACAAGAAATAAATCTAACTACAAAGAGAAGAAGAAAAGAAATGCAAACCTTCAAATAATTCTCCATCTTCATGTTCATCTTCATCATCCAACAAAGAGAAGAAGAGAAAAATTTAAAGTGGTGAAAAAAAATTATTATTATTAATTGGAATAAAAAGTTACAATTTTGGAAGGCCTTCTCAATTAAGAGTAGCCCTCCTCTCCAAAAGAAGTTACAAAAATTTTCATACCTCTAACCCCTCACTCTCTACCCCTATTTATAGTAAACATCAGTGAATGAGAGCCATTGGATTAAACTTGAGCCCCAAGACAAGCAAACTCTCTACCCCTATTTATAGTAAACATCAGCGAATGTGAGCCATTGGATCAAACTTGAGCCCCAAGACAAGCAAAATCAGCCATTGACGCGCGCTACAGTAATCTGGTATCGATGCAGGCATCGATGCAGGTATCGATGCCAACATCGATGCCCACATCGATGACGGCATCGATGCCCACATCGATGACGGCATCGATGCCCACTATTTCCAAATTCTAATTTCACGGATAGCTTCGTCTCGTCGAGATAGGCGATTTTCATATATTATATGTTAAATTCCGCCTTCCAGATTAGGAGATATCGCCGTTTCTTTATGGCCAACCATTTTGAATATGATTTCTTTTCATATTGGATTTTTGATTTTCTCCGGCTTCTACAGGCTACACGACTTCATTCTGGGCTTTTGGATAATTTGAAAATTGATTTTCCAATGTGCTTCTTTGCTTCATTTCTTCATTTAATCAATGGGTTTTTGTTGAGAGATGAGAGTTTAAGATTTATTCTTCATTAACCTGCAATTAAAAGATAAAAATAATTATTAGTGGTATATTTATTCATATAAAATATATAATGAGGGTATAAAATTGTAATAAAATATGATTATCAATGAGTTAAAACAACTCTGGGATAAAGGGGGTACCAACATATGATGCACTTTCTTGTAAGTCTTTTTAATCTCTGTGCTATTCTTATGTGGACGATTAATAATTTTCCAGCTTATGATAATCTATCTGGTTGGTCTACGAAAGGGACATTCACTTGTCTTGTATGTGGTCCGAACTTCGAAGGCTTTTATTTACAACACAGTCGAAAAATGTGTTATTGGTTTAACAGAAGATGGTTACGAAAAGGGCATAAATTCAGGGGGGGGGGAATGGGCAAATAAGTTTGATGGCCAAGAAGAGAAAAGAGGGGAGCCTCATGAAATGTCTGGAGATGAGATTGTAAACTTGTTTGAGGGATATCCTAAATTCAATTTTGGAAAGAGCTGATTTACAAAAGATGAAATTCTCGCTCCGAGACACACTTCCATCATGAAGAGGGAACCCAAACGAAAGAGGCAAGTGCGGAGTTTAGATGTCACACATGCTCAGGATTTGCCGACAGGATGGACAAAATTTAGTATATTCTTTCAGTTGCCTTACTGGTTCAAGCTCAAGTGATTAAAATCCGGTACTTGGTTGTGTAGTTTATTATGGACAATTAGAAGATATTGTGGAGATATTCTTTGCGTACCGTACCAAAAATGTATGTAGTTATGTGATGTTTAATGTCCGTTGGTGTCGTGCAGACAGAACTAGGGATGCATATGGTTTTCATCTTGTAAATTTAGATAAGGAGATATATCCCAACATGAAGTTTATGTTCGCAAATCAGGCTACTCTGTGCTTTTACGTCAAAGATCCTAGGGTGCAGAATGTCTGGGTTATATTGTATAAGGAGCCGAGGACTCTTGTTCAGCTTGCTCTTGATGAAAACCCGGACAGTTCTGATGACCCAAATGAGACAGAAGGAGAAATTTTTATTAATTACTCATACCCCCAAAATGTCAATTTTAATATGTCAACCTCGCAAATTCGACTTGATATCTGTAATGTAGGAGATTTAATACAAATATCCTTATGCAAATTCGACTTGATATTTGTAATGTAGGAGTTTGAATACAAAGATCCTTATGCAAATTCTATGCAAATTCGACTTGATATTTGTAATGTAGGAGTTTGAATACAAAGATCCTTATGCAAATTCGACTTTATATCTTGCATGTATACAAAGATCCTTATGCAAATTCGACTTTATATCTTGCATGTATTTATTAAATATTTCAATTATATTAGTTTAACAATTTAAGTTGCAGAGGAGCCAAAGAATTAGGAGGCTATCTTTTCCTCGGGATCAAGAAGGTCCATCATCCAGTATAAGTATTCAAATTTTGCTGAAGTAAATAGTATTAGTGATATAAATATGCATTATATTTACTATTTTTTTATTTATCTAGGATCATCATCAAGACCATCTCCAAGTCCATTATCTCTACATGGATCCTCACCCATTGAAGGTATAAATTTATTTATTTGTATTATGTCAATTGATAAATTTATATGCTCATATAATATATATTTCTTTGTTAGATATTGCGGGGACATCTCAAATGGATCCACCGCAGCATCGAGACGCATCACCAGATCTAGGTATTATTTTTTATATTTTTATTATTTCTTTCATTATATTCTTAATTTACATTTGTAATGTAATGATATTTAATATTCCTAATATATGTTTGCAGACAATGCTCGTGATGGATTTGGTGATGACGAGATTGAGCACGAGATGATGTGTGGATCTTCTCAGTCAGAGATAGCATGTCTCCGCCCTTGGACTCCATCAGTATATCACATCCCTCTACCTAAAAAAGCTATTGCATTACAAAAAAAATGCGATAGGGACTTCAAAATTAGGAGAGATTATATTAAAACAAAGGAGCGTGCCATAAAGCAAAGACTAAATAAAGCTATGGCTGATCTAATGAGGGAAAGGAGTAATAATTTCGTATAAACATTGGAGATTTCCTACTTATTTATTTATGTAAGTTTATAAGAAATTTTTTTCTCTTTGTATTTGTAGGCAAAAAAGATTATGAGAAACCCGGTAGACATGGGAGTGAGGAAAAGATGAAAGTACCTCCGAAAGGGTACCATGCTATTTTAGAGTGGAAGGGCAACATTCCTGTTGGGGATTGGGCCGTCAGATTTAATAGCCTGATAGGCTGTTTAATAAGAGATCCATACTCAATTAACATTGCTCATAACTTTGAGGAGCAAGAATTTAAAGGCAAAAAGGAGATTTAGGTGAAGCTCGTGGTAATTATTTATTATACTGCTTATTTTATTTTCAATTCACAATGATTATTCTTATAGTGTAATTTTTTTCCATGTAACTTGCAGGATCATTATTGTCTTGAGGACAACCCAGAGGCTTGGGATTATGTTATCCCCAAAATGGCCAAGCTTATTCGGAGTTGGAAGAGTGATCTAAAAAAAGATATTTTACAAAAATATCTACTGATTGGAAGAGGATCTATGAGCTTGATAAGAGAGTTTATATTGGAAGAGGATCTATGAGCTTGATAAGAGAGTTTATCCATTTAATTGGATGACTCTCATTATCGAGTGGGAGGGTGAGAAGGAGAGTTTATCCATTTAATTGGATGACTCTCATTATCGAGTGGGAGGGTGAGAAGAAGGTGGATTATTTTCAATTTAAGATATTATCATCACGTTATTTTTCATTTAATATATAATCATCACACATACTAATAAAGTACTTTATTTTGTAGAAAATATGTGAGACAGTATCGATGAATCATAAAATGAAGATATACGATCACTTCTTAGGATCTACTTCTTATGCTCGGATCGAGCATAAGTATTTGAGTGAAAACCTAGTATAATCATATTATTAAAACTAATATCATGTGATTAGTTTTATACATTTACTTTGAAATTTAATATCACAGGACGCTTTGACTATACCCCCGACTCTTCTTTTGTTAGAAGAGCTTATACACCACCCCAGGGCTATGAAAATGTAGATGGAAATGACAAAAAAGTGGAGAAAATTAATGAATTGGTTGTAAGTATAAGATTAATTTTAGATTTGTATATACTTAATGATTTCTCATCAAAGTTTCTAACTTTTATGATATATGATATACACGCGGTGGTGGAAGCTTCTCAAAACGAGGTCTTGACCCGTGTCAGTCAGTCTCAAGGTACAGAGGACACTCCTGTAGAGACTAACCGCATGACCAGAGACGAGTGGATGGAAGTCGTCAACGGAGCTTACGGTTTACAACCAAGAAAAAAATGAAGAGTTCCTTTGTCAAGTGCTGGAGCTAAGAAATTCACCACCACCAATAAGCCTAGCAGCCAATCTATGACCTCGACATGACCATGTGACACATCATACGTCGTGGGTAAGATTGGTCAATACTTGTTGAAGAATGTTGAAGCCTCTTTGGTTTTAAGTTTTCTTCCCACTATTAAACAGGAGTTAGGTAGTGCACAAATGACCTGGGATGTCATTCAGCGACTCATTGATTCTCAACCCTTAAAGGACTTGCTTCCGCAGCCTGTATACATGGATATCATGGGGATGGTATTTAATGAGCATGCAGCTATAAGTGGTGGAGAGGTATATATGTCATATTATCTATGCAGTTATTATGAATATTTTGGAATATATTCTCATATTGATTTACATTCTTTTCAGGTTAGAGGAAGTACTGTAGGAAGCAGCAGTACGATACAACATTTTGATGCAGCCGCTGCCGACGATAGGGATCACGACGATAGGGACCAAGATGACTACGATGAATGAGTACTGAGTTAGACTTTTTTGTTACTTTTATCGACTTTTGGATTGTGTTGAGCATATAATGACCTCCGGATTATATATATACGTGAAGTTATACTTTTTTGTTACTTTTGTCGATTTTTTGTTACTTTTGTTACTTTTGTCAATTTTTTGATTGTGTTGAGCATATATTGTGTGTGTGTGTGTGAATCGATGAATGATGACTGTGATTATTGTTGGATGTGAATTGATGAATGTGAATACTATTGAATGTGAATTAATGAATGTTAATACTATTGGATGTGAATTGATGAATGTGAATACTGTTAGATGTGAATCGATGAATGTGAATATTATTGAATATTTTATGAATATTGAAAGCAACAGGTATATATTCCTAAGTTAGGCTCAAAAAGTAGTAATTTTTTTTCTCGAATTACATTCATTAGCGACGAAAAGGTCCGTCGCTAATGAACATTGGCAATGGGGAAATCAGTCGCCAATGTACATACATCATTGTCGCCAATAAACATTAGCGACAAGGTGCTTTCCGTCACCAATAATTATTGGCGACGAGTTCAACCCCGTCGTCAATACACATTAGTGATTGGGTGCTTTTCATCGTCAATGTGTTTTGGTGATGGTTAGATTTTCGTTGCCAATAAACATTAGCAATGGGGTGCATTCCATCGCTAATAAACATTAGCGACGGACAACACGCCGTCGCCAATGTGTTTTGGCGACGGCAAACTCGTAGTCGCCAAAACACATTGGTGACAGAAAGCACCCCATCACCGATGTTTATTGGCGACGACAATCTCACCGTCGTCAAAACACATTGGCGATGGAAAGCACCCCGTCGCCAATGTGTATTGATGATGGTGGTAAACTCGTCGCTAATGTTACCCGTCACTAATACCTCTCCGTCTGTAAAACCCCGATAATTTTTGAATGATATATTAATATGAGATTAATTATGATATATGGATATTTAGTATGATAAATATCATTTAATGATATATGAGTATAATACCATGTGTTTTGAGTATGAACAAGTTCATACATGAGAGAGAAAAGAGTCGAAACATGCACAATGGCCAAACTCATGAAAAACTGGAAATGCCCAGTCCGGTCGATCACCACAGTCGATCGTCATGGTCGACCGCCACGGTCGACCGTCATGGTCGACTGCGAAACCTGCAGAGAATTTTTCTCATGTTTTGAGTTGGTTTTGGATTTCTAAACCCATATTCATTTTCCCTGATATATATATATGAGTTTTTTCACATTTTTCTCAGTTTTCCTAAGAATCCTAACAGCCACCAAACCCCCCAAACCCTAGTTTGATTTCTTGGAGAAGATTGGAGGCTTTCGAGCGGGATTTTTTCTTGGTTTTTGGCTTTTGGAGTAGAGATCTCTTTCAACCTTACTTCTAAACCGTTTTTCGACAATCTCAGGCGAGTATCATCTCAGCTAATCCCCTCCTAGTTTTCAAAACATTTTTAAAGAGATTTAAACATATTTTGTAGAGCCTAAATGACTAGATTATGAATAAAAGACATCTCGTTTGTATTATATGTATAAAGATTAGATCTTTTCATGCTAAAAAGTTTGAGAAAAAAGTTTACAGATGTATTTAAGATCTAAAGATGCTTTTAAAACGTGGTTAATCTATAGAAAGAAGTTCGATTCATCGTTTTGAGTTTTTATGCATGTTTTAGGGTTTTGAATATAGACATAATGCATAAAATCATGGTTATATATGTTAATTTTATTTCCAAATATTTTTATCTGCTATAACATATTTGTATGCAAGATTCATGAAGTTTTTACTATGTTTGAATCACAAAAACACGACGTGAACACGACACACATAAAAATCTGGAAAAAACTAGATTTTGGGCTCACGGTCGACCGCTACGGTCGACCGCCACGGTCGACCGTGTGCAGGGCAGAGACCTAGGTAGTCTCTGGAGCCCGTCGTGGTCGACCGCCAAGGTCGACCACCAGTCTGATGTTGGCCTATGTATGGTTTTGGTTTGATTTCGGTTTGTCGAGCATTTCTCTCGACCTTGTGATGATTAACTATAATGTTAAAACTTGTTAAACACCTGGGATGATAGTGAACTTCAGATGTAGACTCGCACACCGAGATATGTGCACTTAGACTTGGTTTGTATTAAATTAACACACTTTTGTCACAAGTTAAAATTTATAAATACACATGACTTGTATTTGATCTTTCATGTATCCGGAAATAGGAAGATAAAACCTATTACCGCAGAATGATTGAGTAAGAGTATTATAATAGTATCGTTATTATATGTATCCGGAATAGGGAGATAATAAATCATATTGCCGCTGAGCGATTGAGTAAGAGCATTTCAAGAGTATCGCTATAGCACAAGATGATGCACACATAGATATTTGATCAGTTGTAAGTTTTATTCTATGATAGATTACCCGCAAGTAGGGTATTTCTTTTAAGATTTTAGCACACCCGTTATGGACGGTAGTTATATTCATTTTGGTTTGGTTGACATCCTTTTATATTAGAGCAGGCTACTCGAATGTAATTTAAGATGATGTATTTATTCTTTATGTTGGAGATTTGAGTATGTTTCCTTGACTATTTGTTTTTCATAGAGAGCTATATGAATGATTTGATATATGTAAGTACTGACTCTATTTTCTTATATATTCCTACCCCTTCTCCTGGGGAGAGGTAGTGATGATCTCGCTAGCGCTTTGACTCTCGTTGTTTCCCCTCTTTCAGGTAGCGAGTCTGGCGCACAGAGAGTCGCAGGTTGATGGGACTTCTTAGTTGTCCAATTAGCTACTTATTATACTTTGTAGTTATTGTAGAACTCCACATGTAGTTGATTTTTTTCAGACTCTAGATTGGTATTTTAGTTTAGAGTTGAGAGCTTTTATGAGACTTTGTTTATTTGACTCATTGTACTTGAGATCCAGTTTATACTCAGAGATATTTCTATTCTATTTCAGTTGGGCTCATTATTGATATTTCTTATACTTCTTCTGTGTATATCCAGTATTGTCTATTGCTATTTTTGCCTGTCTGTACCTTCACCTATATATTATTTCCACCAGAGAGATAGTGATTGTGATGGTGAAACATGTCGTAGCATGGTAGTTGGTGCTTGGCAGGTTTGACAATCCGGGTTTCATCTGGGACTGCAGCCTTGTGTAAACCCTGGGGCATCACAGTTGGTATCAGAGCTCTAGTTCTAATATCCTTAGGATCATCCCTGTATCATATTGTGGAGTTAGGATAGAGTTTACTAGGAATCATGTATACAGCTCACTAGGAATCCTTAGTACGAGTGATGAGGTACTATATATGTACGTGGAAAATCTAATTTTTCTAATGATCTATTTGCTTTGAATAATAAAGCATGATATGAGATATATGTTATATGATTTACTTATTGGTATATGTTATATCCTTCACGCTTGAGATCCTATTTACTACGTAATAAGCTTTATTTTAGAATTATAGATGTCAGGAAGAGGTTGTGGACGCTAAGTTACTCGTGCTTAGGGAGTTGAGTAGGATGATAGGGAGTCTGAGCCATAGAAGGCTCCACAGTACTTAGTGGATCTCATAGCGCCCTTAGCAACTCGTTTGGCAGCTATTGAGGAGCAATTAGCAGATCAAGTTCGACAGGAAACTCCCATTCAGGAGTAGGTACCAGAGAGGACACCAGTAGTTGTACCACCACCAACAGTTGATGATGAAGTGGCTGAGCAGGAGGCTTGGCTTCATTTGGTAGAGAGGTACCAGAAGTTGAAGGCTCCAGAGTTTCATGGTTCGACGGACTCTATTGCGGCACACAAATAGAAGGAGGATGTAAGAAACATTCTAGACATGCTTAATGTGAATACTATGCAGAAGCAAAGGTTAGGAGCTTTCAGTCTCAAGAGCGACGCAAGAGGATGGTATCGACTTCATTCACCCCAGAGCAGAGGATGACGGTTTCGTGGGAGACCTTTATATATCTTTTTGATGAGCAGTATGTTTGCAGAGGATGACGGTTTCGTGGGAGACCTTTATATATCTTTTTGATGAGCAGTATGTTTCGGCTGCAGCGAAAGCCGGAAAAGAGTTAGTTTGATGAGCAGTATGTTTCGGCTGCAGCGAAAGCCGGAAAAGAGTTAGAGCTGACTCGATTAGAGCAGGAGGACATGTCTGTCATGGACTTTGAGAGTAAGTTCATGTAATTTCTTAAGTTCACCGGTATGTGGCACACAGAGGAGTGTCAGGCTCAGATGTTCCTGATGGGACTTCATCCAGGGTTACGCTGGTACATAGTATCTCAGAGGTTTCGTTCAGTACGGGAGGTGGCAGATGCTACCATGGCTCAGGAGACAGATACAGTCATATTCATCAAGGGCAAGGACAATGGTAAGTCAGGACAGTCCGAGGACAAAGGAAAGGATAAGAGACCATTTGGAGGCTCAGGAGGACCTCATCAGCAGGGTAAGGGTCTGCATCAGTAGGGTCCCCATAAGAAGGGCTATAAGCAAGACCAGAGAGCGCAGCAGCAACGCCGATTTCAGGGGGCTTATTACAATTGTAAAAAGATTGGAGACAGAGCAGCAGAGTGCCGTAGTGCACCCACAGCAGGCGAGCAGAGTAGGAATCAGCAGCATCAGCAGAACCGTGCTCAGAGACATGGTCAGGGCCAGCAGCTGAGGATTAAGGCACCTCTAGTAGTCCCGAGGATTGAGGGACAGGTTTGAGCGGTCTAGGAGACCCAGCAGAGATAGATGGCACCATTCCATCTAGGTGATGCAGAACAGTAGACAGGTAGAGTGTATGCAGTTGTTCCTCGCAATCATGGCACGAGCGGAGCTGTGATGGAAGGTACATTCCGTGTGAATTCCTTTCTAGCACATATTCTTTTTTATTCTTGCGCTTCTTATTCTTTTATCTCCTATGATTTTACGGTTAGACTTCAGCTTGTAGCTCATCCATTAGATTTTTCTTTATCTGTATCCACTCCGTTAGGAGAGATGTCTCTGTTAGAGAATGTTTGTAGGAGATACATCGCCAGCTTAGACTATTCTGAGTTCACAATTGATTTGATCATGTTGCATATGTTTGAATTCGATGTGATTCTTGGTATGGATTGGCTATCTTCCTACCATGTGAGTATCGACTGTTTTGTGAAAACAGTCAGTTTGCGAGCATTTAATGGGTCTGAGTTAGTGGTAGCTACCTCCAGAGGTAACCAGTTTTTGGAGTCATTTGTGGCATACGTAGAGGATGTGATATTGCGGGATCAGGGCGCAGATTTGAGTGAGATGCAAGTAGTCTTAGAGTACCAGGATGTCTTCCAGGACATACCAAGATTACCTCTAGTGAGAGAGGTTGAGTTTTGCATAGAGTTACAGCCAGGTACCGCACTAATTTCCTGAGCTCCTTACCGTATGACGCCTGCTGAGATGAGGGAGCTACAGATCCAGATAGATGAGTTGTTGTCTCAAGGCTTCATTCGACGGAGTCATTCTCCGTGGGGAGCACCAGCCCTTTTTGTGAAGAAGAAGGACAGGAGTATGCAATTATGTATAGATTATCACGAGTTGAACAAGGTCACTATCCATAACAGGTACCCATTACCGAGGATCGATGACTTGTTCGACCAGTTACAGGGTGCATAGTGTTTCTCGAAGATAGACCTTCGTTCTGGTTATCATCAATTGCAAGTTTGGGAGATGGATATTCCCAAGACCGTTTTCTTGACTCGATATGGGTCTTTCGAGTTTCTTATCATGCTATTTAGGCTGACCAATGCACCCGTAGTAATCATAGATTTGATGAATCGGATTTTTCATCCTTATTTGGACCAGTTTGTGATAGTTTTCATTGACGATGTTCTTATCTATTCGAGGTCAGAGGCCGAACACGAGCAGCATTTGAGGTTGGCATTGCAAATATTGAAAGAGCACTAGTTGTATGCTAAATTTAGCAAGTGTGAATTCTGGTTATCAGATGTTAGATTTTTAGGCCATGTCATCAGCCGGGAGGGCATTGTAGTAGATCCGGCTAAGGTAGAAGCCGTACTTGATTGGGAGCCACCGAAAACAGTTACCAAGATTCGTAGCTTCTTAGGCCTAGCAGGATATTACAAAAATTTCATTCAGGACTTCTCAAGGATTACCACACCGCTTACACATCTTACTAAGAAGGGTGTACAGTTTATTTGAAGCATAGAGTGCCAGAAGGCATTTGAAACTTTGAAGACTAAATTGACTTCAGCACCAGTTTTGGTTATTCCTAGCAGTGATAAGACTTTTGTTGTCTAAACTGATGCATCCTTATTGGGTCTTGGAGGTGTATTGATGCAGACCCAGAGAGTTGTAGCTTATGTTTTGAGGCAGTTGAGGACTCATGAGCAGAACTATCCCACGCATGACTTGGAGCTAGCAGCGATGGTATTTGCACTGAAAGCGTGGAGATATTATTTGTACGGAGTACAATTTGAGCTATTCACGGATCACCAGAGTTTAAAATACATATTTTCTTAAAAATAACTTAATCAGAGATAGCGTCGATGGATAGAATTTATTAAGGATTGTGAATTTACTATTTAGTACCATCCGGGAAAGACGAATGTGGTAGCAGATGCATTAAGCAGGAAGCGTCGTCATGGGCTAGTAGCTTTGAGGTGTTCACTTCATCGGGATCTTAATATCCTCGGTCACTTTGATTTCAGGCCAGAGATTGGCAGGAGCCGTGTGTTTTAGGAGCTTTATCTGTATAGCCATCTTGGAGAGATAGAGTGGTCGAAGCTCAGATAGAGGATTCTTGGATTCAAACCCGTAAGGGGGAGATTTCCAAAGAGTCCAAGGATGATTGGACTATAGGGATAGATGGAGGCCTTCGGATGAAGGGCAGAATTGTTATGCGATGATTGGACTATAGGGATAGATGGAGGCCTTCGGATGAAGGGCAGAATTGTTATGCCGAACAATTTATAACTAAAGAAGGAACTTTTTGATAAGGAGCATCATAGCAGATATACAGTGCATCCAGGCACGACGAAAATATACAAGGATTTGAAGAGGCATTTCTGGTGGAGTGCTATGCGCAGAGAGATTTCAGAGTATGTGGCTAAGTGTTTTACATGTCAGCAGATTAAGGTAGAACATCAGAGACATGCAGAAACCCTACAACCTTTACCTATTTTCGAGTAGAAGTGGACAGATATTTTCATGGATTTTATAGTGGGGTTGCCTAAGTCAAAAAAAGGAAATGATTTTATTTGGGTTATAGTGGACAGATTGACTAAGTCTGCACATTTCTTACCAGTGAGAACGATTTATACGGCAGATATGTATGCGAGGATCTTCATTCGGGAGATTGCTAGATTGCATGGAGTCCCGGAGATGATTATATCAGATCGGGGCTCAGTCTTCACATCTCATTTTTGGAGGAGTTTTCAGGATGCTTTTGGCAGTCAGTTGTCATTTAGCAGTGTTTTTCACCCCAGACAGATGGTCAGACCGAGAGGGTGAATCAGATCTTAGAGGACATGATGAGAGCCTATATTATGGATTTTCAGGGTAGCTGGGAGGATCACATCCCACTGATTGAATTTGCATATAATAACAGTTATCAAGCTACCATCGGGATGGCACCGTATGAAGCTTTGTACGGGAGACCTTGCAGATCACCTATATGTTGGGCAGAGCCAGAGGATAGTCTATTGATTGGTCCAGAGTTAGTTAGACAGACCACAGAAAAGGTAGCATTGATTCGAGAGCGCATTCTTGTAATCCAGAGTTGGCAAAAGAGCTATGCAGATCAGCGGAGACGACCTTTAGAAGTTTCAGGTCAGAGACTTAATTATGTTGAAAGTATCACCGATGAAGGGCGTTCAGTATTTCGGTAGACGGGGGAAGCTTGCCCTGAGATATGTTGGTCCTTTCAGGATCATCGAACACATTGGAACTATTTCTTACATGTTAGACATGTCAACATCGATGTCAAGTGTACACAATATTTTTCATATTTCGATGCTTAAGAAGCATCTGCGAGATGATGAGCAACAGAGAGTGATTGACTCACTAGAGATTAAGATTCAGAATGACTTGACTACCATAGAGATTCTGGTATGCATACTTGCTAGAGAGAATAAAAAGCTTAGAAATAAAGTCATTCCATTAGTGAAAGTTCAGTGGAACCGACAAGAAGCCGAAGAGATTTCTTAGGAGCGCGAGGAGGATGTTCGTCGCAACTACCCGCACCTGTTTGGACATGTATTATGTTGATGCTTTGATAATTGTCATTATCTATGTTGTTTAGACACATTTATATTTACCTTTAACACTAGAATGAGGATATTGTCACTTGATCCTTAATCATTTGAAACATATGGTATATACATAAAGGTTTCCTTGTTTGGATTATTTCGCATGACGTACCAATTTCGTTTAGTTAGGGATTTAGGTGAGAATGTTTGCATTCTAAGTTGTTAACTTTAAATATAGGTGAGAATGTTTGCATTCTAAGTTGTTAACTTTAAATATCATTGTGCTAATACTATGAGATGGGTGCAGAAGGTAGTTAACTTTAAATATCATTGTGCTAATACTATGAGATGGGTGCAGAAGGTTTTCTATGTATGAAATATATATTCTTAATGTGTTTTTCCCAGTTATTGAGCTTTGTGATGCGACTGCTGAATTTCGAGGACGAAATCCTCTTGGAGGGGGGTGAATGTAAAACCCCGATAATTTTTGAATGATATATTAATATGAGATTAATTATGATATATGGATATTTAGTGTGATAAATATCATTTAATGGTATATGAGTATAATACCATGTGTTTTGAGTATGAACGAGTTCATACATGAGAGAGAAAAGAGTCAAAACATGCATAATGGACAAACTCATGAAAAACTAGAAATGCCCAGTCCGATCGACCGCCACGGTCAACCGCGAAACCTGCAGAGAATTTTCCTCCTGTTTTGAGTTGGTTTCGGATTTCTAAACCCATATTCGTTTTCCCTGGTATATATATATATGAGTTTTTTCACGTTTTTCTCAGTTTTCCTAAGAACCCTAATAGCCACCAAACATCCCAAACCCTAGTTTGAATTCTTAGAGAAGATTGAAGGCTTTCGAGCGGGATTTTTTCTTGGTTTTTGGCTTTCGGAGTGGAGATCTCTTTCAACCTTGCTTCTAAAACGTTTTTTGACAATCTCAGGCGAGTATCATCTTTGCTAATTCCCCTCCCTATTTTCAAAATGTTTTTAAAGAGATTTAAACATATTTTGTAGAGTATAAATGACTAGATTATGAATAAAAGACAACTCGTTTGTATTATATGTATAAAGATTAGGTCTTTTCATGCTAAAAAGGTTGAGAACGAATTTTACAGATGTATTTAAGATCTGAAAATGATTTCAAAAACGTGGTTAATCTAAAGAAAGAAGTTTGATTCATCGTTTTGAGATTTTATGCATGTTTTAGGGTTTTGAATATAGATATAATGCATAAAATCATAGTTATATATGTTGATTTTGTTTTCAGATATTTCTATCTACTGTAACATGTTTCTATGTAAGATTCATGAATTTTTTACCATGTTTGAATCATAAAAACAAGACGTGAACACGACACACACAAAAATCTGGAAAAAACTAGATTTTGGGTTCACGATCGACCGCCACGGTCGACCGCATGCAGGGCAAAGACCTGGGTAGTCTCTGGAGCCCGTCGCGGTTGACCGCCATGGTCTACCGCTAGTCTGATGTTGGCCTGTGTATGGTTTTGGTTTGATTTCGGTTTGTCGAGCGTTTCTCTCAAACTTGTGATGATTAACTACAATGTTAAAACTTGTTAAACACCTGGGATGATGATGAACTTCAGATGTGGACTCGCACACCGAGATATGTGCACTTAGGCTTGGTTTGTGTTAAATTAACACACTTTTATCACAAGTTAAAATTTATAAATACACATGACTAGTATTTGATCTTTCACGTATCCGGAAATAGGAAGATAAAACCTATTATCACAGAACGATTGAGTAAGAGTATTACAATAGTATCGTTATTACATGTATCCGGATTAGGGAGATAATAAATCCTATTACCGCAGAGCGATTGAGTAAGAGCATTACAAGAGTATCGCTATAGCACAAGATGATGCACACATAGATATTTGATCAGTTGTAAGTTTTACTTCTATGATAGATTACCCGCGAGTAGGGTATTTCCTTTGAGATTTTGGCACACCCGTTATGGACGGTAGTTATATTCGTTTTAGTTTGGTTGACATCCTCTTATATTAGAGCAGGCTACTCAGATGTAATTCGAGATGATGTATTTATTCTTTATTTTAGAGATTTGAGTATGTTTCCTTGACTATTTATTTTTTATAGAGAGCTATATGAATGATTTGATATATGTAAGTACAGACTCTATTTTCTTATATATTCCTATCCCTTCCCCTGGGGAGAGGTAGTGATGATCTCGCTAACGCTTTGACGCTCGTTGTTTCCCTTCTTTTAGGCAGCGAGTCTGGCGCATGGAGAGTCGCAGGTTGATGGGACTTCTTAGTTGTCCAATTAGCTACTTATTATACTTTATAGTTATTGCAGAACTCCACATGTAGTTGATTATTTTCAGACTCTAGATTGGTATTTTAGTTTAGAGTTGAGAGCTTTGTGAGACTTTGTTTATTTGACTCATTGTATTTGAGATCCAGTTTATACTTGAGATATTTCTATTCTATTTCAGTTGGGCTCATTATTGATATTTCTTATGTTTCTTCTATGTATATCCAGTGTTGCCTATTGCTATTTTTTCTGTCTGTACCTTCACCTATTTATTGTTTCCACTAGAGAGATAGTGATTGTGATGGTGAAACATATCGTATCATGGTGGTTGGTGCTTGGCAAGTTTGACAATCCGGGTTTCATCTGGGACTGCAGCCTTGTGTGAACCCTGGGACATCACACCGTCACCAATGTACATTGGCAACGGATGACCCGTCGCCAATGTGTATTGGTGAGGGGATTATTGGTGACGGGCAATTGGGCGTCACGAATGTGCATTCGTGACAGATTTGACTGCATTGGCGACGGATTTCCCCGTCGCCAATGCTCTGTTTTCTGCTAGTGGATTCTAAAAAATCAAAATCGATTGTTCCAAAATAGCGAATAATCATAACTTATGAATCAACATTATTTCTCTCACGTTCAAATTATTCACCCAAGTATCATGCACCAAAGATGCGTATGTCAAGTAATTTGTCCAAAGTATATTCAACAAGGTCTAAAGAATGCATCTAGTCATGGAGCGGCACGTCCAGGTTCTTTGTCATAGAGCTGGTTAATGGAGAAATTTTCAAAAAAGTAACTAGATACATGAACAATTATTATTTTTCCTCTTTATTTTTGGCCACATTAGTCCCCTTTCATCCCTAGCTTTGAAAATTTAAGAACAAATTATCCAGCATATCAGTTATATATATGCTATAATTTCATGCTACATATAAAAATACCAGTCTATTCCCTCTCTTGGTACGTACCTGTTGGCCTTCTTGTTTTGATGATGTTTAACAAACAATTTATCACTAATGTTGTTTGTCTAGTATTTGTGTTTTCTTATTTATTATAGACAAACAACGTAGTTGGAGGATGGATGGAATAGAGCCTACCCCTATTTATAGTAATCTTCAATGAATAGGAGCCATTGGATTTGTCTTGAGCCCCAAGCACAATCCCCACCTTTGAATTATTTGATTTTCAAAAAAAAATCCAAAAATAAATGAATATCAAGCTGCTGCAGCAAAGTCCACATCCGGTCCATTTTGATTTTCAGCTCAATGCAACAAAAAGTCCGGTCATTTGATTCATGAAGAGCTGGCCCATTCAGTTGTGATTTTTCATTTGCTTTTGAAAAATCAAAAGCCTAGAAGCTAAGTCTAATGAAACTGGCCCAATTGATTTGTTGATTTTCCAAAAGAAAATCACAAGTCTACAAATTTGACCCATGAGCTCCATTTGTGAAAATCCAGCAGCAACTAAGTTTGACCTCCATTAAAATCCACATTTTTGCATTCAAGTCCCTTTCATTCTAACTTTGCATAAAATCCAATCTTGTTTGCATCCGGTCTTGTTTCCCTTGTGTAATCTTTTTGCTTTGGGCCTTCACAAATTCGAAGATTTCACTTTGGCTTCTTGAATCATTTCTTCATTTAATCAATGGGTTTTTGTTGAGAGATGGGAAGTTGAGATTTATTCTTTATTAACCTGTAATTAAAGATAAAAACAGTTATTAGTGATATATTTATTCATATAGAATAGATAATGAGGGTATAAAATTGTAATAAAATGTGATCATCATTTAGCTAAAATATCAAAAACATGTGTTTTGTATTTTCATGTTTTGGACTAGTTTTGAAAAATAATGAGTTTTCACAAATGTGCAGTGCAATTCCAAAAATTTTTTGTAATATGTTCATTAACATGTAAGTAAACATTTCCCAAAGTTTTATATATTTTGGAATTTATTTGCTATTTTTAAAGTCACTTCAAAAATTAGATTTTCTGTTTCACTCAGGCTGATACAGTGTTATCAGTCGAGTGATGAATGTATTGAGTCGACTGAAGAAAACGCCTGGAATAACAAAAAGTTTATGTTTTATTATGATCGATTGACCAGTCGACTGATGAGGTCATCAGTCGACTGATGAGGTCATCAGTCGACCGATCAAGTCATCAGTCGACCGACGGGCTGGATGTTGACTCTAACGGTCAGCTCATCCGTCGACTGATCTGTCAATCGATGACCAAACAGCTAGTTTTTTTAGCCTTTCTGTTTTTGTCTTTTTACTCGGTTTTGTTATTTTCTCTTAGCTTTGGGGTTTCCCATAAATACCCCCACATATCCTCAGTCCATAAAAAAAGAAGAAAAAAGTTTTAAACAAGTTTTAAAGGGTTTTTAAGTTTTGTTTAAGTTTGTTTCAAGAGTTTGTTTGTGAAGCAATTTTCACAAGAGCAAAAAGGAGATCACCATTTGAGTTTGAGCTTACACTCTTCTCTCTCTCTCTTGTTATCATATAGAGAAGTTTTCCTAAAATCAATCTAGCTATTTTATATGTTTGATTTTTATTTTCATTAAGCTAGAATTTATTTGAGTTTAGTTTGATTTGATTTATCTCTTTGTTCACACATAACCTATTAAGCTTATTGTATTTACATTCATAGTATAATTTGGGGTTATGGGTTTGTGACTTAGAGTGTGAGCTTATACTGTGTTCTCACCTTGTTTAGAGAACAAATCATTTGTTGCTAGTGAGCTTAATTGTGAGGATTCACTTTGTATTGCACTAGTACACTAAGAGGAGTGTGTGGTGAGAGACGGGGTCGTCCCAAGAGGAGTAGGGTAGGTAGCAATACCTAGAGAGAGAGATTGTAATTCCTTACACTTGAGGGAGACACGGGCTAGAAATCAATACTTGAGGTGATAGTTAGTGTAGTTACGTTGTGAGTGTTTGTGAACGTTGATCGATGAGTGTTGAAAACCGATATTGTGAGGTGTAAACGTTTTTCGGGTAAGCGTAGAAAATCAGGTGTGATAGTGGAGATCTCCTCGAGGTGAGGAGCGGAGACGTAGGTCGTGGGGACAGAACTTCATGAACATATCATTTGTTTATGATTGCTGTTCGCGGGAAAATTCGTTGCTTTCTTCATTAATGATTCCATTGTACACTCTTGTAATAGTCTATCGATTACAAAGATCCGGTCTTTTTATAAGATCCGGTTACAATGAAAATCAAAATAAAATAAAAGAAAGATTACAACTTTTTCTCTTGTTTGTCGAACGAATCGCGAGCTCCTGTTTTGCGGTCGCTCGCTTTGGTGGGTTCTTTGCCTGCGCCGGGGTTGTTTGCCGTGGACCACCGCGCGATCTAGATCCGGTCGGATCTACGCAGTACAACGGGTATTATTTCACCAAGGAAATAATAGCCGGGGAGGATTGTTTCACTAAGGAAACAATCGTCCAAGTCTCGGGATCTAAGACCAAGCTTAGATCCGGAGTGTAGCAACGTAGATCTGAGATCCGGTCCTCTCGAACACCTGCCTTATTTGACGTTGATGATCGCCGAGCACCAGATCTGAAGGAGTGAGTCCTTGATGTCCCAAAGTTGAGATCTTTTTTAGATCTGAGTCTCCAATCCTGCAGGGCTTCGCCTCCTCCAAAATCCAACCTTCTCAAATGAACAAGTCCGGAGTGTAGCAACGTAGATCTGAGATCCGGTCCTCTCGAACACCTGCCTTATTTGACGTTGATGATCGCCGAGCACCAGATCTGAAGGAGTGAGTCCCCGAAGTCCCAAAGTTTCAATCTTTTTTAAGTTCCGAGTCTCCAATCCAGCAGGGCTTCGCCTCTCTCCAAAATTTCCAACCCTTTGAAATGAAGAACCCCTTGGCCTATTTATAGGCTCTCGTTACTGTGCCCGTGCCCGCGTGCACGTGTGGCCAGCTCAAGGTGGCCGGCCACCTCAAGGTGGCTCGGCTCATGCCGAGCCACC
>NC_033796.1:94103671-94111965 GCF_001876935.1 Asparagus officinalis
TATTATATTTATATATTCATTTCCTTTCATGTATATCATTTTGTTAAATTGTTTGTCATCATCCAAAAAGGCATTGTTGGCCTTTCTTGTTCTTGATGCATGTTTAACAAACAATTTATCCACTAATGTTGTTTGTCGATATTGTGTTTTCTTTTTATTATTAAAACAACGTAGTTTGGAGGATCGATGGATGAGCTTCACGATAAATCCAAAGGGTTGGTGGAAGTCGTGAGACCTGCAATTCTAAATTTAAAGATCAAGTTCAAGCTTCATCCGCCAGATGTACCAAGTTGGTCATGAAGATCAAGTCAGCTTGGGTATATTTAGTATAGGTTATTTATGTGATATACTCTAAGCGCAAGTATTATATTCACACACACATTTATTAGTTCTATAATATATAATATATACTAATATAAGTTATTACATATACACTTAGTCTTTTAGATTTATCCAAAACAAATGTTTTACACACATAAATTCCAAAATATTAGTATACATGCTATGTTTTCTAATCGCTGGATCAATTGTTTTGAGTTTAATTCGATAGATATGAAACAAATATATTTTCATTATACATACTCATCTTTTACTTTCTATGTATGTGAAAATCTTGTTTTCTTGGTTTATAGGACTTTAACAATACAATCATATACATCTTTTACTTAAGTCTACAAAATCATTTGTAATGTTTTAAAACTGGTTACAGCTAAAATGTCAAGATTATAGTTTACATTTTTCATTTTTAGGACTATTCTAATGCAAATGATGATATCTCATTTGGAATGTCTTTTAGAAAAAACAGTTTTGGTAGCATGTGTATATTCAAATGCGTCTACAATCATTCCAGCAAAGTTTACACTTTTCTGAATTTATTTGATTATTTTTAAAAGAGGTTTGTAAAATCAGCACAAACAGTTTTCATGTTTTCGTCATATCTGTTTCGTCGACCACCGGATCGACCGAACCTGAGCGTAAAACTTCACCTGGGCGGACAGAAGCCTGTCGGTCGACCGCGTCGACGTCGACTGTATTGAATTTTCGACTCGACCCGACGAAATTTATCGGCGACGACGCCGCTCCAAGTTTCACTTCCAAACCGGTAAATTTTTTGACCGGCTTGCTTGGCGTTGATGTTTGTTTTTGCCTCAGGTTTTTGGCTGCAGTTGAGAGACGGCGTATAAGTACGCCCATGCCTTCAACTCTCAACTAACCAGAAGAGGTTTTAAAAGTTAGAGAAGTTTTAATCAAGGGTTTCTTTAAGTGTGAGTCTCTTAATTGTGTTTTAAGCTTTAAGCATTGAGTTGTTCGTATTTTGTGAATCAAATTCCACAAGATCATTGAGGAGATTATCTATTGAAGTTGGAGCTTCCAACTATCAATCCTCTCCATCCCTCTTGTATCCAAATGAGAAGTCTTTCTAAACTCCAACTCTATTTACATTTATATAATGTCATTGATTAGTCATTGTTCTTTAGCTAGATATTTATATTGAGTTATAGTTGATTTTGATTTATATCTTTTGTTCACCACAACCTTAATTGAGACTTTTGTATTTACATTCATAGTATAATTTAGCGGCCTTGTGATTGGCGACACTTGAGAGTGAGCTTATTTAGTTCTCTCTTGTCTAAGAGAGAACAATTCATTTGTTATATTGTGCTTATGTGAAGAATCACTTGTAATACACTTGAACACCAGTGAGGAGATGATGTGTGAGAGTCGAGGGATCGTCCAAGAGAGACAGTGCGTCGGTGAACGTGCCTAGAGCAGAGGTTTGTAACCGACACTTGAGGGAAGACACGGCTAGTGTCCAACACTTAGTGGGTGTAAGTCGTATTGCAAAGGTGTGAGTTGTGATTTTTCGCGTTAGCCTAGAAAAACCGCAGTGTGTAGAGAAGTTCCGCGCTTACCAAACCGGAGATTTGTTATGGATTTCTCCCGAGAGTCGGGAGCGGATACGCTAGAGGAAGTCCGACTCCCATGATCATATGCTCGTTCTGAGTCGTTTGGCGTTCCATTCATATTTATGTCATATCTATATCGCCATTTCATTGCTCATTATCTATTAATCATCCACTTATCTTGTTTAGATTGTTTTCCCCTTGTGTTTAGTTTATTATCCTTGCATATATTCACTATATGCCTCTTGCTAGGATATATCATCATTGTATATTGCTATATTCTTGCTTATATCTCTTGTATCTATCTTGAAAGAATACATCTTGTTAATTAACATTTTAATGGCATTTAATCGCTATTAGATTAACATAAGACCTAATCACCCCCCTTAGGGTCTCTAACAATTGATCAGAGCTTGTACCTTTGATTTAAGGTCTAATCGACCTTGAGTTAAAGAATCAAGTTAGCTTATTGTGCTAATCTTTTTGAGCTTTTATGTGTATCTTGCTTGCACATTTTCTAATATTATGGATATGCATTAATTCTATGTTATGCCTTAAATATTGCTCTAGTTTGTAATTTCCCTTATGCCAATGATTTGTTAGATTTAAACTTTTTGTATCAATTTAAACACTTTGAAATTATGGAAATTATAGATGATGCCTATATTGTGCCACTATCGGGAATCCAGTGAAATAAAAATGGTCACGTAATGTTTACTATGAACAATATTTTGTTAGAATATTTGCTAAATGCTTTTAACTCACTCTATGTCTAACAGTTGCTACACTGATGATAGTGCTTAACACCTTATCGAAATTATTGTAAGCCATCAAGGAACTTGGACCGCGAAATCACCAAGTTTATGGCGGATCCGGCCTTCAAGTCATGTGGACGGCACATCATGACACGCACTAAGCCCGACTCAGCCCTAGTAGGTCTTGCGAGTCGGAAAACCCATAAAAATTTACCTTATAATATAACTTGCTTCGGCATATGATAGTTTAATGCATGCCTACACTAGTTGCATTAATAATTCATTGTCTTAAAAGCAAGCATGTTAATTTACAAATCCGCGCATGAATTAGCTAGCATCAAAATTGATACTTTGAATAAAGATAAATTGATCCCCTGAAAGAAATAATGAAATTAAAATTGGATCATATTACTTGAGTTCTTATATTGCTACGCTTAATTCATGAGAAGAATGATGCCTGTTAGAAGTAGAGTCTATTACGAGTAATATTTACATCATCTAAAAAATGATCATTACTTGCTCTACCTTCTATTGACCAATGCTTCTATGCCTTCAATGATGAGTTGAACATATTTAAAATCGCATTTCATCTTTAGATTCAACTCTTAACACCCATGCTTGTTAAATACAAGAGGGGGGGGGGGCGGGGGGGCGCGGCGTAACTTATGGACTATGTGCAACACGGTCTCGTGCTAACTCTTCAAAAAAAGCATCTCACTATGCAATAATATAGCAAAGTTTACAAGTGTCAATTTGTGGTCGTAAAGGCCACTTAGCATAAAATCTCGTGCTATGAGCCACCATTAAAATATAGAATACTAAAGCTCCATGTGCATCCTCATCAAGTTTCTTCATACATACACATTGCACTATCAATCATGTTCATCATAAGCCATGCTCATGGTTAATGTGACTATTGGTGGTCGTTTTGGTCATTGGCCCAAAATATGTTTTGATTTGAAAAATAGTCTCATTTGCAAATGTTTCTTTTTTTTATAGTAGACCACATGTTTACCAACATGTAATGTTCGATGCTGGTTAGATTTGGCCCACTCAGGAAAGTCTTTGTTTCTGATAATGCTTTTACATTTGCAAAAAGCTAACATAATTATACCTTTCGTTTGCAAATGTTATCACGTCACCTTTAATGTCAACATAAGCAATGCCTTCCTTTCATTGTAAAATTGCAATCGGACGCATCGCGTCATTTGAACGGATTATTGCTGATGTACCGATCTCCGTCCCCCAACCATATGCCAACGAGCAGTTCAGGAACCCGAAGGCTTCGAGCTTATTGATAGGGGTCATGTCCCTCAAACAATCCACGGCACCAAGAATGCTGGGCTGCACAAATCAATAATTTTAACCACAGAATTTTAGTGTTTTATGTTTCCTTATTATTTTCTCTTTCTTGGTTTTTAAAATACAATTTTAAACTTTTATGAAAACAATTTTTATTCCCTAAACTCTTTTGTTTCATGATCAGTTGTTTTTGACGTTAATGAAGGTCACTCGTTTCTGCATTTATATTAACCCTCACGGGTTTATTGGAGTGTTTTACCCAAATCATGATTTACCGGTGCCTTGTAGAATGATTTAATATGGGTTACGAACAGTCAAGAGTTGATATATTAGTTGCCTCTCTTAAAAATTGTGTCTCGTTTTGATTTGTATGCTTTGAATTATTAATATCACTTATATATGATATTTAGTGTTTGCTAATGATCATCTATTCAAGCTCTTTCATATAAGATTATGATGGTTTGATCAACGTTAATGTAAAGAAATTTTTTCCTTATTATCAACACTGTTTTTCGATATAAACTTTGAGTAGTAGATTTCTTTTTGTTGAATTGTTTTCATTTGAAAACTTTTCCAGGTTCTATTTCCTCTTTCATTTTTGTCTTCATAATCTTACTTATACATATTTTTTATGTTCGTGGATATGAGACACGTATTTTTTCTCATGGCATTTGCTATATCTTTCATATGTCTTTTTGTATGTGAGTAAGTGTTAGCATATTTATCATTTTATGCTGTGTCTTCACATATGTTTGACCATGATATTCTTGAATCTTCCATATTGGCATTTTGATCGTGGCCAATCCCTATATCTTGAATGATTTGATACTCACCCCGTGCTTATTGATTAGGCGGAGCTTTCGCTCTCTTATCTTTATGTCCCCTTTTTGATGTGTCAAATGCGGCGAGAAATATGTGAGTAATATTCTTTCTTGTTTATATATGTGAAATTATAATTCTTATATTCATTTCCTTTATGCATATATCATTTTTGTAAATTGTTGCTCATCATCCAAAAGGGGGAGATTGGGCCTTACTTGTTTATGAATGATGTTTAACAACAATTATTCCACTATTGCTGTTTGTCTATATTGTAGTTTTCTGATTTATTATAGACAAACAACGTAGTTGAGAGGGACTGATGATAGAGCTTCACGATCCATATCCAAGGAGGTTGCTGGCAATGCGGGAGCCATTGATAATCAAAGTAAAGCATCAAGTTCAAGCTTATCGCAATGTTCCTACCAAGTTGGCTACAATAAGATCAAGATCAAGCTTGCAGGTATATTTAGTCTAGGTTTTATTATAGTGTGTTATATACTCTCAAGCTCAATATTAATTCACACACACATTTATATTTCTTAGGTATATATATAATAATATATAGCTTAATATACATATAATCTTGGTTTTTAGTTTATCACAAAACAAACGTTTTACAAATAAATTCCAAAATATTATGTATACATGCTTCGTTTTCCTATCGTAGGATAAGTTGATTTCTGGTTAATTTCATAGATATTGAAAACAATATATTTTCCTTACATTACTCATACGTTTACTTTCTATGTGTATTTGTCGAAATATGCTTTCTTCGGTTTATAGACTTAACTTAAATCATAACATCTATTATTAAAGTCTACAAATCATTTTGAATGTTTTCAAAATGGCGTAGCTAAAATGTCAAGGATTTTATGTTTACTTTCCATGTTTTGTTAGACTATTTTGCCCAAAAATGATGCATATTTCCTCATTTGGGAGTCCTTCTTAGAAAACCAGTTTTTTGCATCGTGTTTATCATGTCTCAATCATTCCCCAAAGTTTACATTTTCCTGAATTTATTTGATCTTTTTAAACAGGGTTTTAAAACACAGACCAAAACCTTTTCATTTTCTGTCATATCTGTTTCGTCCACCGCACCTGGTCGCACCGAACCTGAGTCAAAAGTTCCTGTGGCGACATCAAGCTGTCGGTCGACTACGTCGACGTGAAAATTTTCGTCGACCGCTACGAATTTTCCGCGACGACGCCGTCCAGTTCAGACTATCCAACGGCAGTTTTCTTGAACCGTTGCCTTTGGCGTTGCTGTTTTGTCTTTATGCTCAGGTTTTCACGCTGAGTTGAGAGAGGGTATAATACCCCATTGCCTTCAACTCTTCACTAACCAAGCAGAGTTTAAACAAGTTTAGAAAGTTTTATCGGTTTAAGTTGTTAAAGTTGTTTATAAGATTATTAGCATTTGCATGTTTCGGATCTTGCTGAATCAAATTCCACAAGAGCTTGAGGAGATTACTCTATTGAAGTTTGAGCTTCCAAACTATAATCCCTCCATCTCTGTTTCAAATTGAAAGTTTTTTAAACCAAACTCTTAGCTTTACATTTATATATTGTTTGATTATCATTGTTAGTAGATTTTATATTTGAGTTTAGTTTGATTTTGACTTATATCTCTTTGTTTTCACACACAACCTATTGAGCTTATTGTATTTACATTCATAGTATAATTTAGGGTTGTGGATTTGTGACATTGAGAGTGGCTTATTTAGTTCTCATCTTGTAGAGAGAACAATCTTGTATTTGTGCTTATTGTGAATCACTTTGTTAATACACTTGATACACCGCAGTGAGGAGTGTGTGGTGAGGTCGGCGGATCGTCCCAAGAGGGTCGGCGAGTCGCGTTGACGTGCTAAGGGAGAGGTTGTACGAGACTTAGGGAGACCGGCTTTAGGTCCAACTATGGCGCTGTTAGAGTGTGATGCAAGAGTGTGGTTGTAAGTTTTCGGATTAGCCATAGAAAACGAAGTGCTGTAGAAGAAGTTCGCGCTTCAAAACCGGACTTGTGTTTGAGTGGATTCTCCCGGAGTGGGGAGCGGAGACTAGGACGGATAGGTCCGACTCCGTGAATCATATTGCTTGTTTGAGTGTGCTTTGCGTTCATTCATATTTATTTCATATTCTTATATCGCCATTGTCTTAGCTCATCTATCATATATCATCCAACTATCTTGTTTAGATTGTTTAACCCTTGTGTTGTTATATTATCCTTGTATATATTTACCTATATGCTCTTTGCTAGATATATCATATTGTATATTGCTTATTCTTGCTTATATCTCTTGTTATCTATCTTGAAAATTACATCTTGTTAATTAATTTAATTGGCATTTAATCGGATTAGATTAGCATAAGACCCTAATCACCCCCCTCTAGGGTCTAACAGTACCTACCATCCACAATATTCAAAGTAGTAAGTGACGAAGATGTAGCGTGTCGCTTTCTTCTATTATGTCCTCCTATAATTTCCTTCATTAACCATAAAATGGATTCAGCTTTTTCTATCCTACGCAACAAATATTAGTAAACATGACAAAAATTTGTGGGACTACTCCGATCAGCTCAAGACGAATATGGAGAAAGATACCCATGAACAACTTTGCTATAAGTTTCATGAAGGGAGATGTTAAGGCTTGTAAATCACACTATTGTTGAGCATGCCATTAGGATTAGAGGAGCTCCCATTAGTTCAAAATAAGAATTAGGAGAGCCATCCACGAAGTCAGCTCCCTTAATCCCAACGGGATACTCACAAAAAACCTCTAAACTTGTACCAAGGTTGTCCAAAGTGTCTCCGCTGTGAATAAAATGTGCTTAGTGAGAAAGATTTAGAAGAGGTTCTTAATTAGAGAAATTGCTCTTTAACATTTTCAAATTATTATCTTATCGTTTTAAATGCATATTTTTTTTGGTAAATGAAAATTTTTATTCATCAACCAAAATATGAAGTTATATACATCAAGATAGCTCAGTTAAGAACTGAGATTACTCTCTCAATGTCAAAAACTCTACAAGCAAAAAAAAAACTGCACGCTATTCACAACAATGTGCTGCTTCCATCAATTCCCGGCTTATTAAGAATTGCAATCCAAACTTTAGTTTTTATCTCCCTGACCAATTGCGCTAGAATCCTGGCTTTACTCAGAAAAATCCTTGCGTTGCGCTCCCTTCATATGCTATATATAGCTGCATTTAAAGCCATCCGTTTCAAATTTTGTTTGAGACCCTTCCCTCGTAACCTGACAGAGAACCAATGGATTATTTGTTGCCAGTTACATGACCTCCAGTTGAACTCTAACCAATTCACAATGCTATTCCACACTTTACTTGAATAAGCACACTCAAAAAATAAATAATTCCTAGACTCGCAATCTGCTCCTACACAGAGGCAGCAGTTGTTTGCATTAATCACTCATCTTCTAAGGAGCCTATCTTGAGTAATGATTCTATCTTGCAGGACTAACCAACTCATAAAAGATTGCTTGGGAATATTACCCCC
>NC_033796.1:94111970-94200082 GCF_001876935.1 Asparagus officinalis
ATTCCCCCCCCCCCCCACACACACACACCATATTGTATCATGATACCTTTGGAGAAGTAGGGGAAATTGCATTATACAGAGCTGAAAGTTTGAGTTTTGCACAGCTGTGACATGACTTGATGAGTATTTTCAGGTTTTCAGCACCTCCACACATGTCTATTGCTTTATCTCTAGTATTGATCAATTCCTTCCACATCCATGAATCCCCCATTTTGGATTTAACCTGCCATATATCTCTTTGTCTTAAATAGGTACCATGAACCCATTTTATCTACAAAGATTCCCTGTTTGTGTGTATGTGCCAGATACACCTAAGAGCTGAAGCAACATTCCACCTCTGTGCAGAAAAAATTCCTAGACCTCCATGCTTTTTATTCATGCACACCTTCTCCCATGACACCAGTGGAGTCTTAAAAGCTTGATCAGTTTTGCCCCACAAGAATATTTTGCATAATTCATCTATTTTATTCAAAACACTGATAGGTAAGATATAGTTAGAAGTCCAGAAAATTTGGATTCCAATAATCACACTCTTGATTACTTGCAATCTACCTGCATATGAAAGGTTCCTGACCGTCAGCTATTTTTTAAATTGATCTGTAATCCTTGTGAAGAGAGGATTACAATCCATGTAAGATAATCTTTTTGAAATGAGAGGAACCCCTAAGTAGTTAACAGGCAAATTACCTTCAGGGAATCCCAACAGATTGTGAATGGAGGACTTGATATTATCATCCACCCCTCCATAAAAAATAGAGCACTTATCAGCATAAGCTTCTAAGCATGAAACATTATTGAATTCCCTGAGGCACTTGTGCAACTTAGACACTGAATTCAGATCCTTAAATGCATATTATGCAAGAGAAAAAGCTCACTCATCATCAAATTCACCTTGAGAAGGTGATAGGCAATGCTGATTTGATGACTTCAACCATAAAAAATCATATTCATGAGATATATGAGTTTACTTAAAAACAATTTTCAAGAATATCAACTTACTTTTAATAGCTCAAGTTATTCAAGCTGGACTTTGTTTGAATGAAACACAGGCTAACTCTCTTACCAGACCTGTTTCAAAAGAAGAGATAAAGAATACTATTTTTTTCAATGGATGAAAACAAGGCACCTGGTCCAGATGGATATGGTATTGCATTTTATAAGTCTGCTTGGCCTGTAATAGGGGAGGAGGTGATACTAGCTGTTGAAGAATTTTTCAAAAATGGGAAACTACTGGGTATGGTGAATTCAACTGCTATTACACTTATACCAAAGAAGCAATGTCCAGTCTCTCCTTCTGATTTCAGGCCCATATCCTGCTGCAATTGCATATATAAATTCATTTCAAAAATCCTTGTGAATAGGATTAAACCAATAATGGGGAGTATTGTAAATGGAACACAAAGTGCATTTGTCAAAGGTAGGCAAATCACAAGTAACATCTCCTTGGCTCATGAGCTTGTGAAAAGCTATAGTAGAAAAAACATTTCCCCAAGAATCATGATGAGCATTGATATCAGGAAAGCTTTCGACACAATAAGCTGGGATTTTATAAGGAAGATGCTTGAAGGGTTAAAGTTTCCAAAGAAATATATTAGCTGGGTAATGGCCTGTATATCTTCACCGAAGATGCTTGAAGGGTTAAAGTTTCCAAAGAAATATATTAGCTGGGTAATGGCCTGTATATCTTCACCTAGATTCTCTATATCTCTAAATGGTTCTCTGCAAGGCTATTTTGAAGGAAAGAGGGGATTAAGGCAAGGTGACCCCCTATCACCATACCTCTTTATTCTAGGGATGAAATACTTATCAAGGAGATTAGAGTTGTTAAATAATGACAGGATGTTTAAGTATCACCCAAGGTGTGGTAATCTCAAAATCACACATCTCATCTTTGCGGATGATTTGCTACTGTTTGCTAAAGGAGATTTTGTCTCAGTCCAGAAACTGTATCAATGTGTAAAAGACTTCAGTGCTGCAACAGGATTGGAAGCAAACTTGGACAAATGCTCTATCTATTTTGGAGGGGTTGATGATGCTACCAAAACAGAGATAAAAAAATTTCTGGGGTTTTCTGAAGGGGTTATACCATTCAAATATTTAGGAGTTCCTCTTATCTGTAAGAGGTTATCATATGTGGATTGCAACCCATTGATGGATAATATCTCAAATCAGCTAAAGAAGTGGACAAGACATACAAATTTATCATATGCAGGAAGAGTTCATGTGATAAAAAGTGTGATATTGGGTATTCAAAACTATTGGACATCTAATTTCATACTGCCAGTAAAAGTAGTGAAGAAGATTGATGAAGTATGTAGGCAATTCTTGTGGGGAAAGTTTGAAAACTCCTACAAAACTCCTTTGGTCTCTTGGGATAAGGTGTGCTGTGGGAAAAAGCAAGGAGGATTGGGTATTTACTCTGCATCTTCATGAAACCTGGCAAATGCTATGCGGAGTTTATGGTATATACATATAAATAAGGAAATACTATGGGTGAAATGGATACATGGGAACTATTTAAAGCATAGAGATGTGTGGAATGTTAAAGCTAAAAGTGGAGACTCCTGGATGTGGAAGCAGATTCTCAGGTGTAGAGAAAAGGCTTTGAATGAAGTTGATGGTATTGACAACCTGAAGCTTTTACTTAGTAACTGTTACATAAACTCTAAAATCAAGTTGTCAGCAGTATACAATGCTTTCTCCCCTGAAACTCAACCTGTTCCCTGGTTTAATACGGTATGGGGGAAAACTGAATTACCCTAGGCACTCATTTGTGCTATGGCTTGCAGTACTGAACAGACTACAAACACAAGACAGGTTGTTAAGAAGAGGAATTATCAGTACAAACAGCTGTCTTCTATGTGCAAGTATTGAGAACAGAGAGCATATTTTCTTTGAGTGCAGTTTTTCAAGAGATGTATGGTTAGCTATCATTAACTGGCTTAAGTTTGATTGGCAAACATGTGATTGGAGTATGTTGTTGAACTAGTATAACACTAGGCAGAAGGGGAAAGGCTTCAAGAAACATGTTAAAAGATTAGCTCTTTGCGGCTACTGTGTATAGGATTTGGGAAGAAAGGAATGGAAGGAGCTTCAAACAGAGGTTCAAGAGAGTAGATCAACTGGTGATGATCATCAAAACAGATATATACACAATTTGTTTGAATAGTCCAATTTCTAATGTACATAAAGAATGGCTGATTTCTTTGTGATTCAGCTATTTTTCTGTTTTTAGAAACTAGTTTTTCTCAACTTTGAGATAGAGATGTACATAATTTCCATATTTTGGTAAATGAATAAAAGTTTTTTCATTGACCAAAAAAAAACTTACTTTTAATAGAAAATGACTAAATTGAGTTTTTTTAACTCAACCATTTTATTGTTCGCCTATTACAGGTAGGGTCCATTGGAAAAAGTTTAAACTTTAAGGACGTTTTGCGAGACACCATTAGAGTTTGTGGCTTTTGTGGGATAAAAAAGCTTAGGAGGAATTTGCAAAACCCCCAAATGTCAGGTTTTTTTTTGTGAAATTATAGTTAAGTGGTTTTCATCTTGTTTAGATTTAAGGAAATCATTTTGCATTTGTAATCACTAATCATTTAAGTAAGATAATGGAATTTTCTAATATAGAAGCTATAAAGTTTATATGCTAAAATTTTTAAAAAAATTCCTATTATTGCAGACATCAATGTGTTGCCTTTGGTCAAACACATACCTTTAGATATATAACCGCCTCATGATACAAAAGATTATGTTTTTTGGTGCTCGTCTCCCGATCAAATATGAACCCGATTCAGTCTTTTTTTACCTTTAATTAGTTTTATATTTTTGAACAATACCATTAAAATTAGTTTTTTTTAACATTATATTTTTGGAGAGTACCACAATATATTTAGCAAAGGGTAATGCCAGTGCTTTAGTTTGGCCAGCGAAATTCTCATTCATTCATGATATTAAGGGGCTGTTTGGTTCTCTTTTTAACTCTAGGGAAAAGTTTTACACCGCCTCCACATAGGATTTTTCGTGGCCACGTTGGATATAAGTTTTTCGTCGGTTTTTCTCCTATTTTGTTTGCTAGGGTTGAAGAAGGGAAACGAGCAAAAAATCGCTGCCACATCAGTTTTTTTTCTCTCCCCCAATTCCTTCCTCAACCTCGTGAAATCGACGAAAACTGCAACCATGTCGGCTATTCGGTTTCCTCGTTGATTTCTTCGGCGATCTATACTTACCTTCTTGCTCTCCTCCCGCCAGAAAATTCCGCGTGCCGACAATCAACAGATCTGATCTTTGCCGACGTTGTTGCTTCATAAATCAAGGTAAAAATATGATTTTTTTTTTAATTTTCTTATTATTAGTTTAATTTACAGCAATTATTTGAGAATTTGGGTGAGGGGGGTATGATCTTTTGCCGACACAATTTTTCTGATTTTCGAAGCAATTTTTCTGATTTTCTTATTTTTTTGAGATTTCACAGATAAGAAAAGATGATTAAAAACATTTGAATATCCAATCATGGAGAAAATTTTGAAATTTCGTTAAATGTGCATTGCTATGTTCATTTCTAGTTTTTATGAATTGTAGGTTTAGTTTAAGAGCATTATGTTTGAGTAGTACTTATGTTTGACATTATATTTTAGTCTACGTAGTACTTGTATTTGAAACTTTATCCTGTGATCGTGGTGTTAGTTTGTGAAGTACTTGTGTTTGAATATCCATTGTTGTGTTAATTTCACTGCTTATCTTGTAATTGTGGTTTTTGTTTAAGCAGTACTTATTTTTGTTATTCTAGTTGATACTGGGAGCAGTATCTCTCCTCTTTTGTAACACATTTAGTAGTCGGGTCTATCTCTATAAGCATCCCATCCTCATTTGTGACAGAGAAAACATAAATCATTTTCTTATTACAATACCATATTATACATAATTATTATTCTGTTGGCAGAAAAGAATATTATTACTGGCAAGTTTATTAAGTTAAGTGTCTTAATCTTAATGTTGATTTATTGGTAAGCTAATTCTTTTGCAAAGGCAATCTTAAAATATCATTTATCATCTAAGACGTTATAAATAATTAATAAGATGCTTCTTAGAGTTTTCAACCTAAATCATTTCTAGTGCTAAAATTGTCATATTCTTTGATGAAGGTATTATTATTTACTATAATTTATTGTTGATCCCTTTTGTAAACTTCTTTACTATAATAAGAAATAGTCAATCCATCTAATTCCAAATTTGAACCTGAAAATAAATCCATTTAAAACTTAATAAAAGAGTTCTAAATCCTCCAAAGATTTGAACTTTGAAGAAGATGATGACTGTATATTAGTTAAAACAATTAATGCTGCTGCAAAAGTTTTAAGTGTAGTTGTAAGGTTTGCATATCTTCTTGCAAAGAAGTTCTAGGAAAAACTCTATCCTAGATTACGACATAGAATAATAGACTGCAATCGCGGATACTTGATTTTCAAGATGGAAGATGACCCATAAGATTTTCATAGAATATATCACATGTATCCTGAATGCTTGAAGCATAGTACGGTTTATGCAGAAGAGGACAAATACATGATACTCGTTATACTAGTGTTGAATTGATTGAATGTATGATTCTCCTTCCTTCAGTGAAAATGAATGGTAGTCTCTTTCGCATAAATGGTTTGATCAGTCTCTGTTTGTGATAAGTATTTGCTTCAATAAGCTATTGAAAGCTCTCATAAAGTTATCCCCTTCTATGATGGTTTCTCCTTCCACATGCACATTCCAACATGCACAATAAAAAAATTGAGACCATCAAATGGCCTTGTAGGATTGTATTGGTACTTGGCAACATGCACATTCTATGTATTTCACTGTTATACCTGTGATTTATTGAAGCTGTGAGAGTTCCATATTTTCAAATTATATCCAGATCCTTCTATCAATCGTATGTGAATGATAGATGAAGGATACTTAAAGTTATATTAAAGCGTGAAATAAATAAGTTAGATATTTGTAATAATTGTCATGGCACGCAAATCAACACAAATAATTGCTCAATCAATAAAAACATTGAACAGATAAAGAGTTATACATGTCCAGTGAGAGCATAAACCGAAACTTTATTTTAAAAAATGCATTTCAATAAAGATGGTTAGATTACTAGCAATGTTTGGAAAAGCTTTGTCGAAACTCGTTTTGAAACTCACTTCAAAACTATTTGAAGGGTAAAGTGTTGAAACTCAATAGTGAAGCAATTTATACTTTGAAGCTTACACCTCATCGCTTAAAGCATAACTGAAGTGTGTGCTTTATGCTTCATAATGTGCTTCTCTTTTGAAGCTCACATTTTAGACTAACATTAAGGTAATTTTTCTCATTTTAGGAGCTAAAAGTTCATATCTTTGATATTTATATATGCTATTTATGTCACTGTAATATTTTTTGCTTAGATATTGCAGTAATCCTTGTTAGTAATTCGTAAATTGTAAATTGTAATTTGTAATTTGTAAATTATAATTTGTACATATTTTGTTAGAATTCGACTTATTTTCTAACTGGATAATGATTTTTTGCATCGTAGATGGATAATGATGGTGATTATTCCGATGAACAAAGTGTTGTTAATATGGTTCAAGGTGCTACCCTATCCGTTCTAATTATAATAATTACTGTCATAAGGAGAATGCAAGTAAGACGTAAATCAATTCGTAGTGGTCCAAGTAAGGAAAAAAAAGACAAGAGAGAGCTAGAATTGAGCACATAGAGCGAATTTATAATGGTTTCAGTGATAGTTGCTTGAATTATATTAGAATGCTGAGTGGTGCTTTTGTTAAACTAGCGAGTATAATGAGAAACTTTAGCCTGCTAAAAGACTCAAGGAATGTAAAAGTGGAAGAACAATTTATCATGACACTGAACATTCTAGGTCATAAATCTAAAAATCGCGTAGTCAGATCGCATAGTCTGAGCCCACAGCCATAATTCGCATATACATATGGCTGATTTATTTGACGTGATGTTGTCTTTGTCAGTCATCTTATTGCTGGTCTACCATACCCTGCAGTAGTTGTTGGCTTTGTCTGTCATCTTTTGTTTACTATTTACATGTTATTTTTATCATGACGAGGAAACTAAGGCAATGGAAAGACAAGGTCTTGATATGCGCGTTGCAGTGTTGGTGAGTACTTTCATATCTTCAGATATGCAAAGCCATAATAGATGCAAGTATAGGATATATTTTGGAGAGTGTATATAACGTGAACTTAGGGGCTGTTTGGTTCAATAGAGTGTAGGAATAGGATTAGGAATCCTATTTTATTTATGGATTCTAACCTAATCCATAAAATTTTTATAGACAAGTTGAAGTTTTATGGAATCCTATTTTTTTGGCATTCTATGTTTGTTTCACCCAAAGGATTAGGAATCTAACATTTATAGAATTGGTCCAATTCCTAATACCATGTTTGCTTCAAAAAGTCTCTTTTTTGGGAATAATTACTGTAGCAACAACAGCCTCTTTATCAATTTAAAAATTCCTGTAGCAACGGCTAGAAGAGGCCATAATTTCATATTTTTTACTTAAAACACTGTAGCAACGGATCTTTTCAGCCTCAAAAAATTCAGATTTCGAAATTATAGTCAGAACACTGTAGCAACGGCTAGAAGAGGGCAATGGTGGCTATAAATTCACCTTGAGGCCTCACAATTAATCCAAGCATTCTCATTTTCAGCATTTATAAAATTCCCACTGTCTTCAATTTGCCAACCCGACATGAAAATGATATCAGAAGAGTGCTGGCAGGATTATGAAGTTTATTGCGACTGCCATCTCCGAACACCGATGAAAGTGTGCAAGAATGGTAAAAATAAGGGTAGGTGTTATTGGGGGTGTGAAAAATTCCCAAATAAAGAATGTAATTTTTTCGAATGGGCTGCAGAAAGAGGAGAAAGCAACCAAGGAAGCCAATATGTCAAAGAAAATAGGTACGGAGAAAAATATATTTTGCAATCAAAGAAGCTGAAGAAAGAATCGAGACTTGTCGAAAATCAACTACTAGTTTGGAAAATTTCTGCAATTTTCTTAGCAATTTTTTGTGTTATGACTTGTCGAAAATCAACTACTAGTTTGGAAAATTTCTGCAATTTTCTTAGCAATTTTTTGTGTTATTTATTTATTACAAACTTCATGTCATGTACCTGTACTTGCAAGAACTACTGAGGATGTAATGAAAACTGTTGTTTGAACTGGGTACAAATTCTAATTGATATTGTATGGCTCAGTAATAGATCAACCTGTCATCATTGATTGCCCCACCTATAACTTAAACATGTTTATTACAGATTGCATTATAAGGATGAATTGCCTCGCCTAGACATTGTCAATTCAATGTAGGCTGCAATCTCAACGATGTAAGTTAGGTTGCATTCTCAGTAAACGTTGATCATCATCATTGCCACATATCAAGTGCAAGGAAAACCACAGGCAAGGCAAACCAAAACAGCAAGTAACCCACAGGCAAGGAAAACCAAAACAGCAACACAAAATGCAACCACGAGCTACACAAGCTCTTAACAAAACAGCACCAACCCCCAACTGGTACAAATGCTGCACAAGCTGAAATCAAAAGGCACAACCCCAGCAAAGCTTGAAAAATACACCAGCTCAAACAAAATAGCACCAAAACCCAGCTGCAGCAAATGCGTCACAAGCTAAAATCAAAAGGCACAACCCCAACATCAGCCTGAAAAACACAAAGCTCAAAACAAGCACAAACCAACCAGCAGCAGCAGCATGAGCTGCACAAAGCTCAGAACAGGCACAAACCAGCAACCAGCAGCAGCATGAGCTGCACAAAGCAACAAACCAGCAACAAACCAACCAGCAGCAGTAGCATGAGCTGCAGAAAGGTCAAAACAGGTACAAACCAACCAACAGCAGCAACATGAGCTGCACAAAGTGTTCAAAACAGGCACAAACCAGCAACCAGCAGCAGCATGAGCTACAGAAAGCAACAAACCAGCAACAAACCAACCAGCAGCAGCAGCATGAGCTGCAGAAAGCTCAAAACAGGCACAAACCAACCAGCAGCAGCAGCATGAGCTGCACAAAGCTCAAAACAGGCACAAAACAGCAACCAGCAGCAGCATGAGCTGCACAAAGCAACAAACCAGCAACAAACCAACCAGCAGCAGCAGCATGAGCTGCACAAAGCTCAAAACAGGCACAAACCAGCAACCAGCAGCAGCATGAGCTGCACAAAGCAACAAACCTAGGAACAAACCAACCAGCAGCAGCAGCATGAGCTGCAGAAAGGTGAAAACAGGCACAAACCAACCAGCAGCAGCAGCATGAGCTGCACAAAGTGTTCAAAACAGGCACAAACCAGCAACCAGCAGCAGCATGAGCTGTACAAAGCAACAAACCAGCAATAAACCAACCATTGGCCGCAGCAGCATGAGCTGCAGAAAGCTTACCTGATATCAAAAGCAAAGACAAAATTCAAAGAACTCATAGATCATTCCACAACCTTACCTGCAACAAAGATTGCAAATTTACCAATTCATCAATCCCACAACGACATAGATGTTCTTCATAGTGAAAATACATATTGCAACATTAATAGTTTGCAATTAACACAACAATATCCATCAAAATATAATCGAATTCCAACAAACTAGCTATCCGGCCAACCTTGGTCGTTAACTAATTTTGTGATGTACCTCTGTTGACCTTCCTTGGATTTTATGAAAAACCTCCTAGCTTCACGTTCATTGTCATATAAATGGTCTAAAACCCTATCGAGGAACTCCTCGGATTATTCAGACCTATGTTCCTTCAACGCTGCAGCCAGTTGCTCAGTCCAGTGTATAACGTGTTGATTTCTCATTGACTGAGACATAGACTCAACAAAGGCACATAGCGATTTCTCATTGACTGAGACATAGACTCAACAAAGGCACATAGCATTTCCTCTTCACGATTAGATTTTCTGGTTTTTTTGTTAGATGATGAAGTCATGTTGTCTTGACTCTTAGTCTTATATCTAGTGGGCTGTGGTTGGTTAACAGCACCAGAACGTGGTTGGTTGTAAGCATCAGACTGTGGTTCAGTTTCATTCTCCTCTAGAATCTTGCAATCATCATCGGGAATAGGTATGGACCTACTAGACCCAATGTTAGCATACACGGGTCTAACAAAATCCCTACTAGACCCAATGTTAGCATACACGGGTCTAACAAAATCACCCTTGGCTTGATCATCACCCATGATAACTTGTAAATTTTTGAAGTGACTTGATCATCACCCATGATAACTTGTAAATTTTTGAAGTGAGGAAGGGGTTTGTTTATGTACGCTTTGTATTTAGAATTGGATTTCTCCTACAATAATAAATACTTATAAATCCAGAGAAGCAAATGTATTAAATTGAATGTGACAATATAGATGCTGAATTTGTTATACCTGGGCCCAAGATTTCAAGGTTTTCTCATCCAATGTAATCATTTTACTTGTTTCATCTCACCCAGCACCACTTATATCAAGGCAAGCTTTCATGTCATTGAATTTGTTCCTCAAACATTTCAAGTGGTTAATGACATGCAGGTGAGTGAAATCAGTCCTGAATTGCATGTTGATTTTCATGGCAGCCATTTTATAAGCTTCAGCCTTGAAGTTCTTGTCTGGCTTCATGCCATCCAATGCTAAATCTGCAAGATAAGGAATAAGCACATCATCGTGCTCTGGAAGCCAAAACTTATTAGCCACGCTTCTTGAGTTCAACCTGGCACACGGAACTTTTTTTTTATGGGCTAATCTTTTCCCTCTTTTCAATGGCGAAGTGTGCTCCGCACCATCAACGTCATGAATATCCTTTCCACCTGAATCACCAGTGTTCGGTGAAAATTGATTAGGTCCACTACTTTGAGAACTGGCTGTGGGAAACATCAAACCTTGTGGACTGCCTAACAAGCTCATGTATGACATTGGCGGCTGTGTCATCCCACCATAATTACCATCCCATGGTGGGAATGGTGAGAAAGTATGCGGAGGTGAGGTGAATGGCTGTGGTGGAACATGCATGTAGTTCATGTTAATTCCTGATGTAGGATTTGGCATTGCATTCGAATGAGAAGGCACGCTTTGCTTATCTGCCGGATTGTTAGCCATACCTAATATATTTTGTAAGCATAGCCATATTAACAATAAAGAAATTTATAGAATATGGGATATGTATGCATTTAGCAGGGAATATAGTAAACGATGATATTTCTAGTTCAAACAACATAACAAAATAGCAAGTGATAAAAGTAGTAATGGTTTGTTACAAGCAAAGAAACATTAAACAATATCGATGCGAACAGTATTTTAAAATTCACCAAGTTATTACATAGCCATAGGACAAATACCACACTAAGTTAAACCGCTCTCCATTGTGTTACCACCATTGTACTTTGCACAATAATCCACCCACATCGCCCAAGCAATTTGATCTCGTAACTCCTTCCATTCATTTCTAACATCTCGATCCTCTCTTTGTGACCTAGTTTGAGTTTAGTCCACCACATTTGAATCGTCCTCATTTGTCTCTTCCCCAGTATCCTCATCAATTTCAACATCTTTATTTAAAATATATCATCCGGATCCTCCAAGGCAATAAAGTTGTGCAACACAGTACACGCTAGTACAATGTCCACTTGAGTGGGAAATGGATAATTCGGCTTCCCCGCAAGAATTTTAAACCGATTCTTCAGTATCCCAAATGTGCACTCAATTTTTGATCTTAAAGATGAATGCCTTAAATTGAACAACTCCTTCCTATTCTTTGGTGTCCTACCGGTGTGCTCTTTTAAATGATATCGGACACCGCGATACGGGGATATGAAACCTGGCATTGTGGTGTATCCAGCGTCACATAGGTAATATTTACCTACATTAATTAAACAGTATTTTAAAATCTCAAATATTGCCAAGTATTTAATATATTATTCATAATGTGCACAAGTGAGAATGAATATCATCGTAAACTCGGAGCCCGTAAGGCTGTGGTCTAGACAGGGCGTCTTGTAATACCCTATAATCATTTGCTGCCCCCTCCCAGCCCGCCAAGACATAAGTAAATAGTTTATTGGGGGTGCAGGCTGCTAAGATGTTTTGGGTGACCCCTTTTCGCCCTCTAAACCGTGCAACTAGGTCACTAGGTAACACCGCGTCGACGTGTGTGCCATCTATCAAACCAATGCAGTCCTATAAAAAATTATAAATTATACATAGTTAAATAAAAAAAAGTTTATTTGGAAAATTATTAAGTTGTATGTATTTAATTTACCTTAAAGTAAGGAAAATAATTAGAGTTGTTTGCAATCTCCTGGGGAACTTCTTTTGGGGCTTGCTTCATGTACCGATCACGTAATCCATTCATTGCTTGCAAGACTTTATTGAAATACCTGCTAACTGTTTCCCCTGATCTTATGAACTCAGTTCTTATTATTCTATTTTTAGTTTTGTGCCTAATAATACTCAGGAATATAGCAAGCTGTTCTTCAACTTGAACGTGTCTTGTATCTTTTAATAAACCATTTGCTTTCATTACTTCAACAAGTTTAAAAAAGGCCCTCGGTCTCATTCTAATATAATATTGGCAGCTATCTTGATAGCCCTCCAGTACACGTCTGAAGTGAGCCTCTCTACAATATATTTTTCTGATCCTTTCTTGTTGCGAACAATTTGATATTCTCTTGCGCTTAGCACGCAGTCTCAAAATACATGTTACCAAAGTGACCACGGCGCAGACAGCTGTATTTGCACACATCCTCTTCAATTCTTCCTCATCTTCCATATTCATCTACATCCGTTTTAAAATTATCATACAGTTACAGCTTAAGATGACTACTTATTTCTTGTCAAAATTAAGTAGATAATTGATACAAATATTTATTTCTTTTAAAGCAAGAAATCTAATTGAAATGGAAATTATTTTAACTAATGTTGCATTCCATCTCACACAATTATCAAGAAGCAAGATAGACCCAAAACAAACAAACTATATGGTTAGATTACTAATAATTTACACACACACAAAAAAAGGAAATAAAAGAAAAAAAACAGCAATTTCAGTACAATGCAATGTTAACTAATTATTTGAGGGCCTTATTTAGATTTATGAAAGATTTGTGCAAGAAAGCGAAAATAGAAAAATAACTTCTATTCTATTTTCATGTCGTTTATCTATCTAACAAACTAATTCTTACACATTAACAACAAAATCCAGTACACAAACACCCGATTGAATTGTTTTACCGTAAGATTATGAAATTAATCTCTTAAATCATTGAAATTGCTATCCTATTCTATTTCTTGGTTGTTTCAAAATTACAATTAATTCCTCAAATCTCGCGAAGAAGAGGGCAGATGAGGCGGGAGCAGAACAGCGATTCCAGATCTAGGGATCGAATTCGTGATTTAGGAATCGGAATCGACGAACAAGCTCCCTGTCAGAAATCTCGCCCAAATCCGCTGCATTTCTTCCGATTTGGGTTTCTATAAAAAACCCGAACTGTAGCTACTTTATGGATATTGTAATCCCAAATTTTTGGCTGAGCCAAACTCCAGAATAGGATTCACAAAGAATCCAAAAATTACCAAATTGCCACTGTCAGACCCCAAATACTAATCCTATTCTATAAACTGGTGAAACAAACAGCCCCTTAATGTATTGTAGGAACATTGGCTGGGGGTAGGTACTACTATGATAATGATGTTGCTATTGCTGTGATATTGGGCACTGGTACAAATGCAGCATATGTAGAGCAAGCACATGCAATACCCAAGTGGCATGGCCCCCTACCTGGATCTCGAAAGGAGCTGAAACCACAATCGGAAGCACCAAAAAGATGCTAACACTTAAAAAAACAAACATTTACCTTCGAATGAAAAAGGGATTCAAAAAACGAACACCAACCTATTACTCAACAACATACTTTATAATAAAGAATTAAACGCCATTTTTTCCTTAGTATATAGCTGAATGAAATTGTATTATGAACTTAGCAAAGTAACATAGCCAATTTTTAACTTATTCATGTCAAGCAAAATAACAGAGCTATTTTTTTTTTCAAACTAAGTGTATAAAGTGTAAACTAGTAAAATTCTATGAAAAAAGCCGTCTGAAATTGGAGGTAACATGTTGTAGTTAATTTCAATCAGCTAGCTTTCTACAACTCTTTACTCATTTTTACGAATCATCCAGAGTATTGACTCTGTTGAAGAGTTTCAATCTATGGAAAAAGCAAAATAAAGAGGTAAAAAAAATGATGCTTGTCTCCAAATCGAGTACAGTGAAACCCTAGAAAAATCTAACACATCTTTACCACAGAAAATCGTTTCGCTTAATAAATCAATCAACTATATGGAAAATTTTGCTACATTACATCTTCCTTAATCAACTTTCACTCAAACATTCAGCTAAAGAAAAGGAAAAAAAGAAAGAAAAAAGAAAGAAAATAAAAAGAAGAAGAAGAAAAGGTAAGAGTCTATCTAGGGTTAGGGTTTGTAGAAGGAGTACCTTGAATGCAATCTGTCATAACTATGAGTAATCTTGAAACTATGTAGCCTATGTAGCCTCTGAACAAGCTGCAAAATTTGGGGGAAAAGATTTTAAATATAAGGAAAAAGAAAAATAATCATTCAAATGCAATATTTTCTTATGGCCAAGAGCGAGAAAACAAGAAGAGAGTGTATTGAATTATTGAACAAGCTGATGTACCCTAGAAATTACTAAGTCTAATGAACCCCCGTAAGGTAGCCACATATCATGTTTAAACTAGTCTACCTTCCTGTCATCAAGGAACCCGACCCAGGCATGCTCGTAGGTGACCTGTTTTCAGAAGTAGATTTGGGAGGAAAGGTGTCTTCAAGTCGGTCTCTTGACCTAGATCCAAGAAGAATAGAACTTCTAGGTAGAGATTTGCACAAGGACTTGGAAATTTCGAGACGAATGATGTCCTTCCATCAACTTCATTGCTGAATGTATTGAAAGATGAATTGACCTATCTGCTTCACCATGCCTAGCTATGTAGCCCAGTCACCATAGCAATTAATGCATGGTCAGGATGACTATGACTCCCCCGTCAGAGTCACAATTACTCCTCCAATGACTCAAGCACTTCAATCTTCATATTGCTATCGCATTAAATGCTAGGATGACTAGCCTGCTCTAAGACTGACACGTGTAAAGCACCACCTGATCAACTACCTGCACCGACCTGGTCAAATTACCAAATAGTCCTCCACATATTCCTAAAAAGAGGGGTAATTTCTTCTACATGAAGGTATAAACAATCTAGACTAGAGAACACTCTCAAACTAAATTCAGCATCTTTTAAACTACTTAGTCTATAAATGACTTAAGCGTCAAAGGCTCTATCGGAGAACCCTACTATGTTCCTCTAACTATGCTACTGTGTGTAGACATCTTTATTCGCGGTCATATCCGCCATTAAAGTGAAAAGATCCTAATGCCACTAGGAAAGAACCTTAGAGAGGGGTGAATAGGGTTTATGCTAATCTAATCTGATTTAATGCTAATTAGAACTAATTAACAAATATATCCTAGCAATGAGATATAATAAGAGATATATGCAAGGATATGAAACTAACACAAGGGTGAAACAAATAATAAACAAGAGTGATAGTGAGTAAATAAACAATGCAAACACACAATATGATCACGGAGTTCGGACCTTCCGTCTTACGTCTCTGCTCCCCACTCCCGGGGAGAAATCCACTATCACACTGGGTTTTCAACTATCATCCAAAAACGTTTACACCTCACACTCAGTTTTCTAGCTCACCGAAAACTTTACAACACTCACAATGTAAACGCACTAACTACCACCTTAAGTGTTGGTCTCTAGCTCGTGTCTTCCTCAAGTGTTAGGAATTACAACCTCTCTCTAGGCATTACCACCTACCCCACTCCTCTTGGGATGACCCCGTCTCTCACCAAACACTCCTCTTTGTGTACTAATATAATACAAAGTGAACCTCACAATAAAGCTCACAAATTAAATGATTGTTCTCTTAAACAAGGTGAGAACTCAATTAAGCACAACTCAAAGTTACAATCTCTCACAACCCTAATATACTATGTATATAAATACTAAAAGCTCAAGTGGGTGTGTGCAACAATGAGATTTAATAAATCAAAATCAAACAAAACTCAATTATAAAAATCTAGCTTATAGAGATGATAATCAATAAATAATATAAATACAAAGCTAGTAATTGAGTTTAAAAAACTTCCCTATAGATAACAAGAGAGAGGGAGATGAGTGAATGCTCAAACACCAAAGGATGATCTTCACTTGCTCTTGTAAAATTCTCTTCACAAACCGAAACTAGAAAAATGCTTAAAAGCTTCTTAAACAAACTTAAACCAAAACTTAAACCCTTGTTAAAACTTTCTTAAAACATTCTCTTTGTAATTTTTGGTCTGAGGTATGAGGGGTATTTATAGAGACCCCAAGACACAATAAAATCAAAGCAAAAAGACTAAAAACCCAAAACTGGAACAGGCTGGAAAAAACTAGCCGTTATAGTATCAGTCAACTGACGGCTTCCATCAGTCGACTGATGAGCTGACCGTTAGAGGTATTTTCCAGCTCATCAGTCGACTGACGAACCTTTATCAGTCGACTAATGGATCATCAGTCGACCAAAACAAAACAGAAACTTTTTGTTATTCCAGGCAATTTCTTCAGTCGACACATCAGTCGGCTGATGTCATCAGTCGATACATCAGTCGGCTGATGTCATTGTTTGGTGGAAAATTTGAAGTAAAAAGAAATGAAGGAAAATTGATTTATATTCCTTTAATCTCAGTTACAATTGGATTTCCTGATTACAAAAGAGAGGAGAATGAATTTGATTCTCCCCTTTGTTTAATTCTGGGTTCTTCACGGTGGCGATGGAGTGCCTCCCTCGAATGCTCGCGTCGAGTTTGTTCTCCGTTGACGATCCGAATATCTTAATTCACTGGAACGTGATCTTCTCCTCACGATTTGACGCTGTGGAGAACTCTAAACGAGTTTGAAACTCTATGAAAGAGTTGATTTAACCGAAATCGGTCTATAAGCCAAGGATGAAGAAAGCTCCTGTTGCCGAATGTTGCTGAGGGATGACGTCGATCTCTTCAAAAGACTGCCCATGGAACTTTTCTGTTGCTGCCAAGAAGTTCCAACCGACCGAACCCCGAACTAAATTGATTTTTAGTTATTTATAGGGGATTAAGGGGTGTAACCACCTCCTTAATTCGCTCCTAAGTGGGGCTAATGAGATGTAACCGCCCCTTAAATTACTCCTGAGTGGAGTTGTGATCCCCTCAGATCGTGGGAAACGGTTTTGAAACTGTTCAGCTCGTGTTTGAACGAGTCAAACACAAAATCCGTGTTCTGGTGTGAATTCTGCATTCAAACGCAGTGTCTGGAAGCTTGAACGCAATGTCTGAAAGCTCGGACGCATCGGCTGGAAGCTGCGTGTTCAAACGCAGTGTCTGGAAGCTTGAACGCAATGTCTGAAAGCTCGGACGCATCGGCTGGAAGCTGCGTTGGCATCTTGTTTGAAGCTGCGTTTGGTGGCTTGGAAGCTGCGTTTGGCAGCGGATGGAAGCTGCGTTTGGCAGGATTTAGTAGCATTTAAGAGCTGCGTTTGGCAGTGGATGGAAGCTGCGTTGGCAGCTTGTTAGAAGCTACGTTGGCATCTTTGGAGGCTGTGCTTGAGCTGCGTTTGCAGCGATTTGGAAGCTGCGTTGGCAGCGTTGGAAGCTGCGTTTGTAGCGATTTGGAAGCTGCGTTGGCAGCATTAGAAACTGCATCTGAGCTGCGTTCGTGGCTATGAACGTGGTGCATCTTGAAGCTGGTACGCGGGGAGGACTTCCACGTCTTGGTTTGAAGAGACCGTTGATTTGTATTCTCTTTCTGTCAGAGCGTTGCAAAGATCGTCGTTTTGTAATCTTTGCTTTAGCTCTTTGATATGTGAGAGTCGTCAGATTGTAACTCCCGATGTTGATTGTGGAGGCTGTTGATTAGAGCTTTCATCAGTTTTTGCAAAGGTCATCAGATTGTAACCTTCATCAGTCTACGTGAAAGTCTTCAAATTATAACCTTCTGGAAGCCGTCAGAGTGTAACTTCCATCATCGGTATTTTGATGAGGATCAGCTATCTATTGTGATTTTTAGACAGCCTACAGAACCCCCTCCAAAGTTTTTGAAAGTTCGCGGTTGATTGGGACGAATTTTTGAAATACTTTGGATCTCAACTCTGATCTTGGAGCTGTTGATTCCTTATCACAAAGGAGTTATTCTCTGCACTCGCTTCGAAGGCACCTTGGTTGAAGGGATTTACCGCGCAGGACCTGTGTGATGATGAGCTTCAAATAGAAACTGTAGCGATGGTACAAGCTACTCACGAGCAGAAGCTATCAAACGTCACATCATGGCTCACCTCCATTCAGCTGATAGGCCCACAAACATTCATAGGATTTTTGGAAAACCCTCAGCCATCAACGGATTTGATAAGACTTTACCGACTACCGTTTGAGTCGGGCTAGCATGTGGATTATCTAAGTCCGTTCCACATGTAACGTTGTGCTAAGAGAATGAACCCTCTTAGACTTGATACTATGATTTTGAATACATAGACTGTCCTTTTTACGGAAAAAGACTAACCGGCAACGCGTATTAGGTGTAGGCTTATCCCTACTTAGGATTTGGGATAATGTTCCCCATGCGTGTAAAGCATAGATTTTTGGTGCTACGATGTTGAATACGTAGACTTTGTCACTGTTTCTTCCTGTGTTACTTGAAACACTGAAAGAAAATTAGAAGTGCCAAAGGTGTAGTATTAACTTGGCATGAATTTTCACTTAGAATGAAATTCGGAAACTTTCTTTATTATCACTGGGATAATTTCAGAAAATCTCTAATCCACTGGGGATTTTATAATAAAAACTTGCTATTCTTGTTGAAAAAGGATTAACAAGTTCATTAGGGGGTTTGACTATTAGAGGTGTGATTTTAACCTAACAATATTTTATGGACCTATCGCTCTATTGAAGAGAGTCGATAAGTTGATTGTGTCGTCAGAGGTGTGATATTAACTTGACGGGTTTGTGGACCTATCGCTCCATTGAAGAGAGTCGATAAGTTGATTTTGTCAGAGGTGTAGGATTAACGTGACAAAAAAATATTGCGATCGGAGCAACTTTGTGGACTTATCATCCTATTGAAGAGGATTGATAAGTGGATTGTCAGAGGTTTGGTGTTAACATGACGGGAATTTGTTACGATCGGAGCAACTTTGTGGACTTATCATCCTATTGAAGAAGATTTATAAGTGAATTTTGTCAGAGGTGTGATATTAACGTGACAGGAAGATGTTGCGATCAGGGCAACTTTGAGGACCTATCGCTCTATTGAGGAGAGTCGATAAGTTGGAAGTGTTGCGATCAGAGCAACTTTGAGGACCTATCGCTCTATTGATAAGAATCGATAAGTTAGAGGTATTGCGATCGGAGCAACGTTGAGGACCTATCGCTCTATTGACGAGAGTCGATAAGTTAGAGGTGTTGCGATCGGAGCAACGTTGAGGACCTATTGCTCTATTGAGGAGAGTCGATAAGTTGATTTTGTCAGAGGTGTGATATTAACGTGACAGGAAGATGTTGCGATCAGGGCAACTTTGAGGACCTATATTTTGTCAGAGGTGTGATATTAACGTGACAGGAAGATGTTGCGATCAGGGCAACTTTGAGGACCTATCACTCTATTGATGAGGATTGATAAGTTGATTTGTCAGAGGTTTGGTGTTAACGTGACAAAAGAATTTGTGTTGCGATTGGAGCAACTTTGGAGACTTATCATCCTATTGACGAGGATTGATAAGTGGATTGTTATCAGAGGTATATTGTTAACGTGACATGAATGTGTTACGATTGGAGCAACTTTGTGGACTTATCATCCTATTGACAATGATTGATAAGTGGATTTTGTCAGAGGTGTGATGTTAACTTGACGAGAATTTGTTGCGATCGGAGCAACTTTGTGGACTATCATCCTATTGATGAGGATTGATAAGTGGATTTGTCAGAGGTATGATGTTAACGTGACAAGAGAATTTGTGTTGCGATTGGAGCAACTTTGGAGACTTATCATCCTATTGACGAGGATTGATAAGTGGATTGTTGTCAGAGGTATATTGTTAACGTGACATGAATGTGTTACGATTGGAGAAACTTTGTGGACTTATCATCCTATTGACGAGGATTGATAAGTGGATTTTGTCAGAGGTGTGATGTTAACTTGACGAGAATTTATTGCGATCGGAGCAACTTTGTGGACTTATCATCCTATTGATGAGGATTGATAAGTGGATTTGTCAGAGGTATGATGTTAACGTGACAAGAGAATGTGTAATTGTGATTTGCACAAGGTCTTGGGAATTAGCGTCTCGCTGGGGAGACTTGCTAGGTGAGTTTATCATCGGAGCGATGAACTAAGATTTTGAAGACTTAGTGTCTTGCTGGGGAAGATTGCGATTTGAGCAATTTTGAGAACCAATCATCCTATTGGAGAGGATTGATAAGTTGATTGTCAGAGGTGTATTGTTAACGTGACAAATTAGGAGTGATGCAAGTTGAATGCATACTCTGTGGGGATGATGATCGTCAGAAGTGTAATGTTAACTCGACGATGTGAAAGATTCGTTACTCTTAATCCAGTAGATTCCAAGTAACTAACCCCCAGTCTTGATTAAGACTTAGCAGGGGAAGAAAAATAGGGGTAGACATGACATACCGCCTTGTGGGGCACTATCCATGAAGTCGGAATAGAGGTACATCACATGGCAGGCCGCTGTCTAAAGAGTTTGGCTATCAGAGGTGATAGTTTTGTGGACCTGCCATCCTATTTAAGAAGATTGGCAAGTTGGTGGACTATCAGAGGTAACTGTTAACGTGATAGTTTTTGTGAACCTGCCATCCTATTTAAGAAGATTGGCAAGTTGATGGACTATCAGAGGTAACTGTTAACTTGATAGTTTTGGTGGACCCGCCATCCTATTAAAGATGATTGATGGGGGAATTTGGAGAAAATGGACTATCAGAGATATCATTAACATGATAGTTTTGGTGGACCCGCCATCCTATTGAAGAGGATTGGTGGGGAAATTTAGAAGAAATAAACTATCAGAGGTAACGGTTAACGTGATAGTTTTAGTGGATCCACCATTCTATTGAAGAGGACTGGTAGGGGAATTTGGAAGAAATGAACTATCAGAGGTAACGGTTAATGTGATAGTTTTGGTGAACCCTCCATCCTACTGAAGAGGATTGGTGGGGGAATTTGGGGAAAAAGGACTATCAGAGGTATATTGTTAACTTGGTAGTTTTGGTGGACCCGTCATCCTATTGAAGAGGATTGGTGGGGGGATTTGGGAGAAAAGGGTAGACATGGCACATCGCCTAATGGGCCACTATCTAATAAGGTTGACTATCAGTGGTAATTGTTAACGTGATAGTTGTTGGACCTGCCATCCTACTGAAGAGGATTAGCTTCAGTAGCCGTGGTATCTTCCTCTTCTGACTGAGAAGATTGGGCTTGGTTTGATTGCTCATGTTGATCCTGCCTACTTTGTTCTTCAGCTTTGATCCTGACAATAATCTTTTGAGCCTGTTCGCCTTGAGAGATTAGTTGTCTCCAGGAACGGCATTCTGCAACTCCGATTCGGGCTAGGAGGTTGGTCTGCAAGTTGTGTCGACAGGTCTCTACTAAAGTAGACTGTGTCATACCTGACGAACACCGGAGAGCCATAGTTCGGAACCTTTTGACGAAGGCTTTGACGGACTCCCTCTTCTTCTGCTTAGTGGCAAGAAGGGTATGGATGGAGACTTCTGTATCCTCTTCAAAGAATCTTGATAGGAATAGTCTCTCTAGATCTGCCCACTTTTGGATACATCCGGAAGACAGTTTCCTGAACCATTCAAAGACAACTCCCTTGAGGGTGCCAATGAACAATCGAGCCAGTATGGCATCGTTTGATATCATATTCCCAGCCTGTGACTTGAAATGATAGACATGTTGGTTCGGTGATCCCATGCCGTCAAAAGTTTGTAACGTCGGGATTTCGAACTTCGGAGGATAAGGGGCTGTATCCTATTTGGCAGGATAGGGTCTGACAACTCCCTCGTCTTGGAGCTCGCTTCTGTTAGCAATGACATTGAGGCGGGCTTCCAATTCTTCCATTTTGGCAGACTGGAGATTCTGCTAGTTCTCAGTCTCTTTTGCTTCATCAGAGGAAGATTCCAGGTTGTGGGCTTCTTGATCAGAAGCATCACCATTAACCACTTTTCCCTTTCCTTTGCTTGTGTGAGGTCGGGATGAAGACACTTTTTCTCTCCTGGAAGATTCTTGCTTAGGTGGCGAATCTATCTCCTGAGATTTGGCCTTGTCTGCGACGATTTGAGTCAATAGGGCCATGAGTTCATTGAGGGTCTTCTGCTGTGATTTGAGCATGACGTCTTGCTCAGCAACACTCTTTGAAAGATCTTCAGAATGTTCTGCCATGTAAGCGGAGCTCTCATGTTCAACAAAAGAGCTTGATGATTAGGACTCTGTAATAGCTGAGTGTTCATCATCGGAATTGGTTCCTCTAGCTAGCCTCTGATAGTTGACAGGGAGAATGGCTCCTGTTCGCGTCCGAGTGCGTTGGTAGACTCCTTCAAACTCGTTAGCGATTTCTCTGACGGTCGGTGAATGACTTGTCTCAGAGTCATCGGAACTAGGGCCTGAGGCTTTCCCTCTGCCGATCACATTGATAGTGACCCCGGGATATTTAGTCTCTGGAGACTTCTTCCTGTGAGAACGTCGTCATTGGTTGGGCAAAGCAACGTTCGTAAATTGGTCGAACACCAACAGTTTCAAGAGGACCGGGATATGAGCAGCATTGACATCTCAAGAGGACCGTAGGAATCAGTCGTTCACATTGGAATGAACAAATGATTTGTTGCATCGGTCTTTCTCTTGATATGAACTTTCTCAAATCTGTTGTGAAGATTCGAGGAGAACTACTCACTGATCGTGAGGTTTGAATTGGAACCCCCAGTCCATGATTGGACAGGACTGGCTCTTGGTGAACATGGATCTAGTTAAGATACCTTGAATCCATGAACTTCTTATATCCAGGTTCGGTATTGAATTTCGTCACCCGAACGCATGCCTGAGCTCCAGGTGTTGCTGGCGAAACTCAGTCCCGAGATCTGCTTTTTGGTTCTGAAACATATATTTAAGAGTTGCGTTCATTTCGTGGAACGCGCCCTTGAGGGTTGCGCTCAGTCTTCTTCAAACAGAGCCTATGTTTGGGCTCATAGGCACGAGACTTGCATTCTGAAATAGAAACGCAGGGCATTGGGTCGCGTTTAGGCTCACAAACACGAAGCTCGTGTTGACTTGAGGATCGACATTCTCGGAGATGTACTCGTCGTAGGGATCTCCTCCTGCGCCGAGCGGCATTCTTCTTAGCCTGCTTCAAGGCCTTTGCAACAATGTCATCGACAGAGTTGGTCGCCGTTATGGGCCTTTCATGACCCGAGAAACGTCGCTTTGGCACGAACGCAGAGCCTTCAACTCGGTGGACGAGTTTGGCCAAATCTGAGCCCACTCCTTCGGAGGAGGGGCTGTTCGAGCATTCTTGGTTGAAGGAGAAGGTTTCCTTCGGCATAGAAGCAACAGTTGGAGCTTTAGTCTTCTTGGAGACTTTATGGATCTTGCGCATAGCCTTGGGGCGAAGGGATCCGGATGAGAGAGCCTCCTCAAACTTGGCTTGATCAAACTCAACAATAAGAGTTTCGACGGTTGTTCCAGTGAGATAAACATCGAATTGCGCCACTACTTCTTCGTCAGAGAAGCTAATCCCCAGTGGAGTCGCCATCTTTTGTTTGGTGGAAAATTTGAAGTAAAAAGAAATGAAGGAAAATTGATTTATATTCCTTTAATCTCAGTTACAATTGGATTTCCTGATTACAAAAGAGAGGAGAATGAATTTGATTCTCTCCTTTGTTTAATTCTGGGTTCTTCACGGTGGCGATGGAGTGCCTCCCTCGAATGCTCGCGTCGAGTTTGCTCTCCATTGACGATCCGAATATCTTAATTCACTGGAACGTGATCTTTTCCTCACGATTTGACGTTGTGAAGAACTCTTAACGAGTTTGAAACTCTATGAAAGAGTTGATTTAACCGAAATCGGTCTATAAGCCAAGGATGAAGAAAGCTCCTGTTGCCGAATGTTGCTGAGGGATGACGTCGATCTCCTCAAAAGACTGCCCAAGGATCTCTTCTATTGCTGCCAAGAAGTTCCAACCGACCGAACCCCAAACTGAATTAATTTTTAGTTATTTATAGGGGATTAAGGGGTGTAACCACCTCCTTAATTCGCTCCTAAGTGGGGCTAATGGGATGTAACCGCCCCTTAAATCACTCCTGAGTGGAGTTGTGATCCCCTCAGATCGTGAGAAACGGTTTTGAAACTATTCAGCTCGTGTTTGAACGAGTCAAACGCAAAATCCGCGTTCTGGTGTGAATTCTGCTTTCAAACGCAGTGTCTGGAAGCTTGAACGCAATGTCTGAAAGCTCGGACGCATCGGCTGGAAGCTGCGTTGGCATCTTGTTTGAAGCTGCGTTTGCGTTTGGCAGCGGATGGAAGCTGCGTTTGGCAGCGGATGGAAGCTGCGTTTGGCAGGATTTAGTAGCATTTAAGAGCTGTGTTTGGCAGTTGATGGAAGCTGCGTTGGCAGCTTGTTAGAAGCTGCGTTGGCATCTTTAGAGGCTGCGCTTGAGCTGCGTTTGCAGCGATTTGGAAGCTGCGTTGGCAGCGTTGTAAGCTGCGTCTGAGCTGCGTTTGCAGCGATTTGGAAGCTGCGTTGGCAGCATTGGAAACTGCATCTGAGCTGCGTTCGTGGCTATGAACACGGTGCATCTTGAAGCTGGTACGTGGGGAGGACTTCCACGTCTTGGTTTGAAGAGACCGTCGATTTGTAGTCTCTTTCTATCAGAGCGTTGCAAAGATCGTCGTTTTGTAATCTTTGCTTTAGCTCTTTGATATGTGAGAGTCATCAGATTGTAACTCCCGATGTTGATTGTGGAGGCTGTTGATTAGAGCTTTCATCAGTTGTTGTAAAGGTCGTCAGATTGTAACCTTCATCAGTCTACGTGAAAGTCTTCAAATTATAACCTTCTGGAAGCCGTCAGAGTGTAACTTCCATCATCGGTGTTTTGATGAGGATCAGCTATCTATTGTGATTTTTAGACAGCCTACAGTCATTAGTCGACTTACCAGTCGACTGATAACAGGTTATCAGCCTGAATTAAATAGTAAAACTAATTTTCGAAGTGCCTTTAAAAATAGCAAATAAATTCCAAAAAATATAAAACATTGGGAAATTATTGTAAACATGTAAATGAACATGTTGCAAAAGGAATTTTTAGAATCGTACTCACATTTGTGAAAACTCATCATTTTTCAAAATAAGTCCAAAACATGAAAATACTGTTGGTGATACGAGTCGCCGTGCAAGCACCCTTTGGTCGCGGAATTACCAAAAGGTAGGTTGAGAAGAGGATGACCAAAACACAAGAACAATTCAGTATGGCGAAGGAAAATACCTTCTCTAGATTATGAGTATGAAAAGATTACAATCCCTCTCTCACAATCTCACTAGAATCGAGAACAACCTCTCAACTCTCTCTCTAAACTTACAATCTAAACCCTAATCCTTTTGATCAGGATTTCACTTAGACCTAAAACCCTTTAGGACTACATCTTGGCCTCTCACCCTTGTTTAGAACCCTAAACAATCCCTATTTATAGGGTTTACAACGTGGTGGCAATCTTGTAAATAAAAAAACCCAAAAGGAACAGGAATCCCTGTCAAAACAGAATCCAAAACGAACCAGGAAAAGCCAAATATCGCGATCCGGTCGACCGCCAATCCTGGTCCGGTCGACCGGCCAGAGATCGTCTCCAAACCCTGCCTCGTGCAGGTCTTCCGGTCGACCGGCATGGGTGCCGCGGTCGACCGGCCAGAGCTCCACCCTGTTTTCCTGATCTTCTGTGTTTCGCTCCTTCTGACTTCTTTCCCGTCCTCTATGGCTCCAACCACGTGTCTATTCCCAAGATATCATGAGAATCACCTATCCTCAAGCTCCCATGAGGATCGCTTTTTCCGAAGAGAAGATACACCCGTATCAGTTGGCCTCTTTGTTTTGATGATGTTTAACAAACAATTTACTACTAATGTTATTTGTCTAGTATTCGTGTATTCTTATTTATTGTAGACAAATAATATATTGGAGGATGGATGGAATTACACATTCACGATCATATCCAATGGAGGTTGGCGGAATTGTAGTATGAAGCCTACGCAATTCAAAGTTAAAGATTCAAGTTGAAGCTTCATCCACAAGTATACCAAGATAGAGCTTCGTTGAAGATCACAAGCTTGGTTAAATTTAGTTTTAGGTTTATATTATGTGTGTTAGTACTTTAAGCTCAATCATATACACACATACACGTTTTGGTTTTGTATATATATAGTTATATATATACATATATGTTTTGGTTTGATAGTTTTCAAGTTTTAATATGAAACAATTGAATATAATTAGAAAACATATTTTTGTTTCATACTTACATGCATATATATGATTTTATCAATATCAATTTTATTTAGTTCAATGAAATAATATTTTCTTTTGAAATGTTTGCAAAATATGCAATTTTATGAAAATATTGTTTTCTTGGTTTATGGACTTAATAACAATCATATACATCTTTCATTAAGTCTATATAATCATTTTGTAATGTTTCAAAACATGGTTAAGCTAAAATGTCAAAACTCATATGTTTACATTTTTATGTTTTGGACTATTTTGCAAAATGATGATATTATACATTTGGGAGGTCGTTTTTGAAAACCAGTTTTTATAACATGCATGTGTATTATCATGTTTACAATTATTTTCCAAAGTTTCATAATTTTTGGAATTTATTTGATATTTTTAAACAGGGTTTTAAAGTCACAAAAACTGTTTTCAAAACCTGTAAATACCGTGTGTCAGTTTGCGGTCGACCGCCACGGTCGACCGCCTTGAGTCCAGAGACTTAGAATGATTTTTTATGGCTCGTGGTCGACCGTGGCGGTCGACCGGATGCAGTCCAGAGAGTTTCACGGTCGACCGTCACGGTTAACTGTCTGTTGTCCAGAGCCAAACCCTGGCCTTTTTGCTGCTCGCGGTCGACCGCGCAATTCTCACGGTCGACCGCCGAACAGTCAAATCTGCTTCAACGGCTCTTTTCCTGAGCTGTTTTCTATGAGCCTTTTGGTCTTTTGTTTGGGGTTTTTGGCTGAGGTTTTGGGAGGCTATAAATCCTCATTGCTCTCTTCTTTCAACAACAACCATGAGAGTGTTTTAAACAAGTTTAAGAAAGTTTTAACAAGGGTTTATGGTTGGTTTAAATTTGTTTTAAAAGCTTTTAAGCAATTAAGAGTTTAATTTTGTGAAATCAATTTCACAAGAGCTAGAAGAGATCATCACTTGGTGTTTGAGCTTAAAATCATCTCTCTCTCACTCTTGTCATTTATTGGAGAAGTTTTCTAAACTCAATCTAGCTTTACTTTTATATTATTTGATTATCATTCTATTAAGCTAGTATTTATATTTGAGTTAAGTTGATTTAATTTCTCTCATTGTTTACACACACCCACTTGAGCTTATTGTATTTACATTCATAGTATAATTTGGGTTGTGAGTTTGTGATATTGAGAGTGAGCTTAATTGTGTTCTCATCTATTGTAGAGAACAAATCATTTGTTGTATTATGAGCCTATTTGTGAAGATCACTTTGTAATACACTTGTACACCAAGAGAAGTGTGTGGTGAGAGACGGGGTCATCCCAAGAGGAGTACAGTAGGTGGTAATGCCTAGAAAGAGGTTGTAATTCCTAATACTTGAGGGAGACACGGACTAGATACCAACACTTAAGAGGGTGTAAAGTAGGATTGCAAGAGTATGAGATTGTAAAGTTTTCGATTAGCTAGAAAACCGAGTGTGAGGTGTAAATGTTGTTCGGGTAAGCGTAGAAAACCCGGTTGTGATAATGGATTTCTCCCCAGGAGTGGGGAGCAGAGACGTAGGACGGAAGGTCCAAACTCCGTGATCATATTGTGTGTTTGCATTGTTTATATTGTCCTATCACAATTGTATCTTTAGCTTAGATTGTTTATCCTTGTGATATTTATATATCCTTGCAATATTTCACTATATATCTCATTACTAGAATATTGATCTTTGTTCATATTGCTTATTCTTGCTTGTAACATATTATATATCTACCTTGCAAGAATAATTTATTAATTAGTTTTAATTGGTATAAAATCGGATTAGATTAGCATAAGACCCTAACCACCCCCCTGTAGGGTCTAACAAATACAACAATACTTGTTTTGTTTTTTTGAGTAAACCATGTTTTCAAAACTTTATAAACTGATTTTATAGACTTGATAAAAGATACAAACTATTGTTGTTAAGTGTATAAACCAAAAACTCAATATTATGCAAAAATGAAGTTTTCCACAATATGCATTTAACAAAATGATAAATATGAAACATGTATATATTATGTAAACAATAATATATGTTTTATATTTATATACACTTGTAAACTATAAAACCAAAAACATGTGTGTGTGTGTGTGTGTGTGTGTGTGTGTCTATATATATATATATATATATATANATATATATATATATATATATATATATATATATATATATATATATATAACCAATAAAATGTGTGTGTATATGATTGAGCTTAGAGTACTTAATACACATAATATAAATCCTAAACTATTTATACCCAAGCTTGATGAAGGTCTTCGATAAGCTCTTCTTGGTAAACTTACGGATAAAACTTGAACTTGAATCTTTAACTTGAATTGCAAGGCTTCACTTCACAATTCCGCCAACCTCCATTGGATATGATCGTGAATGCTCGATTCTATCCATCCTCCAACTTATTGTTTGTCTAAAATAAATAGAAAAATACAAATACTAGACAAACAACATTAGTAGTAATTTGTTTGTTAAACATCATCAAAATAAAAAGGCCAACATAAAGGAGATAAAGGGACCCTATACTCCTCTTGAATCATAATCAATCTCCTAATTAATTGACTGGCATCAGCAGTTTGGTTCCTACTATGGGGCCTCCTCTTCTTCTTTGGAGAAATAGCTGATCATGACTGATGCGGCATAAACATGTACCAAAAAGGTTGCAAGTGCACAACCGTGTCAAGTTATAGTATAAAGATATCGATCCCACGAGGAAGGTGTTTTGTAGGAGAAAATATAAAATTGGTTCTTATTTTGTGTGCATGACAAATAGGAGTGATAAGTGAATGTGATTGTGAAGAGATTGAGATAGTGAAAATGGTGTGTAAATAGCAAATAGGAGTGATAAGTGAATGTGATTGTGAAGAGATTGAGATAGTGAAAATGGTGTGTAAATAGGTGAATAGTGTAAGTGAGAGTGGATTTGAAAAAGAATGAGTATGATCAATAAGGTGAGAAGGAAAAATGAATAAAATCAAGAAACAAATAAAAAAAATCAAGAATGAAGAACAAAATTCTAGAATAAAAGAAAATGCAAGAAATTAAAGATGGTGGATTTAATTATAGATATGGGTAATCTAAAATTGAACCCACTTCTTAGAAAAGGGTGATTCCCTAGAGGGTTCTAGCCTAAAGGCGAATCAAACAAAATAAAAATAAACAAAAAGAAAAACTAAACCCAAGAGGGTTCTAGCCTCAAGGTGAATAGTGTAAGAAATTAAAATCTAACTACAAAATAAATTACAAATCTAAACTACAAAATAAAATTACAAGAATTAAATGCAATAAAATAAATCTATTCTATAAGCATGAAATAAATCCAAGGCAAGAGGGTTCTAGCCTCTTGGCTATTTAACAAGAAAATAAAATCTAAACTACAAGCATAGAAATAAATCTACACTAATAAGCAATAAAAAGAAAATAAAAGAGAAATGCAAACCTTCAAATAATTCTTCATCTTCATCTTCATCATCCAACAAAGAGAAGAAGAGAAAAATTTAAAGTGGTGAAAAAATTATTATTATTAATTGTAATAAAAAGTTATAATTTTGGAAGGCCTTCTCAATTAAGAGTAGCCATTCTCTCCAAAAGGAGTTACAAAAATTTTCACACCTCTAACCCCTCACTCTCTACCCCTATTTATAGTAATCTTCAATGAATATGAGCCATTGGATTTGTCTTGAGCCCCAAGCAAAGAATCTCCACATTTGAATTTGCTTTTTGTTCTTCTCTAGCCCAACATCCATATGATTTTCAAAAGAAAATGAAAGTCCAAATATTGCAGCCGGTCCATGAAGAATCCAAAAGCCCATTCATGTTAAAAGCCAATTCACGTGATTAAAATCTTTAAAATCCAAAGCTCAAAGCCGGTCCATGAACATGTGATTTTCGGCCCATTCATTTGATTAAAATCAACTGCAACCCATGTCCTCATTCATTTGAAGCACCTCAAGGTCCGGTCTCATTCATGCAACAAGTCCAACCATTTGAAGCACCTCAAGGTCCGGTCCAGATGGAAATTTTCCAAAGCTGCAGCCTATTTCATTCCCATTTGATTTTCAAAATAGAAAATAAAATTCCGGCCCAATTCAAAGTTGCAGCAGTCCTCATGCATTTGATTTTCAAAACAAAATCAAGCCCAATTGAAGAAACCACCAGCCCATTCATTTGATTTTCTCCATCAGCGGCCCATTCACATGAAAGTTCATTTGATTTTCTCCATCAGTGGCCCATTCACATGAAAGTTCATTTGATTTTCTCCATCAGCAGCAAGCCGAATTTTTTTTTTGCTTTTGCTTGATGGGCTTCCAACCTTTCAATCATAGGCTTCTAAAATGCTACAAAATAGAGAAGAGATATTTTGAGGGGTTTTTATATTTAATAATATTTATGTATATTTTCATTCATTTATGTGCAAACTAAGTTAACAACAATTATTAATGGTATATTTATTCATGTAAAATAGATAATGAGGATATAAAATTGTAATAAAAATATGATTATCAATGACCGATCCTTAGTTCTAAATCCTGGTATATAACCTAAGCCTAATTGCATGAATCCAAATCAACAACTGGCCTACTCTCTTCAACAACAATTTGCTTCCCTCACAAACAAACTCATCAGCTATGCTCTTCATCCCCAGTCTCCTTCATCATCTGCTGCTCCTCCCCATGGAGAGCAGCATCAATGACAGATGCAAGAAAAGCGTGCCAAGGAAGCTACTCCTCTAATACATTGGCAGTAGATTTGTTTTGCTACTACCACAGCAGCCACAATATCACATGGAGACGACATGCGAAAGTTCAAGGTTAGGCCCTATTCAGGCTACATGGACGATGTCGTGAGGTATAAGACTTATCTACATGACTCAAACCCACCCCAATAATAAGGGCTGATCCCTCTATGATCAACTTGGCTTCTGGATATGATCGGACGTTCAACGTGGTCACTAATGTTATTGGAGGAAGCACTCCTGTTGTAGTTTGGATTATGATCACTCCCTGCCCAAGGTTCAAGGTGCCACACATCAAGAAATATATGGGTGAAGGTGATCTGGCTAAACACGTATAAAAATTTTATGATTTGATATGCATGCAACAGATGAGTGATCTTGTTATCTGTCGAGCCTTCCTCGTCACTCTCAGTGACAGCGCAAAGACGTGGTGAAACTCACTGGACAAGAAGTCCATCCACAACATTGAGCAACTGAGCTAGAAATTTATACATGACTTTCTAGCAGATACAAAGGAAAAGGCACCCTCTTTCTCTCCTCCTTCAAATTAGGTAGAGAGTCAAGGAGACCTTGAGAGAGTATTTTAAGAGATTCCAAGGCAAGCACCTGGAAATGGAGGACCTTGACAATATGGTCTCCATGACTGTGATCATCGCAGATCTTGAGGATGAAAAGCTATCTGGTTCTCTCATTATGAATTAAGTAACTAACTTTAACCAACTCAAGGCCAGAGTTCAATAGTGTATGGACAACGCTGAGGATAATCGTGCTCATAAAAAGGCTGCATGATTAGAAGCTATTGAGTTGAGTCCTCTCAAAACAAGAAGTCTAAAGACAATTAGCCTAAGTTGTAGTCCAAACCTGGCCGAACCGTCAAAAGAGACTAAAAGAAGGAGACAGTGAGGAAGCAGATGTTTGCCCCCCTCAACGCTCCTCTCTCATGGATACTGCATTTGATCTAGAAGGAAGGACATCTTATTAATCCTCCACCTCATATGAAGTCAAACTCCCAGTAGAGGGATATTCAACAGTACTGTTGTTATCATCAAGGCCATGGTCTCAATACCAATGATTGTAGAGAAGTTTTTTAAATGAGATCTTTTCTCCTCTAAGTAGATAAGAGCCATCCCTAAGAAGATCGGACTAGAGAAGGTGTCGATTGAGATCCCTTGCCCATATAAGCAAGATGACTAGGCGTGATAAGCCAAAGATAAGGGCACCGTTAACACTATCACTCACGGCTCAACAATGGGGAGAATGTCAAACAATGCTTAGAAGAGGTACGCATGGCGAGCATTGGAAGTGAACCTTTGCGAGAAGAAGCCTAAGACATATCAACCTATCTCTTTCAGCAATGATGATTTGAAAGGCATGAAGGCACCTGTATGATGATCCTATCATCATCTTGGCACAAATTAATAGCTTTTGGGTCAAAAGAATCCTCAAAGACATCAGAAGCTCCACGGACACTATTTATAGACACCTTCAATTAGATTGGGGTTGATAAATTAGAACTACGACCATGCATGAGTCCACTCATAGGTTCTCGGGGCATTTAGTTCAACCTGAAGGACCAATCGCCCTGGCGATGGTGGTAGCAATTATTCCTATAGTCTATCACCAGGTCCAATTCATCGTGATAGATGTTAAATTAGCCTACAATGTCATTTTGAGAAGAACTTCCTTGAAGGACTTGCAAGTTGTTATCTCCACTTTTATCAGATGATGAAGTTTCTGACCCCAGAAGGAGTCGGTCTTTCTCAAAGTAAGCAATAAGAGGCTAGATCATGCTATCTATCCCAAGTAAATGGGAAAGGATTTTTTGAGACCTTACCAATCGAGAAATCCCAAGCCTATCAATAAGAGGAAGAAAAGGGGAAAGGACTACTCCTATTGAAAAGATAGAAGAAATCCACCTTAGTACTGGCCAAACCAAAAATGTTAAGATTGGATTGGTGCTAGCTAAACCATAGTGAGGAGCCATCATTGAGTTCCTTCGTGCTAATACTGATGTTTTTTGCTTGGGGGACCCAAAGATAAACTAGGGATCTCCCCTAAAAGTAATCAGCCATGAGTTGTTAGTTGACTGATACTACAAGCCAGTTCGGCAAAAGATGAGGCATTTCAGACCTTAACAATAGCAAGCGGCGGCAGAAGAAGCGGACTGGTTACTAAAAGTCAAATTTATCTGAGAAGTCTAGTATCTAGAACAACTATCTAATGTGGTTCTAGTCAAAAATTTAGCGGCAAGTGGAGGATGTACCTGGATTTTACTGACTTGAATAAAGCATGCTTTATAGATAGCTATCCTTTGTCTCAGATTGAGCAGCTGGTTGACCAGAACGCTAGCAATAAAATGCTCAGCTTCATGAATGCATTCTTGGGTAAAAAGAAGATCAAGATGATAGAGTCTAATGAGGAGAAAACCTCTTTTATCACAGATCAATGAACCTTTTATTACAAAGTGATGCCTTTTGAACTCTAAAATGCTAGGGCCACCTATTAAAGATTAGTGAATAAGATATTCAAAGATAAAGCTTGTCACAATGTGGAAGCATATATAGATAACATCCTGGAAAAATCCAAGCAAGCTACCTTCCACATCGTTGATCTGGAGGAAATCTTCTCGATCCTCCACTATTACCAGATGAAGCTCAACTCCTCTAAGTGTGCCTTTAGGGTTCCATGGGAAAATTTCTTAGTTTTATGATAGTTCTACAAGGAATTAAGGTCAAACCTAAAAAGATAGTAGCCATTGAAGAGATATCTGAGCCATGTATAGTAAGGGACATCTAAAAATTTAACGAAAGAATAACGGCTTTAAGCAATTTCCTCTCTAGATCAGCCAAAAGAAACCTCCCCTTATTCAAGATTCTACGAGTAAATAAATGACCCTATAGATTACATCGAATGGATAGCTAAGTGTAGCAATGCCTTTATAGAGCTTAAGAGATATCTATCCTCCAAACCTCCATTGAGCTGACCCATTGAAGAAGAACCACTTTACCTCTACCTAGCCATCTCACTGGAATCTGTGAGCTCTGTCTTAGTCCATGAAGAAGGTAGCATCTAGAAGCTAGTCTAATATGACAGATGATGACATCCAGAAGCTAGGATAGTATGTCAATCACGTTCTAAACGTTGCCAAACTTAATTATACTCTGATTGAGAAAGCTTCTTTCGCAATCATCACCATGGCCAGAAGACTCTGTCCATACTTTCAGGCTCATATAGCAACAGTATGGACCAATCTACTTATGAAGAAAGTTCTTGGTAGCCAACCACTTCTGCATGGATGATCAACTATTCCATCAAACTCACTGAATATTATTTTTAATTTGAGTCTCGTACCACCATCAAAGCTCAAGTCCAAGCCGTCTTTTTAATTGAATCACCTAGCCCCAAAGATGACCCATCATCTCAAAAACCAGCTCTCCTTTCAGATGATCCATGCCTGATTCTAAGACTAGCTCGGAAGAATCCATCTAGAAAGTACATTATTCCTAAATATGACTCACCTCAATTTTCAACATGTGCTTACTAAAACTAGATGAATCATCACAAGATAGTGGTAACACTGCCGTAGTAGTTCTCCGTAGTCCTAAAGGACTTGTATCTAAATACTCGATTGCCTTTGACTTCCTTGTCTCGAATAATGAAGCAAAATATGAAGCTCTCCTTTTTGGCTTAGAGTCACTCTGGCAGCCAAAGCTAAATATGTCTTCATTAAAGAAGATCCCTAGCTCATTGCATATCAGGTGTAGGGAGATTACGAAGCCGAACACTTGAGAATGGCAAAGTACTTGGTGAATGTCAAGGAATTGCTAGGATAGCTTAGAGAATTTTGAATCACACAACTCCCAAGATCCCATAATGCTTGTACAGATGACTTGTCCAAGCTACACTTTTCCAACTCAGATGCAAGCAGTAGGCCAGTGCATACCGACATTCTCAAATAACCTAGCATCTTCAAAAACCCCACCGACTCGGTCATTCAGGTAGAACCTCAACTCAACCTTATTGGACGAACCCATTCATCTAATATCTGACCAAGAGGACTCTGCCTGAGAATCTGGCAGAGGCCAAGAGCCTACAAAGGAATGCCCTACAATACCTCATGATTGAAGACCAGCTCTATAGTCATTCATACACTAATAGTAGTGTGAACCACTACTTTTGGTGCCTCCGACCTAAAGAAATAAATTATGTCCTGAGGGAGATCCATGAAGGAATATGTGAAAATTACATTGGGGCCAAAACCTTGGCACGGAAAATTATCAGATAGGGTTACTATTGGCCAATCATTCTGGTAGAGTCTAAAAGGCTTACAACCCAATAAAAATCTTGCCAGCTCTTCTTTGATTTCCCACGGTCTTTGGCTACCAAGCTCACTCCCCTCATCAACTCAGTCTCATTTATTGAACAAGTGTTAGATCTCCTGGGACCACTTCCTATAGCAAGCGGTAGCAAAAATTCTTAAGTATTGCCATCGACTATTTCACAAAGTGGATAGAGGCCTAGCCATTAGAAAAAATTGGTGAGAGCAATATCCACAATTTTTGTGGAAATCTATCATCAGTAGATTTGGAATATCTTTATCTTTCATCACAGATAACAACACTCAATTCGACAATAAAGGTTTTTGAGATTTTTGTGGAGAATGGAAGATTCAACTAAGTTCACCTCAGTAGCACACCCTAAATGCAATGACCTTGTTTAAGCAGCAAGTTAATGCCTCATCCAAGCCTTAAAGAATTGGTTGGATGAAGATATGGGAGCCTGGGTTGAAGAACTCCCAGATACTTGTTGTCATATGGAATGACACATAAAAATTTCACCGAAGAAACTCCATTCACGCTAACATAACATATGGAACAGAGGCGATCATGCTAGTCAAAATTAGCACTTTTACACTTGGGATGCTTTAGTGAAGAAACCAATGGGGCTATCCTACGGAACATACTCGGCCTTGTCAACGAAGTTGGGGAACAAGCACTCTGATCGTAGGTCCTCAATCAACAATGCATTGCTTGACATTATAACAACCAAGGTTTTTAAATATTGAATGTTTGGTTCATGTCGGACGGTTAACATCCATATTAGATAGCAGAAATTGAGGACATGTTGAGAGACATGTACTAAATTTTGGATTGCCATATTAAGTGGTACACATATGTATAATATTATATCCTAATACAATCTAAGTATTCCTAAATTCAATTTAAACATACTTTATAAATTCTATAGTCTAAATATATATAAAAGTAAATAACATATGGTGTTTAGGGTATGTAACCAACTGTAGAAACTTGATCTTGATTGCATCTTGAAACTACCTGTATGCTTGACCTACAAAATAAGAAAACCTTGTTAGTAAACATGAAATAACATACAAAGAATGAACAAAGTAAGAAATAACATATAGAATGAAAATCAACAACATAATTTTTATGCAATCACAAGATTCATATCCATTATGAATTTTAAGCAAAGCAAAGTAAACAACCAAGTTTGTAAAGCTACACATAGTTAATAATTATTTAACATCCAAAAAGTAAATCCAAAATAACATAAAAGCTAAGATAACTAGAATCAATCTTCATCGAATTGAAAGTAGGATTATTCTTCTCATCCAACTCCATGAATAATGCATCCATCTATTCTTCCTCATCATCTTCCATAAGCTCCTTTCCCTTCGACAAAGACGAAACCGACTTTTTTTTATACATTTGCAACCATCCACTCTTTCTCTTCCCTAGATTAGCTCCCAAAACATCTTCAAGTTGCCTAAAAGTCAAACACTCTCCTGGAAATTGTAGGCGTCTAAAAATGCCTATAAGTTCCTGCACACGGCTCGAGACAGAGAGAAGATGATGAACATCACTATCCAAGTCATAGAAGCTTATTTGATGTCGACAAGCGCCTGAAGTGAGTTGACGAACTGTGTGAAGCAACGAAACTTTAATATAACGAAAACACGAACTGATCGGGAGCTACGCGTCGCGTATGAAACACGAAGCATCCCCTCATGTCCCGTCTACTCCATGCATGATTCAACTATGGAATCTTGTAGATCTTCTCACTAGATTTCCATCGCATATTGAATCACGTAACTCCGAGTTCGGACGATGAAAATACGATGAAAATGGAAGGGACACACGAAACAAAGCCCAGAGCCAAAGCTAAGACACCACAAGTGTCTTGGCCGAGGCTAAGACACCACACGTGTCCTAGACCCCAAAAACCTGTTTTACTGTTTTTTGAGCTGTTTTTCGATCGTTAACCGTCTGGATTTGTTCCAACTGATCCGATGTCATCCAAGAACATGATAAAGTTGTTATAACTAAAGATAAGAGTGAATTGGTTGTTTTTATCTAAAAACGGAGGTCCTGAAGCCTATAAATACAGTCCTAGGGCCTTCATTTGCATAGATCTGGAATTCTCGAGCGTTGGCGAAGCCCTGCTAAATTGAAGACTGAAGAAGCACAAATTTCATAAGAGAGGAGGAGATCGGATTGAGTTCTTCAGCACAGAGAAGAAGAGTTCATCAGATCCACAGTTCCTGATTATTTTTCCTTAAGATTGCCCCGTTGCGGTGATCTCGAGAAGAGTGATCATCTCGCTATTGTCGAGATAATTGCATCTATTTCTTGATTCCTTCGCGAATCAACAAAGCTTCAGATCGATCTGATCATTTGGTGGTCCACGGATATTAACATTCCCGTCACATGCCAAGATCCCACGCAAGCAGTGGAGAATAAGAGTCCGTTGCGTTTGTTCAAAAGAAAGTTATAATTTTTATTGAAAGTATCATAAAAAGACTATTTCTTTGAGTTTGTTGTAAACACTTAAAGTTGTAATGAACTCATCAACGAAATCAATTTTCTCCCCAAATAAGCTAGTGACCACAGTAGGAGCCAATAGCCTTACTGCCAAGGCTGTCGTGCCGCAACCAGTGATCAAGATCCTGGTAAATGAAGAGCTCGAATACGAATTCAACCAACAAAAATTTGAAGAGTATATATCTTATTTCTCCTCCAGATCTGCCTCTCCTCGCAAGCGGAGGAAGGCCTCCTCTTCCGAAAAAGTTCACGGGACTTTGGGCTTGAAGATCCAAAATCCCCTCGCCACCGCCGCACTTACACATCGCAATGCCCTTCCAATGTCCAACGAGGCCTTTAGAGCCAATGGACAGGATCCGCTACAATCTAGATCTAAAATCCAGGAAGTGCTAAGAACCACAACGGCGATCGAACAACCCCACCTCCAAGGCAGAAAAGAATAAATGTGTTCATGTCAAAAGGATCCTCTCTACCCTTGAGGAACGAATCCAGAAGCGTCGTGCATTGCTTGCACATGCCCGAATCCTTGTGCGAGAAGATCGAGAAATGCAGAAGGAAGAGGTGGTGAAAAAATCATCCAAGCATAAACGGGTGTGGATGCCAAAGGTCAAATCAACGCCTAAGGCAAAAGTAGACGAAGTTACCATTCAACCTTCATCAACTCCAAATCCCACTCCCCTTGTCCCCATATCTCCAGCCAAGCCATATATTAGTGTGGACCTTACCAAATTCAAAATTCCTCAGAAAGATCGCATTGGTCCTCTCCCCGAAGATCAAGGTAAAGCACATGTTAAGGAGCGATTGGGACCGTTGAAGGGCTCTCGAATGACCATTCAGGCTGGGGATCGTTCTAATCCCCCAAATAATGATAACAAAGGGAAAGCCCCTATGACCGACTACATTGGATTACGAGTTGAAATTCAAGAGCCTGTTAGAGTTTCACGCTCACAAAGGCGTAGCTCTAAATGTGTAACTCTTGAAGACGCCAATGAAGCGTCCTATCCCCAGAGGGAAACGTGTTCGTCTAATGAAGACATTATACATGGGAAGGCATGCTAACACATGATAGCTTGCTCTGGCTATCACACCAATGAGTTATACTATCTGGCTGGGGGTACGAATAAGTCTCGGAAAAAGAGTAACTGAGAAACTGACTCTTATTGTCCGTGTGCTAAAATTATCAAGGCAGTATTGTCAGAATGTTACCGCCCTAAGATTCCTCATGAGAGAGTTTCAGTGTTTGAAAGAATTTCCACCGGAACATCTGAGTCCAAACCAAGGTGTTTCCGTAGAAAGGAATTAACCGCTCAAGATGATGAATTTCCAGAAGTATCCGTCAACATGACCAGTAGAGGGGAGTCAACACGACACGTTAGTCCTGACCAGTTTTTAGGAATATCCCAACGAATAACCCGATTATGATCAGGGACACCAGAGAATACAAAAGGGACTACCCTCAAATGATGAAACGTCAGATGCTAGCTCAGATGCTTGCTCAGCAATGGCTTTCGATGATATGGCATCCAGCACAGAGCAATCCTATGAGTCGTTTATGATCAACACAGAGCAAATGGCTAAAATTCTTGAGGACACTCTAACCAAGCAGAAGGAGAATTTTAAATTTGAAATCGAGATGGCTATGTAGAAGATGAGAGAAATGCACAGCCAACAAATTGTGGCGCTGACAAATCAACAGGGAGAGTCCAGTCGTCGTAATAATCCTAACCAAGTTGATAGTGATCGGGAAACAGACACGAATGCCAACATGGATACCCCTTCCATTGACAACAATGCTGCGGGTAGTCCCCCAGATGATAATAATGCGAAGAATGATTACGTCGCTTCTCCCCAGGATCGCTCAAAAAAAGATACGAGCGAGGATAAGAAGATGAGGGACTTAGAGAACAAAATCAATACGTTGATGAGCGCTCAGGAAGTAAAGAAGTCCGGAATACCGTGTCCTTACTCAAGAGAGTGGGAATCAATCCCGTACCCGGTAAAGTTTAATTTGATCAACTTCACATCATTTGACAGAAAGGGTTCCCCTACTCAGCACTTAATATACTTCAAGTCTCACTTGGAAATAATCTCTGGCAATGAGCCTTTAATGGTACGGTCATTCGTTGGCACTCTTTATGGAGCAGCCTTCGATTGGTATCGCCGTCTTAAGCCAGAGAGTATCAGTAGTTGGGATGATATGGAAGACATGTTCCTTACAAATTTCTTCGATGATGACACCGAAGTTTCAATCGGAATGTTATTTGATGAGAAACAGAAGGACGGAGAGTTAGTCAAGAACTTCGGCAAATGATTCCGGAACAAAACAATGAATTGTCGAGATCCGGTCAGTGAAGACTTCATCCTTGAGACTTGTCACAACAATATCTCTTTGGATATCCTCGAAGCCATGGGAATGGCGCCGTCCAAGACTTGGAAGGATTTGAAGGTGCAAGGAGAACGAGCCGAATGCTTCCTCAAAATGAAGAAAGCCGAAAGGGGCCAGACGGTGACTAATACCCCACAGTAGAATTTTGTCCCCTGGGGTAAAGGAAATGCACAAGCGAACGTGGTGGACACGAACCAAACGTTCGAGTTGCAAGTGCAAGCGCAACCGCAACCGCAACAGTAACAACAGAAGGCATCTCAGCAGTCACAATGGCAACGACAACCTCAAAAACAGAAGGCTTCAGAACCGAAATTCCCGAAGGTTTATTCTTTTAAAGAAGACAAAGTCTCTGGTATTTTTAAATACCTCATAGAGAATAACAAGATCAAATTGCCTCCGATCCAAGATCAGAAAGACGCTAAAAGGGTTAATGACCCAAAGTACTGCGCGTTCCACAAAATGGTTCACCACCCTACCAATTCGTGTTATGCGCTCAAAAACAAAATCCAGGCCTTGATCGATGTTAGGGTCATCACTATGAAACAATCTAAGGAGAAGAAGGTCGGTGCGAATACAGTGTCAATCAACTTCAGATCTGTTCCTATGAATTGGTTTCAGCCTGAACCCATAATGAACGTAGTAGTGAAGACCGTCAACGATGATCCTCACAAACAACGCCAGAAAGGGCTTGTGCCACACACAGCCCCAAATGGCGAGATTCTCTGGGTCCATCCCAATTTGATTAAAGATGAACAGTGGGCCGGATCTTCATTCAAGAAGAAATCAAAAGGCAAAGGAAAGTCCTATTGCGGAGCCTCATCCATTCCAGAAGGAAACGATGAAAGAATCCCTGCTTTCCCACTCTTCGAAGATGAGCAAGAAGTCCTCGCTACCCGGAGTGGGAACGAATACCATTTTAATTATCCGACCACCTCCGAGCTGTTAGCTAAGCAGGGGGTAACCAAAACCATTCCCTCCAAGACATTAGTGGAAATTGGAGTGGTCACAACTCCCCCAGCACCTGTTGAAAAGACTCAGCAAAAGCTAAAGGAGAAGGAGCCCTTACACCAAGAGGTTCAGAACCCAAAGCAGTCTTAATTCAATCAACCGATTAGAAGAGACAAACCGGAGAGCTCAAACACTCCGCATCGCTTCGATATTATGGCGCACTTAGCTAATATACCAGCTAGATTATCCTTATATGAGCTTCTTTGTCTTTCAAAAGACACAAGAGAAGCACTACAAGAAGCCTTGGCCAATTCTAACATTTTTCTGACTCAGATCAAGCCATCTCCTGAGGAACCGGGAGCCGTCAGTCCAACATTGTAATCTCGTGGCACACCACTTTCCCTGTATTTCTTTCACCAAGGAGGACATGTAGATAAAGAATTCAAAACATGACCGGCCCTTGTATTTCACCGGGCACATTGGCTCTAGCGTTGTCAACCAGATCCAAGTCGATCCAGGTTTTGCTATTAGCATCATGCCACTCCGATTAATGTACAATCTCGGAATACCATCGAGTAAACTGGCCTCCACGGGCACTACGATCTATGGATTCAATACCAGTGGGTCCAAACCACTAAGTAAAATCCGAGTGAAGTACCAGATTGGAGACTTAAAGTCGGAAGTCACATGTTATGTGATCGACGTAGAGACTTCCTATAACTTACTGTTGGGTCGGTCATGGATCCACAGTAATGTTATAGTCCCTTTTACCATCCATCGGTGTCTTAAATATGTAGACACTAATAATGAGGTCAAGACGGTGGTCGTGGATAAGCAACCATTTAAAGGATTGGAAAATTATTTTACTGACTCTCTTTTCTATGGTGCTGAATCCGATACTGAACCATCGGCCAAAGGTACGGACAAGGGAGAAGAAGCTGATACCGAGGTTGGGTTTGATTATGACGGTGGTTTTGTACTTAATGACATTGTACCCATTGTAATCGATCTTAACGATGAAAAGTCATCGGATAGTAGTTGTAATTGGCAACTTGCCGAAGAAATAGAAATAAATGATGATTTAGATTACTCGTTGTGTCTTGATAACATCATGAAGGGGTTGTATAATGACCCTGAATTATGTATGCCACTTCAATCATTTTGTATAACGAAGAAGCATGTTTAGGATTCGTTCGGAACGACACTTGTCATCCCCGCAAAGGGAGGGAGTGAAAAGGAAGTTGTCTACGGTAAAGGAAATGAATTTTTGAAACCAGACCACTTCTTGGAAGAAGATAACGATGATGATAAACATGCCCCTCATTTATTCAGATATGACACAAAAGCACGTAATCTCATGGAGAGATACATATATGACTTCGCACTCGGAGAGGGTCTTTGTTTTGGTTGAGGTCCATCACAATAGAGGAATATGACCAAATGCCAACTTGGGAAGACCCTTGGGTTCATCACCTAAATATGCAGTACGGTGATAGGTTTAAACAAAGGGAACCCCCTACCAAGGACCAAGTGATCCAGGTGAATATAGGTGACGAGAATAACCCGAAACCAATATTCATTAGCGACAGCCTCCCGCTGAATGAGAAAGAAGAGTTGATCACCCTCATTAGGGAGTACATTGATGTTTTCGCCTGGAACTACAAGGATATACCAGGACTCGATCCAAATGTGGCAATGCACTGCCTCAACATTAAGCCAGATGTCAAACCTGTTAAACAACAGTAAAGATGGTTTTGTCAGCAAATCATGGAAGTGATCGAATCCGAAGTGAAAAAGCTTATTGACTCGGGTTTCATCAAGGAAGAGTAGCATCCTGAATGGCTTGCCAACATTGTTCGGTCCTTAAGAAGAATGGGAAAATCAGGATTTGTATCGACTTTAGAGATCTGAACACCGCCTACCCGAAAGACGATTTCCCTCTTCCTATCACGGATGTTATCATCGATAATATATGTGGGTTTGAGAGAATGTCCTTCATGGACGGATTTTCTGGTTATAATCAAATAAAGATGCATCTAGATAACGAAAAGCATACTACATTCAGAACACCCCTGGTGTTTTCTACTACACGGTTATGCCCTTCGGTTTAAAAAATATGGGTGCCACATATCAGAGAGCCATGTCAAAGATTTTTCAGGAGCATCTCCGGAAGACTATCGAATGCTACGTGGATGATCTAGTCGTAAAAAGCCGTGATAAAAATAATCACATCAAAGACTTGAAGACGATGTTCGACCTGATGCGGACTCATCAATTGAAGATGAATCCTACCAAATCCTTCCTCAAAATGTCTAGCAGTAAATTCCTTGGATTCGTCATCACCACCAAGGGTATTCACATCAACCCTGATAAAGTGAAGACAATTAACGAGTTGCAACCCTCGAGAAACCTTAAGAAACTCTGAGGATTACAAGGACGGTTGGCTTATATCCGTCGGTTCATCTTGATTCTTTTGGGGAAATATAAACCATTCTCTAGGCTCACAAAGAAGGGCGTATCATTTGTATGGGATGATGCTTGTCAAAAAGCATTCGATAATATTAAAGAATATCTCTCAAAACCTTCTGTGCTCGTTGCACCGAAATCGGGCAAACCGTTCTTGATTTATGTCAAAGCGACAAGCCACTCGTTAAGTGCATTACTTGCACAAGACGACGACAACGGTCATGAACAGGCGGTATATTACCTAAACCGAACCCTTGTGGGAGTCGAATCCCGATATCCAATGATTAAAAGAGAGTGTCTCGCCCTGGTGTTCACTATTCAAAAGATGCGGCACTACTTGGTCGGGCAGACCATTTACGTCATCTCCAATGTTAACCTAGTCCGGTTGTTCATGACGTAGCCGGCTTTTATAAATTGGCGGTTAGCGAAATGGGCCCTGCTTCTGTCCCAGTATGATTTGTACTTTAAACAACAAAAGTCGGTCAAATGACATACTATTTGTGATCTTCTGGTAGCTAACCCAACTACGGATACCGCTGAAGTATGCGATGATCTGCCAGATAAAACTCACGAAGCCAACATAACTTCCCATCAACAGGTGTGGCGTTTGTACTTCGACGGTGCTTCTCGAGCAACTAATATAGCAAGTGCTCCTAGATGTTCTAAGATCTCCTCCGGGGTCAGAGTTGTCTTAGTTTCCTCGGGAAAACATGTGATGCCTCGAGCCTACTCAATAACCGAGCGGTACTCAAATAACGTAGCCAAGTATAACACACTACTTATTGGACTCAACTTCCCTAAAGAGCTGGGAATCGAATACCTTGAAGCTTTTGGCGATTCTCAACTGGTAGTTAAATAAGTTCAGGGAGAGTATGAGGTCAGAAATCAAGATTTGATACTATACCATAAGGTGGTTGTTGAGATGGCAGAATTATTTAAAGGATTCTTCATCGTGTACATCCCATGCTTACAGAACACATACGTAGATGCTCTAGCAGTATTGGTAGTGTCTCTGGCGCAGCCTCCCGAAACGGAGCAGTTTGTTACGGTAAGAACTCACCAGCTCTTTGTACCAATCTATGATATAGACAACGGAGAGGAGGATCCCAAGGAAGTGCATTCAACCTAAGTTGAGTTCGAGTCTCGAGATTGGCATTTCCTTATCATCGATTATGTCCTACATGGAATTTTATCAGAAGACGTGAAGGAAAGGGACTCAATCCGATGGAGAGCACCGAGATTCTACTATAACACAGAGAGTCGAATGCTATATCGTCGAGGGTACGATGGTTTACTATTACGTTGCCTATCCACTAAAGAGGCGGAAGAAGTCATTAGGGAGACACACTAAGGAGTTTGTGGTGCACACCAACCCGACCCTAAACTTTGTGACTCCATCAGAAGGATGGGATATTTCTGGCCCACCATGATCAAAAACGCAGTCATATATGCCCGAAAGTGTCACGCTTATTAAGTGCACACGAATTATATGAACCAACCCCCAGAGCATCTACACCCTTTGGCTACATCATGGCATTTAGAAACTTAGGGAATGGATGTCGTGGGTCCTATTTTTCCCCTGTCGATCAAAGGCGACCGATTCATCCTGGCAATTACCGATTACTTCTCCAAATGGGCTGAAGCGATTCCGCTCAGAGAAGTTAAGACGAGCAACGTCGTGGCCTTCATTAAGCACCATATTATCTATCGGTATGGTGTGCCAAGGCGAATCATACATGACAACGGTCCTCGGTTTGTCAGCAATGTCTTCATCAAATTTTACGAGAAGTTCAAAATTCAAGACATCTCATCAACAGCTTACAATCCCACAACGAACGAATTGGCTGAAGCCTTTAACAAGACTATCATAAAACTTTTGTCAAAACTCGTGAAGACCAATAAGCGAGATTAGGATGATAAACTCGGTGAAGCCCTATGGGCCTATCGCACCATAGTTCGCACACCTACTGGAGCAACCCCATATTTCTTAGTGTACGGGTGTGAAGCAGTTCTTCCATTAAAAATCCAAATTCCATCTCTTCAGATCACTCTTGCAACAGAGATGACGACCGAAGAACAACATCAGAAACATCTCGAAGAGCTCGAGATGCTCGATGAAAAGTGCTTGGAAGCCCAACAACACATTGAATTCTACCAATCCAGAATTTCCTGAGCTTTTAACAAAAAGGTTCGACAACAGAGTTTTAGAGAAGGGGACTTGGTCTTAGCTGTTCGACGACCAATGATCCAACAAAAAGGTTCGACAACAGAGTTTTAGAGAAGGGGACTTGGTCTTAGCTGTTCGACGACCAATGATCCTCAATTCTAAGAAGAAAGACAAGTTTTAGAGAAGGGGACTTGGTCTTAGCTGTTCGACGACCAATGATCCTCAATTCTAAGAAGAAAGACAAGTTTGAACCCAAATGGGAAGGACCATTTATGGTAGAGATAGTCTATTAAAATGGCACATATCACCTTATTACCAAGGAAGGCGTCCGGCTTATGATGCCGATAAACGGGAAATTCTTGAAAAAAATACTACCCTTAGTATATTCAAGATAACCCATGTATCGGGAAGTTCCCAGAAGAATACTACCTGTGGTATTATTAGGGATAACCTGGTTATTAAAAAAATGATAGATAAGAAATCCACACTTGGACTCTGAATGTCTTCAAAGTTGGAACGTATCTTATTGTTGATATCGAATTTACCAACCCTCATGAATACTTTTGCTGGGACGAGATTTGACCACTTTGATGAGTCAATCTTTCCTCACAACACCCCAATTGGTGTTTGACAATTCATAATCTTCTACCACAAAATCCTCACTGATCAAATCAATTAACGGTGGGTCCATCAAAATTACTATCCGCCAACTTTTGGCAATTTTCAAACTCGGCATGTTAAGTCCTTATCACTTAACATCGAAATCGTCCATCGAGTGGCTAGTACAAGTCGCCATTTTCACTGTTATCTGTATTCCACTCCCTTTGTTTTCTTGGTCAAACCTATAAAAGTGAGGACCAAAGCCAAAATACCCTCTCGATTCCTTCCATGAACGAGAGGTCCACTTTTAATTTGAGCAGTCAAACCTATAAAAATTAGGATTGCCTCCAACCCTACTTGGTCAAACCTACAGATAGTTAGGACCAAGATCAGATTATCTCTTTTGATAAACGAAAGACTTCCACCTTTTTCTAACCTATGAAAGTTAGGGCCGAAATCAGAATTTCACCTCAATAAATAAGGAATTCTATTCTGGGATTAAGCAACCAATCCTATAAAAGTTTGGGTTGCTTGGATCTTTTCGATTCTCGGAGTGGAGATCCGACTCCTAGTTTCACCTTTTCGGATTGTGGGGGTGGAGATCCCACCTCAAGTCTCCTTTGCAACTGGAGATAGAATATAAAATTCTTCCTCTTCAGTTTTGGGATAGAATATAAAATTCTTCCTATCCCATTTTGGGTTCGTCTTTACCCTAAACAAAATCTAGGGATAGGATATAAAATTCTTCCTCTCCAGGATCGGTTCGTCTTTATCTTAAGAAAATATACAATTCTTAACCTTAAATCCGTGCACTTCATGTACAGGGGATTTTATCTTGATCCCTAATTAGAGATAAGTCAGCGCCTAAAACGCGTTGCCGGGTAGTCTATTCCCATGATAAAGACAAAGTCTATGTATTCAAAATCATAGCACAACGTCTAAGTGAATTAACTCTTTTAGCACAACATCACATGTAAAACAGATTTTAATATTTCACACGCTAGCCCGATTCAAACGGTAATCGGTAAAGGTACATCAAATCCGTTGATGGTTGAGGATTTGCCAAAAATCCTGAGTCTACATCTAACAAACATAGCAGGTTTAGTCTTTCACCGAATGAAGAAGACACCAGAATACAAGTCTGAGGAATTTTATCCCGAAGCCTAAGTAGGGATAAGTTAGCGCCTAACACGCGTTGCCGGGTAGTCTATTCCCGTGATAAAGACAAAGTCTATGTATTCAAAATCATAGCACCAAGTCTAAGTGAATTAACTCTCTTAGCACAACGTCACATATGAAACGGGTTTTAGTAATTCATATGCTAGCCCGATTCAAATGGTAATCGGTAAAGGCGCATCAAATCCGTTGAGGGCTAAAGGTTTGCTAAAAATCCTATAAGTATTTATTTGTCCCAAGTTCAGATAAAAAATCATGACAAAAGAAGAAACACGCTAGATGAAATACTTGGCTTTCGTTAATCAATTAAGTCAAAATATACAATAGTGGAGTCTTTTAGTCTAAACGCAATCGGCGACTAAGAATATGAAGTTCTAATTTGGAAAGTTCATCTGCATAGCCCTGCTCAAGCTCGGCCTGCAGATCAGCCCGGACGGAATCTTTAGAAGTGTTCATTATCTTTGCAGCTTCACCTTTTAACCTGACTAGTCTCTTCTGTGCAGGCCCTAACTTCTTAAGCGTCTGCCTACGGGAGTTCTCTATGTCAGCTAGCTCACCGACAATGATGATGCCAGACTCCTCGGCGTACCTCAAGGCTTTCTTGAGTTTGGCTATCTCCTCACGGTTGGAATCTAATGAACTATGTAACTTAGCCCTATCTTTGTCCTTCCTCGCGAGATTGGCCATCATCTGCATAACGGAACCCTCTTGAGACTGAATCTCACTCCCAATGGATGCTCTGATGTCGTGCCAGTGCCTCAGCCTAGACTCCAATTAAGAAGACACGAAAGAAGAAGCACCTCTGGCCTTCAACTCCTCCAACTCCTGGAATTCTCGATCCAAATGACAAAGTCGGTAGTGAGAGAATCATCTAGCTCAGGATATCCTTACTCTCTAATCATCGTCATATGTCGGGCAAGAGAACACCTGAACTGATCAAAACAGTACCCTTGATGAAGGATCTTCTTGATCATTCCTTCAAACAAGGTGACAAAATAACCAACCACGGAATATATCTTTGCTCGGGTCGGTGTCGGATAACAGGGCTATGACATGATCGTATGGAGACAATGGAAGTCCTACAAGTAATTGTGCAGAGGGATAAGAGACTTTAGAATATGGTGAAGAATTCAAAGTGAATTATAAGCTTACCAGCACCAACAGAGGTTCCTTTAGTTTGATGACCTGTACTAAGCTCCACTAATCTAATCTCAGCAGGCTCGAGAATAGTAGTGGGCGCGACTGTCGATGGTATATCAACTCTGATAGGTGATTCTGCAATGCTCGTCGGGTTTGGGAGAATAGCAGCCTGAAGATGAGAATTGAACGGCTAACCCATAGCCATGCTTCCCTCCAATGGGGAAGAGACAGAACCCTCAGGTAAACTGGGGGTGCCAGAAATTATAGCAGTATCAGTCCCAGTGGCTGGTCCTACGATTAGAACTCCTTGTTAGTCAAATAGAGATTTCAACAAATGAAGAGAATGATGGTGTAAGAGATTACATGTGTACCCGTAGATAAACTACCCTCAGGTAAACTAGGGATGTCAGAAATCATAGCCGTATCAGTCCCAGTGGCTGGTCCTATGATTAGAATTCCTTATCAGTTAAATAGAGATGTCGACAAATAAAGAGAATGACAAAATCAGATGCATACCTAAAAATGAACCACCCTCAACGGATGGTCCTAGAGCTTCTCTGGTAGCCTGCTCTGCCAACATCTCGACGAGCAACCTAGTGTCGGACCCCGAGAAAATCAGTGCTAAAACGTACATGTGTTCACTAAATCCCCTAAGATCCATGCCATGAAAAGTCTCATCCTTGATCGGCCTCTCCAGCATAGTATCTGCATGAGAATTTAAGTGTTGGATATATAAAAAGAAGCTAAAAGTTCATAATAGAGAAGTTTAGACCAATATGCGACTTATGAGCGGTCTTCTTTCGCTTCGGAGGACAATCCTCCACAGGACCAACAGGGCACTCATGAGCAGATTTGGTATGCATCTCGACCGGTGCGGAAGCCTCGGCGCTAAGTCATGATCTCGCGTAATGAAAAATAAGGGGCTCGTGCTCATCAACCATCCTACCTGGAGCGACAAGAGTCATCTTGTTAGGATAAGTAAATAAAACCTTTCGTTCTAGTTTTTTGAGGAGCCGGTTGAGATCTAGAAAAAGCGTTGAGACCAATGAGAAAATGTCAGATCCATTAATTCTGAAAAGAAAGAGTCTGACAGACATGTCTCAGATTCTTCCTCACCAACTCCAAAGTCGGTGTCCATGTCCCTCATTTCTTCTTCAGATGTCTCATCCTCAACATCAATAGGAAGGAGCTCCTCCTCATCCTCCATCCTATCTTTTCTCGAACGGGAGGGTTTGACAGGTTTCTTCCCCCGCTTCTTCGAAAGCTTGGCCTTACGAGCAACTTTGATAGTAGTCTGAACCAAGTGCTCAGCCTCCAACTCCAAGAGGCCCTTCACATCTAGAAGATCGTTGGTAGAAAGAAGCCATTTGCAACTGAGAAAAATGAGCAATGGTTTGAGTTTGGAGGAAGGAAGGGTGAAATAGGCGCCAGTGCAACAAGTCATAGTCCAAAGCCATGCTCGGGCACGGTCGATAAGGCCTCCTTCAGTCCTCAAGTCTCAGTTCGGGTTCTCATCATATAGTTGGTCATAACCAAACTGACGAGCGAAACAACAAGGGAGATAGGGCTCTATGTGGCAACGACCTTTCACCCGAAGGATGAGGTATCTGATGTGAATGTTCACCAACCAACAGAAGCAACCAATATCAAGGGAAGTCCTACCAGCCCCTGGTTTCTCCTCATCAATCAACACGTCGTCATAATGATGAGAGAAGTGAGGAAAAAATTTGAAGAATTCCCAGCACTTATGAACTTGAAGCTCTCGCTGTGCCTCAGTGAAGGTCTTCGCAAACCATTTTCTCCCCTCTAACAACTGTAGAAAAGGAACAGAGTCATCGATAGTACTAGGCACCGACATCAAATCAGGACGATGAAGGACGAGCCACACAATCAAGTACGTATATAGAAGCTCGACCTTTACATAGAGAATCTCTGTCGAAGGTTCAGAACTCACATGTGTAAAACCATCGACCAAATATATAAGCCCGCAATGAATATCGGTGACCATCACCGGAAGTAGAGAGAGATTATTCATGTAAGCCAGCTGGACAGTAGGGAAGAGGACCTCAACAGGCAAAGCGTCGGAAAACTGATATAGGACGACACATTTCTTCAACCAAAGGGCGAGATACCCTACTAGAAGGGTCTTAGACCGAATAGGCTTCCGTGCATGATAAAGGAACGCACGAAATTTAGTCCCCACTGGAAAAGAACCCTCATCACTAGTGGTAGTAAATGAACAAGCGTCGCCCTCTCAATTAAGTCATTAATGGCAGAATGCGTCAAAGGGGCCAACTCACAAATGGTCTCGCCCGAACTGCTCTCCAAATGCTAAAATAAATAACCAGGGATGTATGATAATGACACGTAAGGTCCCAGAGCGTGTCATACATGTCGTAGGAATCTCTCTTCAGCTGTCCTAGTTATAGGTTAGAGGGAAAGTACTCCTGATATGGGTAATCTCTCATTAGAAGACCAGAAACCTTGTGTGTCTCATGGAGAGCTAACCCCAACTTTCCACTGCAAGTCAAAAAGGTGTTATTATCAGGGTTATAAGACTCCAGCAATGCGAAGAAATGACAACTGCTGACCGTGAATCCGTACATAATGGCTCGTATAGTGCATACAATCCGCTGCGTTTCCAAACATCCCAAAACATAACTAGTCATATGTGTCCATCATTTTTTAGGTGGTGAATATGACCAACCAAAGCATCTGAATTCCTTTAGGGGTAGCTTCCTCCCAAGCCTAGACAGACGATTCCTCACAGTAGGGGCTGTTGGCCTCTTTGTTTTGATGATGTTTAACAAACAATTTACCACTAATGTTGTTTGTCTAGTGTTGGTGTATTTCTATTTATTGTAGATAAACAACAAGTTGGAGGATGGATGGAATCGCGCATTCACGATCATATCCAATGGAGGTTGGTGGAATTGTGGAGTGAAGCCTATGCAATTCAAAGTTAAAGATTCAAGTTTAAGCTTCATCCGCAAGATTACCAAGTCAAGCTATTGAAGATCAAGATCAAGCTTGGGTAATTTAGTTTAGGAGTTTATATTATGTGTGTTAGTACCTTAAACTCAATATAATATACACACACATATTTATTGGTTTCCATGTATATATATAGTTATATATATTCATATATGTTTAGGTTTACATATATAGATATGAAACAATATATATTTTCATATATACTTATTTATATGTTTCATATTCCATTGTATTTAGAAAAATATTATGTTTTTTGGTTTATATGGTTTATAGACTTAACAACTATAGCTTATATTTTTTTTATCAAGTCTATAAAATCATTTTACAAAGTTTCAAATCTTGGTTTATGTCAAAACATTAAAATACAAGTATCTCATGTTTTCATGTTTTGGACTATTTTGTAAAATAATGATATTTTTCATTTGGGAGGTCCTATCTAAAAACCAGTTTTTGTAGCATGTGTATTATCATGTCTATAATCATTTCCTAAAGTTTTATATTTTTTGGAATTTGTTTGATATTTTTAAATAGGGTTTCAAAATCAAAAAACTGTTTTCAAACCTGGAATTTCATGTATCAGTTTGCGATCGACCGCCACGGTCAACCGCCTTGAGTCCAAAGACTCAATATGCTTTTTAGTGGCTCATGGTCGACCGTGGTGATCGAACGGATGAAGTCTAGAAAGTTTTGCGGTCGACCGCTACGGTCTACCGGATGTCTTTCAGAGCTCGGTTTTACCTTTTTGTTGCTCACGGTCGACCGCGAGTTTTCCACGGTCGACCGCCGGTCGCCCAACGGTCACATTTGGTACAGAATCAGATTTTTGATTCTTTGGGCTTTTTGGTTTTTTCCTTTGGGGTTTTTGCTGTTGTTTTCTCTTCCTAAATAAACCCCTCAAACCCCTTCTACCAGCAACAACCAAGAAGTTTTTAAAACAAAAGTTTAATAAGGGTTAAACCCCTCAAACCCCTTCTACCAGCAACAACCAAGAAGTTTTTAAAACAAAAGTTTAATAAGGGTTTAAGCTTGGTTAGTTTGTTTTAAGTTTTTTAATAAGGGTTTAAGCTTGGTTAGTTTGTTTTAAGTTTGGGGTTTTACAAAGAGGAGCTTACATCAGTCGTTGAAGAGCTTATCTTCAATATTTCATCATCCTCTCTTTGTGCTTATAGAGAAGTTTCCTTAACTCTATTTCCTAGCATTTTTACTATTATATTTCATATCAATTTTATTGCTAGTTCTTCTTGAGTTAAGTCTTATTTATTCTCATTGTTACACACACCCACATTGAGCTTATTGTATTTACATTCATAGTATAATTTGGGTTGTGGGATTGTATCATTGAGAGTGAGCTTACATTGTGTTCTCATCCTTATTAGAGAACAAATCATTTATTGTTATTTGAGAGTGTTGTAGAGTTTTCGGTTAGCTAGAAAACCATATTGTGAGGTGTGAAGTGTAGACGTTGATCGGTGACCGTTGAAAACCGATACTGTGAGGTGTAAATGTTGTTCGGGTAAGCGTAGAAAACCCGGTTGTGATAGTGGATTTCTCCCCGGGAGTGGGGAGCGGAGATGTAGGACGGAAGGTCTGAACTCCGTGATCATTTCGTGTGTTTGAGTTTGCTTTGACGCACTTACTCTTATGTTTATATTTCTTGTCACCATTGTCCATTGCTCGTTATTTATGTCATCCACTATCTTGTTTATTTTTTTACCATTGTGTATATCACTTATCCTAGCTCACATATCTTATTATATTTTATACTTATTAGGATAACTTGTTAATTAGTTTTAATTGGTATAAAATCGGATTAGATTAGCATAATACCCTAATCACCCCCCTCTAGGGTCTAATAATTGGTATCAGAGCTTGGTGCTCTTTGATTTAAAGTCTAATCACCTTGAGTTAAAAATCCAAGTTATTTTTTTGTGTTAATCTTGTTTTGATTGCATTTGTATCTTGCTTGCATATTTTTACAAATTATGGATATGAATGATGCATCTTGTTTGGGCTATGATTCTAGTATTGCTCCTAAATTTAATGTTTTCCCGTATGCTCAATGGTGTTTTAGATTCAAAATATTTGTTCAATCTAAAAATATCGATTTATGGGAACGCTTATATTGGGCTCACTTTGGAGAAATCCAAGTGGAATAAGAATGATCATCGTATGTTTACAATGAACAATATTTTGTTAGAATATTTGCTAAATGCTTTTAATTCATCTATGTCTAACAAGTTTGTTCATTTTGATAGTGCTTACAACTTATGAAAACTTATTAAAGCACATCAAGGGGACTTGGAGGCGATCCGACAAGATTTGGAGGATCCCGCTTCAAGTTCATATGGAACATCATGCACACGACCACTAGGCGATAGCCCTAGTGAGGTTTGCGGGTTCGAATCGATTAATGATTTATCTAGTGATGAACTTGCTTGTGCTAGTGAAAAATTATTGCATGCCTTTAACAAATTGCATAAAGATTTTATTGATTTACAAGGCAAGCATGATAATTTAAAATCTAATCATGAGAAGCTAGCTTCCAAATTTGATGTCATTACAAAAAAAAAAGTATTATGCTTAAAGAAAACAATGACATATTAAATTTGGAAAATGAAAATTTGATCTCATCAATTGCTAGCCTATCTCATGCTAAGATTGATGCCATGTTAGAAGTAGAGAACATAAAAAATGATACAACTTCTTTTATAAATGAATATTTATGTTCTACTTCTAATGTTAGTGCACATATGTCTAATGATGAGTTGAATATTGTTAAAAATCGTATTTCATCTTTAGATTCAACTCTTAAAACATGCATTGTTAATAATAAAAAACTTATGGACTTATGTGCAAAGTCTCGTGTTAATTCTTTCGAATCCAACACTCACTAGGCACATATTTATAGAAAAATTTATAAATGTTCAATTTACGGTCGTAAAGGCCACATTGCTAAATTTTGCTATGATGCACACAAATCTTCTAAGACTAATGCTTCTTGTGCATCTCATAAGGCTTCTTCATCACATGCACATGTACATGCAAAAACTCATCATGCTCATCATAAACATGCACATGTGTTTAAATGTGATCTATGTGGTCGATTTGACCATTTGGTAAAGTTTTGCTTTGATATAAAAAATTTTCACTTTTGCCAAATAATTTTAAAAGAACACAGAAGTTTAAGTGTGATCATTATGGTCGTTTTGGTCATTTGACCAAATTTTGTTTTGATTTGAGGAGAGTTTCTTGTTTGTAAAATAATTTTCAAGATAAACCTATTTTTGCAAATGAGTCACGTGCACAACCGTTTGGTCAACATAAGCAAATGCCTCCTTTCTATTGTACTTATTGTAATCGGAAGGGTCATTTGAGTAATTTTTGTTATGACCATGTCCGTGCACCACATGCGCCCAAGAGGGTTCATAACCCTAGGGATTTGAGTTTGAATGATAGGGGTCATGTCCCTAACCAATCCGGCACCAAGAATGCTTGGGTATCAAAATCTTTTTAAACCAAGTATTTTAGTGTTTTTCTTTTTCTTTTTCTTGGTTTTGAAAATTATACTTTAATTTTTTGAACATGAAAACAATTCTTTTTATTGGTCAAATTCTTTTGTTTTCATAATTATTGGTTTTTGTTTTGATGAGAGGTTTATGTATATATAACCCCTCGGATTTATTGGGTGTTTATTCCCAAATCTTGTTTACTGGGTACTATAAGTCCTTATATGGATTGGAACAAACCTAAGAGCTTGATATATTGTTGCCTCTCTTGCATTTTGTTAAAAATTTTATTTTGAGTTATTGCTTTGAATCATTATATAAGCACAAATAGATGATTCAAATTTTAAATATGCTTTATAATGTATTCTTTATGTGGTTTGATCAAGTTTTTTAAAGAAAATTTCCTTTATTGACCAAACGTCATTTTTGAGCTTAAATTTTGATTTATGATTTTATTTGGTTAATTTGTTTTCATTTGAAAACTTTTTGCATGATTCTCATGTTCCTCTTCTTTTGATTTCATAAATCTATTTTTTACACTATGTTTTTATAATTGTGTAATGAGACACTTCTTTCATAAATGATATATTTATATGTGTTCTCATTATCCTCTTATATGTGAGTGATATTTAGCATATTTTTTTATGCTTGCTCATATATTTTCCATGATCTTTTATTGCATATATTCTATATGGCATTTTGATAAGGGGAGCAATCCCTACATTTTTATACTCACCCATGCTTATTTGTAGGGGGAGCTTTTGCTCTCTTCATTTTTTATTTTTCCCTTTTTAATGTTGTCAAAGGGGGAGAAATATTGTGAGTATATCTTGTTTTGGTTATATGCATGATAATTCTAATTTACATATTAATTTCCTTTCATGCATATATCATTTTTGTAAATTATTTATCATCATCCAAAAGGAGGAGATTGTTGGCCTCATTGTTTTGATGATGTTTAACAAACAATTTACCACTAATATTGTTTGTCTAGTGTTAGTGTATTTCTATTTATTGTAGACAAACAACGAGTTGGAGGATAGATGGAATCGCGCATTCACGATCATATCCAATGGAGGTTGGCAGAATTGTGGAGTGAAGCCTACGTAATTCAAAGTTAAAGATTCAAGTTCAAGCTTCATCCGCAAGATTACCAAGTCAAGCTATTGAAGATCAAGATCAAGCTTGGGTAATTTAGTTTAGGAGTTTATATTATGTGTGTTAGTACCTTAAGCGTAATATAATATACACAGACACACATTTATTGGTTTCCATGTATATATATAGTTATATATATATATATATTCATATATGTTTTGGTTTACCTATATAAATATGAAACAATATATATTTTCATATATACTTATTTATATGTATCATATTCCATTGTATTTAGAAAAATATTGTGTTTTTTAGTTTATATTGTTTATAGACTTAACAACTATAGTTTATATTTTTTATCAAGTCTATAAAATCATTTTACAAAGTTTCAAATCTTGGTTTATGTCAAAATATCAAAATACAAGTATCTCATGTTTTCATGTTTTGGACTATTTTGTAAAATGATGATATTTTGTAAAATGATGATGTTTTTGTAGCATGTGTATTATCATGTCTACAATTATTTTCCAAAGTTTCATATTTTTTGGAATTTGTTCGATATTTTTAAACAGGGTTTCAAAATCAGAAAGCTATTTTCAAACTTGGAATTTCATGTATTAGTTTGCGGTCGACCGCCACGGTCGACCGCCTTGAGTCCAAAGACTCAATATGCTTTTTAGTGGCTCCCCCCCCCCGCCCGCCTTGAGTCCAAAGACTCAATATGCTTTTTAGTGGCTCGCGGTCAACCGTCACGGTCGACCGGATGAAGTCCAGAAAGTTTTGCAGTCGACCGCCACGGTCGACCGGATGTCTTTTCAGAGCCCAGTTTTGCCTTTCTGTCGCTTACGTTTGACCGCGAGTTTTCCACGGTCGACCACCGATCGCTCAACGGTCATATTTGGTACAAAATCAGATTTCTGATTCTTTGGGCTTTTTGGTCTTTTCCTTTGGGGTTTTTGCTGTTGTTTTCTCTTCCTATATAAACCCCTCAAACCCCTTCTACCAGCAACAACCAAGAAGTTTTTAAAACAAAAGTTTAATAAGGGTCTAAGCTTGGTTAGTTTGTTTTAAGTTTGGGGTTTTACAAAGAGGAGCTTCCTTAACTCTATTTCCACGGTTGAAGAGCTCATCTTCAATATTTCATCATCCTCTCTTTGTGTTTATAGAGAAGTTTCCTTAACTCTATTTCCTAGCATTTTTACTATTGTATTTCATATCAATTTTACTGCTAGTTCTTCTTGAGTTAAGTCTTATTTATTCTCATTGTTACACACACCCACATTGAGCTTATTGTATTTATATTCATAGTATAATTTGGGTTGTGGGATTGTATCATTGAGAGTGAGCTTACATTATGTTCTCATCCTTATTAGAGAACAAATCATTTATTGTTATTTGAGAGTGTTGTAGAGTTTTCGGTTAGCTAGAAAACCATATTGTGAGGTGTGAAGTGTAGACGTTGATCGGTGACCGTTGAAAACCGATACTGTGAGGTGTAAATGTTGTTCGGGTAAGCGTAGAAAACCCGGTTGTGATAGTGGATTTCTCCCCGGGAGTGGGGAGCGGAGACGTAGGACGGAAGGTCCGAACTCCGTGATCATTTCGTGTGTTTGAGTTTGCTTTGGCGCACTTACTCTTATGTTTATATTTCTTGTCACCATTGTCCATTGCTCGTTATTTATGTCATCCACTATCTTGTTTATTTTTTTTACCCTTGTGTATATCACTTATCCTACCTCACATATCTTGTTATATTTTATACTTGCTAGGATAACTTGTTAATTAGTTTTAATTGGCATAAAATCGGATTAGATTAGCATAATATTCTAATCACCCCAGCAGTAGAGCAAGGGTACACAGCAGTAGTAGGGTCCCCATAAGAAGGGACTACAACATGACCAGAGAGCACCGCAGCAATGTAAATTTCATGGTGTGTGTTATAACTGCCACAAGATTGGTCACAGAGCCGCCAAATGTCACAGTGCACCAGTAGAAGCCCAGCAAGGCAAAGTCCAGAGTCAGTAGCAGAACTGAGTACATGGCCGAGGTCAGGGCTAGCAGTTGAGGCTTTATGCACCGCCAATAGTTCCGAGGATTGGGGGATAGGTCCGTACTATTCATGAGATTTCTTAGAGACAGATAGTCTCATATGCCGTAGATCCTTCAGCGCAGTAGTCCACAGCTTTGGGCAGAGTGTATGTAGTCATACCGCGTGATCATGGTGCGAGTGGGGCTATCGTGGAAGGTATGTTCCTTCTAAACTCCTTCCCAGCCCAGATTCTTTTCGATTTCGGAGCTTCGTATTCATTCATCTCATATAATTTCATGATTAGGCTTCAGCTTGTAGCACAACCTTTAGATATTCCTCTATCTGTTTCTACTCCTCTAGGAGAGGTATCCCTCTTAGAGAGTATCAGTAGGAGATGCATTATCAGCTTAGACGAGTCTGAGTTCGTAGTCGACTTGATCGTCTTGTGTATGTCCGAGTTCGATATGATTCTTAGTATGGATTAGCTATCTTCCTACCATGTCAGTATTAACTGTTTTGTAAAAACGGTCAGTATGTGAGCATCTGATAGGTCTGAATTGGTTGTAACAACCTCACAGGGCAACCAGTTTGTGGAGTTATTTTTGGCATACATCAAAGAGGTGTTGTTGTGGGATCGAGGTGCCGATTTGAGAGAGACCAGAGTAGTCTCAGAGTATCAGAATGTCTTTTAGGATATACTTGGATTGCCTCCAGTAAGAGAGATTGAGTTTTGCATTGAGTTGCAGCCGGACACAGTCCTGATCTCTCGTGCATCTTATCGTATGGTACTGTAGGCGTCAAAATTACCTATAGGTCCTAAACACAGCTCAAGACAGAGAGAAGATGAAGAACATCATCATCTAAGTCATAGAAGGTCATCCAAAGAAAAAAGAAGCAAAAGGAGCACGTAAAATGATAACTTGAAGGGACTTAGAGCTGTCTCACAATTAGTGAGACAGTCTCTACTATCTCGTATTTTCGAGATAGTGTAGACTATCTCTCGGATATGCAAGATAGTGAGAGATGTCTCGCTAATTGCGAGATAGTCTCTCGTATTTTCTGACAATTTTGTTGAGTTTTGTGGGGATCACGTGGCTCCATAACTCCTTTGAAATGTTCATTAATGTCAATGGACGGTTATATCCATGAAATACGCCCACTACCTATAGAAATTGTAGCATTTAATGCAATTTAAAGTAGTGAGATGGCAGTTTCAAACCCTTGTCACTGTCTCCTTTAGCCAAGACAGTAGACACTGTCTCGCCTAAAGGAGACAGTGTCCAAGGTGTTGTTTGCATCCTCATTAGGAGTTATGACTCCTAATTGCTATAAATACCCCTTGGCACACTTGTGCATGGGAGGAAGGGAGGACCAAGGTAGGACCACGAAGCAGAGACGGGCACTTGGCAAACTTTGAGAACAAGAGAGAGTTCTTCAACCACTTTCAGGAGTCTTTCGAAGTTTCCTTAAGTTCAAGCTTTGACTTGTTCTTGTGAAGAGTGTTTATCTTACTTTGCTAAGATATTCACTTTAGTTCTTGTTTCCCCATTAAAACATTAACTTTTCATCTTCTTCGTATCTAACTTGGAACGTTGATTCGATAGTCCGGATAATGCATCCCCGGTACAGGAAAAAATCTCACACAAGCAAAAGCTACTATGTAGAAGTTTTTGTATGTGTTTCTATGGGAACAGAAGTATTATTTTCTTTAAAAATAAGAGTTATACACGTGTAAAGATCATTCATTTTGTTTCTGTTAAAATGTTTTAATGGAAATGACCAAGAAAATTGTTCCCGATGCAAACACACTGGCGACCACAATAGGAGCCAACAGTCTTGGTGTCGAGACTATAGTGTTGCAGCTGATCAAGATTCAAGTCGATTCAATGGTCGAATATAAGTTCAACCAAGCAAAGTTCGAGAAGTGTCTCTCCTCATCTTCATCAAGGTCTTCCTCTCTCCGCAAGTGCAGGAAGATCTCATCTTCGAAGAAGGTATTTTAGTATTCAACACCAATGAAGGCTCAGGGTGACGACTCTCGCCTAGTAGTTGTTGAGGCTTCCCCTCGCAACACTACTCCGATAACCAACAAAGCTGGAAGCTCTACTCACAATGACTCCTCCCCAGTTAAGGATTCGTCTAACAAAAGTTCGCTAACTCTAATGAAGAGGGCTCGTTAGAGACAATACCAACGCCAGATTCGCCTATTTGTAAGGGCCTTAGAACAGGTGGATGGAGTTCGCTACTACAGGGACTTAGAGTCACAAAAGCGTCAAGCAACCGAACCACTGCGGCTACGCATCACTGACAATTTCTCCAAGCCATCCACCAAGGAATGAATTCTAGTCAAGAGAACTTGTTCAACGAAGAAGGAGCGCATCCAAAAGTGACATGCTTGTGCCGTGCACGCTCATGCTCTTATGCGAAAGGCACAAGAATTGAAGAAGAAAGAGGTAGCAAGAGAACCACCAAAATCCCGCAAGGTTTAGATTCCAAAGTCCAAACTTGCGTTAAATCAAAGTCCGGAGATAGCAAAAATTATCCCCTTTGGCCGAGACATTATCCATTATCTCTCCCAAAGGACCTTTGGTCGAGACAGTTTCCTCTGTCTCACCTAAAGGCAATCTTTCGTGGTCATTTATCCTCCTCCTTCGGTGTTCATTCTAGGTCCATTTTCTATGACCGCCTCTACAATGCCACCAGTGAAGCCTTGGGTTAGTTCTGAGCTTTCAAAGTTCAAAATCATGGTGGTAGATAGCCTTGGTCCTCTACACAAAGATCGAGACAAAACATCGCTAAAAGATCGTTTGGGTCTAGTAATCAAAACCTAAGAAGCTCCATAGATTGGGGGTCGTACACGCACTCCCATTAAGCTAACTACTACTCAAAGGTGTCTCAAAGCCTCCAAACAAAATGAGATACCTCAATGTACCTGTTCATGTGCCATGTACAAAAGGGGCAAGGAGGCCTCTCTTTATGGGAGAATTTCTGTCACCTCTCACCTAGGGGTCCGTATTGAGACCCAAGAATCCATTAAGACTCCACTCCCGCAAGGGGATGGTTCTAAATGTACGATTCATGACATGACCTTGGATCCTTCAAACGAAACCACAAGTTGTCCTGGGAATGTCAATAAGGTAGTGTATGCATGTCAACGTCCCCAAAAGAAGACGTGTCCATCAAAAGATAATGTTATACTTTGGGATGGAACAAAAGTCCATAAGGAAACACACAAACAAATGAGGGGGGGGTGCTCTGGTCATCATGCCAATGAGCTGTACAGTTATATTGGGGGTGTGAGTAAAACTCGAAAGAGGACTATTTGAGAAACAAGCTCTCATTATTCATGTGAGAGGCTCATCAAAGCAGTACTATCAGAATGCAGCTGCTCCAAAGTCATCCCACAAAGAGTCTTGGTGTTCTAGAGACTTTCCACACCATCAACCGAAGTGTCAAAGTCTAAGCCAAGACGCTTCAGAAGGAGAAGATCCACCGTCCAAGGTGATGAGTTCCCTGAGGTAACCATTAATATGGCCGGAGAAAGGAAAGGGAAAGTCTAAGCAACATTCGACCAACTCTAATCCTGACTTTACCACGGGAGGAAGAGTTGATACGAGAATCTCTTAAAGGATGTCTCGACTACAATTGAGAGCCACCCAACACAGAGACTACAGGAGGATGCATGAAGAAATATCCTCGAATGATGAATTTTTAGCCACTTATTCTGTAATTGCTTCAGATGATATAATGTTGAGCATATGAAAAGCCAGAGAAGCATTCACGATCACTCCTTAGCATATGGTTCAAATACTTCAGGAAGCTCTAGCCAAGCAAAGAGAAGAGATTAGAGTCGAAATGAAGATGGAAATAGAGTTAGCCATGCAGCAAATGAGAGAGTTACGGGCTCATAGAACTCAACCACAACCTGAATCTAGTCAGTGGGTTGAGTCTAGCCATCAGGTTCAAAATGATATAGATGACAGTGATCCAGAAGTGGATGAAGTTATTGCTATTGATGCACCCCACAATAATGCTAAGGGTGGTTCAACGAATCCTTCCCAACATCACCCAAAGAAAGGTGAGGGCAAGGACAAGAAGATGATGAAAGAATTAGAGAATAATGTCAATGCCTTAATGTCTGCTCAAGAAGTGAAGAAGACCAGTATTCCGTGTCCATATCCAAGGGAGTGGGAGTCGATTCTGTACCCGCCGAAGTTTAATTTAATTAGCTTCACACCACTTGACGGGAGAGGCTCACCAACCAAGCACCTGATCTACTTCAAGTCTCACTTGGGTATAATCTCTAGAAAAGAACCTTTGATGACTCGGTCATTTGTAGGCACCCTTCGCAGGACTGCCTTCAATTGGTACCGACGGCTCAAGTCAAGGAACATCAACTGCTAGGATGACATGGAGAATTTGTTCCTCGGCAATTTATTCGACAATGACACAAAAGTGTCAATCTGAACTTTTTTAGATGAGAATTAGAAAGATGGAGAGTCGGTTGATAATTTTGTCAAACACTTTCGGAACAAGGCTATGAATTGTAGGGATCTAGTTACAGAGGAGTTCATTCTCCAGACTTGCCACAACAATCTTTCTCTTGATGTGTTAGAGGCTATGGGGGTTTACCTTCAAAAACTTGGAAGGAGTTGAAGATACACGGAGAACAGGCCGAGCACTTCCTCAAAAGAACGAAGGCTGAGAGAGGTCAACCGATGGTTAATTCTCCGAAACCTAATTTCACTCCTCGCGGTAGGGGAAAAGCACCAGTGAATGCTGTTGATGCTAATCAAACATCATAATGATAGCCACAGCAGCAATCACCACAATAGTCTCAGTTTTAGCTACAGCCTCAACAACAATCCTAGAGGCAACAAAGAACTCCTGATCCAAGGTTCTAGAGGGAGTACTCCTTCAAAGATGATGAAGTTTCAGACTTTAAGTACCTCCTCAACAACAACAAAATCAAACTGTCGCTAATCACAGATCAGGAAGAAGCTAAAAAGACCATGGATCCGAAGTACTATGTATATCATAGGAGGATTCATCACCCCACCAAGGCTTGTTTTGTCCTTAAGGACAGAATCCAGACCTTAATTAACGCCGATAATATAACTGTAAAACCATCAAAGGAAAAGAAGGTGGGAGCAAACACGGTATCTATCAGCTTTGGATCAGTACCTTTATCGTGGTTCCAACAAGAACTCATTTTAAAGGTGGAGATAAATACTATCAATGATGATCCACATAGGCAACGTCAGAAGAGGCTTGTGCCGCATACAGCCTCTAATGGAAAAGTTCTATGGGGTCCATCCTGATCTCCTCAATGATGAACAGTGAACATGATCCTCCTCCAAGAAGAAGTCCAAAAGCAAGGAAAAATCTTGTTGTCCTGCCTCAACAGTTCTAGAGAAAGATGACGAGGGTATCCCAACCCTTTCACTCTCCGAAGATGAGCAAGAAGTTCTGGTTGTGGATGGAGAACTTGCCTTCGTCACTAGGAGCGGGAATAAATACCGGTACAAGTATTTAGAAGTTCCTGATCAGAATGCCAAGACCTTAGCCGAACTTGGGGTCATTACAATGTCTTCTAAATCTTCTGAGAAGCACCAGCAATAGCCAAATATTAAACAAAAGGAAGATGAGGCAAAGCAAAAGGAGAAGGAACCTAAGAACAAAGAAGTTTAGAATCCGAAGCAGTCTCGTTTTAATTGATCGATTGGGAGAGACAAACCAAAGAGTTTAAATGCTCCTTATTGCTTTGATGTTATGGCTCAGTTGTCTAACATTCCAGTGAGGATTACTCTTTACGAGTTGTTGCGTCTTTCCAAAGACACCAGGAAAGCTTTGCAAGCGGCGTTGGCTGATTCTGATGTTTTCCTCACTCAGATCAAACCAGCTCTCGAGGAACCTGAACCCTTAGCTCAACATTGTAATTTGGTGGCCAAACAGTTCCCTTGCATTACCTTTACATGGGAGGACATGCAAGTGAGGAACTCAAAGCATAACAGGCCTCTATATTTCGTCGTGTACATAGGCTTGACTATTGTCAACTGAATCCAAGTTAATCTATCCTCTATAGTTAGCATCATGCCACTCTGATTGATGTATCATCTCGAAATTTCTGCTAGCAAAATTAGCTTCCACATGAACTGTTATTTACAGATTCAACACCAGTGGGTCCAGATCACTAGGAAAGATCCGAGTGAAGTGCCAATTTGGGGAGTTGAAGTCTGAGGTCACATGCTATGTTATTGATGCAGAGACCTCCTATAATTATTATTGTGCCAACCCTAGATCCATAGTAATGTTATAATTCCTTCCACACTCCATCAGTGTCTGAAGTACGTGGACACTAATAATGAAGTCAAAACGGTGGTCACGGACAAGCAACTATTTAAGGGATTAGAAAATTATTTTACTAATTCTCTCTTATATGGTGATGAATTTGATACTGAACCATCGGCCCATGGCACAGATAGAGGAGAAGAAGTTGATACCGAAGACGGGCTCGATTACAACGAAGGTATTGTGTTTAATAATATAAAACCCTTTATAATCAATCTTGACGGTGGTGAATTGTCAGATGGAAGTTATAACTGGCAACTTGCTAATTGTGGTTATATAATAAACGATGATTTAGAGTATGTGCCTTGTATTGATGATGTAATGTAGGGATTGTACAGAAACGCTGACATATATATGCCGCTTCAATCGTCTTGCATGATGAAGAAGCGTTTCCAAGACTCCTCTGGAACAACCTTCGTCCTTCCTACAAAGGTAGGGGGTTGGAAAGAGACACTCTTTAGAAAAGGAGAATCATTTCCGCCACCAAATCCCTTTTGGGGAGACCTTCAGCGATGATGAAGAACCTGGTCAGCATTTCCTCAGGTATAATCCACAAGTACGTGACTATATGAAGAAATGGGGATACAATCTTACACTCAGAGAAGGCCTTTACTTTGGTTGAGGTACTAGGATTCTACCCCGACCTTCCCATGTACCAATAGGAAAGCCCGATAACTAGTACGAGCAGATGAGGGGTTTAGGCTATATTTTCATCCTCCGATGAATGTTGTTGGTAGATCAACAATTAGCTATCTGATCCAAATAAAGATGGACATTCATCAGATTCTTCAAAGTGGGATTCTGATGTCAGACTTGGAGAAATGTTCAAAGGCCTGATGTCAAACATGGTTACTGTTGATCCTACAACAACAAAGGAAGATGATCAGTTACAAGTCTAGGAAGATCCTTGGATCCATCATTTAAACATCCAGTATGGTGACAGATTCGAACAAAGGGAACCCCCTCCTGAGGATAAGGTGACTCAAATAAATATAGATGAAGAAACAACTCCGAAGCCCATGTTCATTAGCGATAGCCTCCCACTAGAAGAAAACGAGGAGTCGATTGCCCTCATCAGAGAGTATATTGATGTCTTTGCATGGAATTATGAAGACATGCAAGGACTTGATTCGAATGTGACTATACACTGACTCAACATCAAGCTGGATGCCAAACCTATTAAACAACAATAAAGACAGTTTCATCCGCAAATAATGGAGTTGATTGAAGCTGAAGTCAAAAAGCTAATTGACTCAGGCTTCATCAAGAAAGAACAACATCCGGATTGGGTGGCGAACATTGTCCCGATCCTTAATAAGAATAGGAAGATTAGAATCTGTATTGATTTCAGAGATATGAATGCCACTTGCCCGAAGGATGATTTTCCTCTCCTCATCACAGACATCATCATAGACAACACATATGGGTTTAAGAGAATGTCATTTATAGATGGATTCTCAAGATACAACTAAATTAATATGTATCTGGATGACGAAAAGCACACCTCATTTAGAACACCACTTGGTATCTTCTACTACATCGTCATGCCCATCAGTCTAAAGAATGCAAGTGCTACCTATTAACGAGCCATGACATAACATTTCCAAGAATATCTTTTGAAAACCGTCGAGAACTATGTTGATGATCTGGTTGTTAAAAGCCACAACAAAAATAACCACATTAAAAACTTGAGGACAATGTTCGAACTCATGCGAAGTCATCAATTAAAGATGTACCCTACCAAGTCTTTCCTGGGAATGTCCAGTGGTAAGTTTCTCAAATTCGTCATTACCACAAAAGGCATCCATATTGATCCTGATAAAGTAAAAGTGATACATGAATTGCAACCTTTGAGAAATCTTAAAGAACTCAGAGGGTTACAAAGAAGGCTGGCCTACATCCACAGGTTCATATCGAATCTTACAGGAAAGTGTTAACCATTCTCTAAGGTCACAAAGAAAGGTGTTTCATTTGTTTGGGACGATGCATGTCAAAAAGCATTCAAAGACATTAAGGCATACCTATCAAATCCTCCTATTCTCATTGCACCAAAGTCAGGAAAACAGTTCTTCATTTATATCAAAGTAACAAACCATTCGTTGAATGCTTTACAAGCATAAGATGATGACAACGGTCATGAGCAGACCATTTATTATTTGAACCGAACATTGGTAGGCACTGAGTCTCGATATCCGAAGAGTGCCTTTCCCTGGTGTTCGCAATCTAGAAAATGCAACACTATCTGGTTGGACAGTCAATTTATATCATTTCCAACGACAATCCAATTTGGGTGTTCATGACGCAACCTACCTCTATGAATTGGCGGTTAGCAAGATGGGCTTTGTTCCTATCATAGTACGACATCCACTTCAAATAACAGAAGTCGATCAAAGAACAGCCAATTTGTGATCTTCTAGCGGTTCACCCTATGAAGGATAAAGCTGAGCTATATAATGATTTGCTAGATGAAACCTATGAAGTCAACACTACCTCTCATCAGCAGGTGTGGCAGTTGTATTTCAATAGTGCCTCCCGAGCAACTCATGTGGCCAGCACTCCTAGATGTTCAAAAAAGTTTTCTTCAGGAGTCAGAGTTGTCCTAATTTCTCCAAAGACACATGTGTTACCTCGAGCCTATTCACTTATTGGGCCATGTTTCAACAATATGGCTGAATATAACGATCTCCTTATTAGACTCAGTTTTATCAAAGAGCTGGGGGTGGAATACCTTGAAGCTTTTGGTAATTCGCAGTTGATAATCAACCAAGTTCGAGGAGAATACGAAGTCAGGAATCAAGACCTTATCCCGTATCATAAAGCGGTTATTAAGATGGTGGAATCATTTGAAGACTTCTTCATCCAGTATATCCCGTGCCTTAAAAATGCTTATGCAGATGCATTGGCAGCATTGGCCGTCTCTTTAGCATAGCCTTCTGAGACGGAACAGTTGATCACTGCGATGACTCATCAGCTATTCATACCAGACTTTGCCCTTGACGTTAAAGAAGTATACGCAACCAGAATCAAACTTGAACCTCGAGACTGGTGTTTTCTCATCATTAATTATGTCTTACACGGTATATTGCCGGAAGACATAAAAGAAAGGGACTCAGTCCGACGAAGAACACTAAGGTTTTAATACAATGCGGCAACCTAGACACTCTATCATCACACATACGATGACTAGTTACTTTGATTCCTTTCTACCAAGGAGGCAAAAGAAGCTCTCAAAGAAGCACATGCAGAATTTGTGGTGCACACCAACCTGGTCCTGTACTATATGATCGCCTCATATGATTGTGCTATTATTGGCCAACTATGGTCAAGTACGTAACTGCGTATGCTCGACGATGCCACGCATGTTAGATACATGCCAACTACATGCATCAACTACTGGAACACTTGTAACCTTCGGCCACATCTTGGCCATTCGAGACCTAGGGAAAGGACATTGTTGGTCTTATTTTCCCTCCGTCTGTCAAAGGTGACAGCTTTATTTTGGCAATCACCAATTATTTCTCCAAGTAGGTAGAAGCAATTCCACTCAGAGAAGTAAAGACGAGTGATGTCATTAAGTTTATCAACACCATATCATCTACCGATATGGTGTACCTGTTGACCCTATAGTTTTGATGATGATTTGACAAACAATTTATTACTAATAAGCTTCCCAGTGTTTTGTGTTTATGTTCTCTTTTCAGGTATTTCAACACACGTAAATCAAGCGTTAAAGATTCAAGTTCATTTGCGTGGATCTACCTAGGTATATGTTTAGTTTACTTACATATATAGTATGATTATATCTAAGCTCAATATATATACACTCAACACAATTTTTGCCATTTCCTATCATATAAATGATTTTTCATGAAACGTTGTTAAAATATCTTTATCTCTTATTTACAGCTCTCTCATACCTGATTATATACATATAATATATGCACAATATATATATGAATATTTACAAGTCCTATATCAAACTTTCACTTTCATAAAAATACAGGTTTTCTAATCATTTTTCAAAAACAGGTAGTTTTCACAAACGAAATTCGTTTTTTCCAAAAATTCCTTTTCAAACATGTTCATTTCATCATTTATAAACTTTCCCCAAAGTTTCACTATTTTTGGATATGAATTGATATTTTTGACGAATTTTCAAAACTGACCCAAAACCTGTCAATTTACCCATATCAGATTTCGGTCGACCGGACAAATGAGCCTAACGGCTAAATTTTTTAAAATGGATTTTTTGGTCTTTTACTCTTTTCTAGCTGTTGTATTGGGGTGTTATATAAACCCCATTACTGTTCTTCTTCTTAAGATTGAAGAAATCCAAGTTTGCTATTTAACAAGTTGTTAATCTCGTTTAAGAGCTGTTTAAGAGTTGGTTTCGTTAATCAGTTTTCAAGAGAAGTTTTTCTACAACAAGAAGAGGCTTTCAAATCTTATTGAGATCATCATTTCCTCAGCTCTTCTTATTCATTGAGAAGTTTTCTAAACCCATTCTTATATAGCTTGTTATTTCACTTTCAATTGATTAAGCTATATTCATTGAGTTATATTTATTGAGTTTCATTCACTATTATCACACACACTTATTGAGCTTTATATTCTCATATTATATTGTGGGTTGTGGTGTGGGATTTAGTGAGTGTGAGCTTCATTGTGTTCTCACTTGTTAATTGAGAACAAATCATTGTATTTAACTTTTATTTGTGAGAATCACTTGTAATACACTTGTACACCGAGAGAAGTGTGAGGAGAGAGAGACGGGGTCAAATCCAATAGGAGTGGCGTCGATTGACGAACCTAGGGAGAGGTTGTAATCGAGCACTTGAGGAGGAGGACACGGGCTAGATTCCTACACTTAGTGTGTAAAGTGTGATTGTTGAGTGATTGTGTAGTGTGAGAGTTTTCGGTGAACTTGTAAACCGAGTGTGTAGAAGTTCCGGCTTCCAAACCGGATTGTGATAGTGGATATCTCCTCGAGGTGAGGAGCGGGGACGTAGGTCGTGGGGACCGAACCTCGTAAACATATCGTGTGTTTGTGTTTTGCTTGTCTCATATTTTATTTGTGCATATTCTTATTGTTCTTATTGTTCATATCTATCTCTTGCAAGAACATATTGATCAACATAATTTTAATTGCTATTAATTGGGATTAGATTAGCATAAGACCCTAATCACCCCCCCCCCTCTAGGGTCTAACAATTGGTATCAGAGCTTGGTGCTCTTTGATTTAAGGACTAACCGCCTTGAGTTAAAGATCCAAGTTATTGTATTAGTGCTAATCTAATTTTGATTAATTGTGCTTCTTGCATTTCATCTCTATGGATATGAATGATTCATCTTGCTTAGGATATGCTATTAATATTGCTCCTCGTTTGGATATTTTCCCCTACGCTCAATGGCGCATTAGATTCAAACTTTTTGTTCAATCTAATCAATTTGATTTGTGGGAAATTATTGAGGATGGTTATGTTATTCCCATCTTGGAAAAATCCAAATGGTGTGATAATGATAAAAGATTGTTTAACATGAACAAGCTTTTGCTAGGATTTTTGATTAGCGCTTTTCACTCATCGTTTTCTAACAAACTTGCTAATTTTGATAGTGCTTATGCTTTATGGAAACTTATTGAAGCACATGAAGGAAAATTGGAGGCTATTCAAGAAGCGTTGGAAAATCCCGCTTTGAGCTCTAAGGAAGCCTCATCCCCATGTACAACACCACTAGGTAGTAACCCTAGTGAGGTATGCGATAACGATGATATTATTACTTTTGATGAACTTGCTCTTGAGTTTGAAAAATTACACAATAGCTATATTGATGTAAAAAGTAAGTATGTTAATATAAAATCTATTCATGAAACACTAGCTACTAAGTTTAATTTTATTGCAAATGAAAATATAATTCTTAAAGAATGCAATGAAAATTTGAAAATTGAAAATGCTAGTTTGCTTCATGAAAAACGTGATGCTATGTTAGAAGTAGATAAGTTAAAATCTATGATGAGTAATCTTGTTTATCCTACTTCTAGTAGCAATACTTGTATGCACAATGATGAGTTGAATCAAATGAGAAAAAGAATATCTACCTTAGATTCAACACTAAATACTTGTATTGCTAATAATAAAAAGCTTATGGACTTATGTGCAAAGGTTAATGTTAATTCTTCCAAGAAACCTATTCACTATGCACATATGTATGACAAAATTCACAAATGTTCTATTTGCGGTCTTAAAGGCCATTTAGCTCAATTTTGTCATAATGCACCAAAAATTGACAAGCCTATGCATGATTGTGCATCCCATCAAGCTTCATCATCACATACTCATGTACACACACATAGTGTAAATCATAAACATGCTTATGTGTACAAATGTGATTATTGTGGTCGTGTTGGCCATTTGGCCATGTTTTGTTTCGATTTGAAAAGAAATTCTCGTTTGCAAAATAATTACAAAGGAAAATCTATTTTTGCAAATGAACCACGTGCATTCTATTTCGGTCAACGTAAACCATTTAAACCTCTACATTGCACAAATTGCAATCGTATGGGTCACGTTTACAATTTTTGCTTTGATCGTATTGGTGCACAAAATACGCTCAAACGGGTTCATAACCCTAGGGCCTTGGATTTAAATGATAGGGGTCATGTCCCAAGTTCTAGTGGTACCAAAATGATTTGGGTACCAAAAAGACTTATATAGTATTTTTTAATGATTTGTTTTGTTTTTGTTTTGAAAAATTTCTTTTTGGCTTTGAATTTTTTTTTTGGCTTTGAATAACAAATTATATTTCTTGTGTCAGAATAAATTATTTATATGTTTTTAATAGACAAAATTACTTATATACATATTATAAAACTTTTAGTAGTTTGTAAAATAAATTTCCAAAAGAGTTTATAGTAAAAATATCTCAAAATATCTCAAAAACAGGTTTATGCTTATTACCTTCTTTCGGTCGACCGACCCGGTCGACCGACGGTTATCTGGAAGCATTCCGGTCGACCGAGTCGGTCGACCGAAATTAAAATTCCTACAGCAGCAAACTTTTCGGTTATGGGTTTCGGTTTTATTTTTGGGTATCTGTTTAGACCCGAACCCTTCATCACCCTTGATCTATACACCACTCAATCTCCACCGCTGCTTCCTCTCTCAAAATACCCGATCCCTCTTCTTCCTCCCATTCTGAAATCGCAATCTAGGGTTTCAAATTTTCGGTCGCCCGTTTTTGGTTTTGGCATCAGTCATCTTCTACCAAGTGCTTGCTAGGTAATGATCTCCCACTTGTCCACTTAATTCCATTTCATTACTCTAATACTTGCTCTTCTTTTCTAGGGTTTATATTTTAGGGAAATTTGTTAATTTTTGTTTGTATTTACAGGATATTGATAAATTTCCTCTATCTTATCTAAGCCCTAACTTATCATGCCTCCCAAGCCCCCTAAAAAGAGGTCTAAACCCGAATCCAGTTCCTCATCTGTAAAAGCCTCACATTATGAGGATTATCTGTTGTTTAAACCTCTTGTTAGGAAATATAGGGAACTGTGTAAACTGAAAATTCTCCCAACTAGGTATATCAAGTATCCTGAACTGGCCATCTATAAAACTCAGTCTCTTCTTCATAATGTTGGGTTGGATAAATTGTTTGATGAAAGTCTTAAAGTTCCTTATTATCCTTTCTTAGTTTATCTGTTTTATGCTAACATGTCCACATCATCCTCTGCTGATGGCAGCTTGACCATTTCCTCTTCTGTTAAAAATGTGGCAATAGCTTTTACTGCCAACGAACTTGCGGGGATTCTTCAAATCCCAACAAGTGACGTTGAACTTAGGTCTATTGAGCTTAGTGATCCTTCAGTCAATCATCAAATGTTTTCACCTGGATGCTCATATCCTATGAACAATAATTCCCTTAATCCCATTGCCAAACTAATTGCTAGAATTATTGCTCATAATTTGATTCCCAAGACTGGGAGTTTTGATCACTTCGCCTCTGACAAGATTAATGCTGTTTATGCCATCTTTGCTGAAATCAAAGTTGATTGGGCTACCATCTTTATAAATAACATGGCATCTAAACACACCAAGTTTCTACCATTTGGTTCCTTTTTCACTCTCATTTTTCAACATTTCAATGTTGACCTTACAAATGAACCTAAGGTTGAATCCACAAGAGATTTCTTTGATAAAGTTTCCCTTTCCAGAATGCATATATCTCTTGACTCCACACCATCTTCTCACTCCCGTTCCAGAGCCTCGACCTCTTCCTCTTCTTCCACTTCTGAGATTTGTGATCGTCTTGATCGCCTTGAGACTCGTGTCACATCTATTCAGAAGGATGTTAGGACTATTCTTTCATACCAGCGTCAGTCTCTCGGGATCCCTTCTAATTCTGAGTCTGATTCCAGTGAGGATTCTGCTGGCGGCTCAGTTGGTAATGGTGGTGGAGATGGTGATGATGATGGTAGTGATGATGGTGATCATGATGATGTTGGAGGAGGTGATGACTGATTGAGTCTCTTCCTGTGATGTTTTTATGCTTTCTTCTGGGTTGTAAAAACTTGATAACTCTGTTTTTATTTGAGTGTATAACTCTATGATGCTTTGGTGCTTTGTGGAACAACTATGTATGGTTTTGTGTGACGTTTTATGTATGACTTGCCTATGTTTAAGTTTTGTTTTTTATGTATCAATGCGTGGTTTATCATTTTTGTAATGCCTAAATGATGATTTGTAAATTGCTGATGTCAGTTTATCATTTTGTGATCAATGCATGGTTAAGACAATACCCATGTTTTGTTTCTTGCATATTTTTTCTTATGCATAAGTTTGATGGATAGTTGTCAGTTTAGCTCCTGTATATATGCTCTATTGATGTCATTCAGTCTATTTGACAGGGGGAGCCTTTTCTTTATTTTTTCTTATCTAAGCTCATAAGCAGGGGGAGCATTGCTCCTATCTCTCATTTTTCCCTCTTTTTGATGTTGTCAAAGGGGGAGAAAAATCCACATATAGCTTACAAATTAATTTCTGTTATATATGGTCATGTATGATTTTTACATATGGTCATGTATGACTTATTCTTGTTTTGGCTTATATGTGGATTATCAGTGTATACATCATTTAGAAACTTTTCCCAAAGTTTCACTATTTTTGGATGTGATTTGATATTTTTTAACGAATTTTCAAAACTATCCAAAACCTGTCAATATTGCATATATCAGATTTCGGTCGACCGATACGGTCGACCGACGGCTGTCTGGTTTCTGAGAAACTTTCTAATGTTTTTTCCGGTCGACCGGAATTTACGTCGGTCGACCGAAATATCCATTCGGTCGACCGAATTTCACGTCGGTCGACCGCCAGCTTCAAGATATGTTTTCTCAGGGTTTTTGAACTAATCGGTCGACCGTACCGGTCGACCGACGCATTGACAAATGAGCCTAACGGCTAGTTTTTTCAAAATGGTTTTTTGGTCTTTTTCTTATTTTTAGCTGTTGCAATGGGGTGCTATATATACCCCATTGCTGCTCTTCTTCTCTATGCATCAAGAAATCCAAGTTTGCTATTTAACAAGTTGTTAATCTCGTTTAAGAGCTGTTTAAGAGTTGGTTTCGTTAATCAGTTTTCAAGAGAAGTTTTTCTACAACAAGAAGAGGCTTTCAAATCTTATTGAGATCATCATTTCCTCAGCTCTTCTATTCATTGAGAAGTTTTTCTAAACCCATTCTTATATAGCTTGTTATTTCACTTTCAATTGATTAAGCTATATTCATTGAGTTATATTTATTGAGTTTCATTCACTATTATCACACACACTTATTGAGCTTTATATTCTCATATTATATTGTGGGTTGTGGTGTGGGATTTAGTGAGTGTGAGCTTCATTGTGTTCTCACTTGTTAATTGAGAACAAATCATTGTATTTAACTTTTATTTGTGAGAATCATTTGTAATACACTTGTACACCGAGAGAAGTGTGAGGAGAGAGAGACGGGGTCAAATCCAATAGGAGTGGCGTCGATTGACGAACCTAGGGAGAGGTTGTAATCGAGCACTTGAGGAGGAGGACACGGGCTAGATTCCTACACTTAGTGTGTAAAGTGTGATTATTGAGTGACTGTGTAGTGTGAGAGTTTTCGGTGAACTTATAAACCGAGTGTGTAGAAGTTCCGGCTTCCAAACCGGATTGTGATAGTGGATATCTCCTCGAGGTGAGGAGCGGGGACGTAGGTCGTGGGGACCGAACCTCGTAAACATATCGTGTGTTTGTGTTTTGCTTGTCTCACATTTTATTTGTGCATACTCTTATTATTCTTATTGTTCTTATTGTTCATATCTATATCTTGTAAGAACATATTGATCAACATAATTTTAATTGCTATTAATTGGGATTAGTTTATCATAAGACCCTAATCACCCCACAGTACCAAGATGAATCATGCATGAAAATGGCCCTCAGTTTGTCAGCAACTCGTTCATCAAATTCAGTGGAAAGTTCAGAATTCAAGATGTCTCGTCAATAGCTTATAATCCCACTGTAAATAGTTTAGCTGAGGCATTCAACAAGACCATCATTAAGACCTTGACGAAGCAAGTAAAAACTAATAAGCGAGATTAGGATGATAAACTTGGTGAGGCTCTCTGGGCCTATCGTACCACGGTCCTCACACCTACCGAAGCAACTCCATATTCTCTAGTATATGAATGCAAGGCCGTCCTTCCCTTAGAGATCCAGATTCCATCCCTTTACATCGCCCTCGCAACAGGGATGATGGCGGAAGAATAACATCAAAAACATCTCGAAGAACTTGAGCTATACCAAGCTAGAATCTCTAGAGCCTTTGACAAAAAGGTCTGACAGCGGGTCTTTACAGAGGGAGACTTGGTACTTACCATTCGGTGACCAATGATACTCAACTCCAAAAATAAAGGAAAGTTCTAACCCAAATGGGAATTGTTATCCCTTATGTTTTGATGATGTTTTACAACCACCGTTATCGGTACTAATGGCTTATTGAGTGCAAATGTAGTGAATTCATATATCTAGCTTGTTAGTGCCACAAATGGAGGATTGGATGGAATATGCGCTATAACGATGATATCCAAAGAAGGAGGAGGCATAGTGATGAAGCAACGTTATTTCAAGAACGCCAAATTCAATTAGAAGCTTCATCCAAAACTCAAGCTATATCAAGACTTAAGAATCGTATTCTCGTGAGGATATTAGCTAGGGTTTATTTTCTCTCTAGTGCTAGAATGTAGGCAATTAGTTTAGATTTTATCTGAAGCTATTGGGATATCAACACACATATTTTCATACTTATAGTTTTGAACGTATTTCACAAAATACTATTTTTCACAAGTATGAGGACCTATTTACAAAATTTCTTTTCCAAACAATTTGTTTTTAGTATTAAAACTATTTTACAAAGTTTCACAATTTTTAGAGGTCAAATGAATATTTTACAAATATTTTAAGTGAGTCAATATCAGTTTTTTTAAGTGTATCAGATTGCGGTCGACTGCCACGGTCGACCGCGCCTGAGCTCACTCGTCAGTGGGCAGTAGAAACTTTCACGGTCGATCGCTGCGGTCGACCGTGAGCAAAAAATTTCCCATGGTCGACCGCCTCGGTCGACCGCGAAAGTCTCGACCGCGAAAAAGTCCGGTCGACCGCCGTATAATCTAAACGGTGATATGGTACAGGATCTCAGCGTCGATTTCATCCGATCTCAGCGCTGTTCTGTTTCCAGGTTTTGGGGGATTGGTTATGGGTTTAAACAGCTGTGATTTTCTATAAAAACCTATCATCTTCTTCTTCCTCTTTGTCCCAGCTCTTTCAGATATTTTTAGAGAACGTTTTTACAGAGCAAAATTTTCAAACATGTTTTCATCTGAGTTTTTATGTTTGTGTCTCACATCCCAGCTTCAGTGTTATCTTCTCTTTGCCATAGGGACATTGTAAAGAGAGGGTTCTTACACCATTTCTACTATTTTGAGAGCTTGATCTTGTGTAGATCAATTGTATAGAAGTGTGATCTAGTGAGATCAATTGTGTACTATGAGATCGTGAGGGGATCGCTATGTAGAAGAAGTTCCGGCTTCCAAACCGGGTTGTGTAGTGGATTTCTCCTCGAGAGTGGGGAGCGGGGACGTAGGTCAGCGGACTGAACCTCGTTAACACATCGCGCGTCATAGGATAATGATTCCAAACCCTATCTCCTCTATTTTGATTGCATTTGCATATTGTGTTTTGCTTGTCTTAATTTTATTACATAATTATAGCCTCGTGACCCTAATCACCCCCCCTCTAGGGTCTAACAGGAATGACCATTTGTAGTAGAGATAGTCTACTCAAACGGAGCATATCGCTTGATCACCCAAGATGGTGAAAAGAACATGATGCTAATTAATGGGAAGTTTATGAAGAAGTACTACCCCTAGTGCATTCAGGATAACCTATTTGATGCATGCAACTTGAATTATTATACATGTTGTACATATTCATGCACATAATGGCAGCGTTGCCCACCAACGGGAAGTTCCTGGAGAATACTATGCATAGTATTCTTAAGGATAACCCAACATTAACTGACTATTTAAGATGTAATTCAACCATCTGAATAGTTTTTCGTAATCATTATTGAGATGATTAAAATTCTCTCACTATGGCTCTAAGTTCCTTTAGAGATGAAGCATATTCCATTGGCTTCAATCAAATTAGAACAAATCTTCCGAGTCCTTTTAAATCTATCTTGAAACAAATTTTTTTGGTCATCGGTATTTTCTTAATAAGCAGAATCCTCTAGTGAAGAGAAAGATAACAAAATACCTTCTTTCCTTCATCCATGATCATTGGTTATTTTCAATGGCCAGTATTAACTTCATCAACCCTCCCACTGTAATTCTTTGATCACTCTTTCATTAGGATGAAAATTTGATGATCCCATCTGATCGATTTTCCCCAATAAAATTCTTATTGTATAATTGTTGAACATTCGATAGTTTGTAGTCCTCTACTACAAAGTCCCTTACTGATCTATCAATTGATAATGGGACCACAAAATCAAACTCATTAACCATAAAAGAAAGCGAGAGATAAGAAAATACCTTCTTTCCTTCTTTGATGGTTAAACTCATACATCCTTCCGCTATGTCTAGGCATTTAACACTCCCGCTGTTGAAGGCCTAACATAGTACTTGGTATTCCACTTTGCGTTAATTGTAGATCCATGACAATTATCAAACCCCTACGTGTCAAGTTTTTGCAAGAAAATACTGTTGAGAACTTAACATCAAAACTCCCACTTTGTCCTTGTTTTTAAGGAATCCATAGTAGTCAGAACTATGCTCATTGTTTCTACTACCTTCACTCCCACTTGGTCAAACCTTCAGACAGTTAGTGCCTAAACTAAATTCCCATCTTGATTCCTTTCATGAATGAGAGGTCCACTCAAATTGGACGATCAAACCATCAGACAGTTAGGGTCGTTCCAAACTCCTACCTGGTCAAACTTTTAGACAATGAGGGCCAAAACCAAAATTCCCTCTTGATTCCTTCCATGAATGAGAGGTCCACTCAAATTGGACGATCAAACCTTCGGACAGTTAGGATTATTCCAAACTCCCACCTGGTCAAACATTCAAACAGTTAGGGCCAAAATCAAAATCCCCTCTCGATTCCTTCCATGAAAGAGAGGACCAATCAAACTTGAACGATCAAACATTTAGACATGTAGGATCATCTCAAATTCCTAATTGGATAATCAAACATTCAAATAGTGTAGGGTTATCCAAATTCCATCTTTTGTTCATGTGAGTTAAAAAGGTCTCTTCTGAGTTAATGCCACGTGGCATAAATCAAATTTGATTCTTGGAGTGGAGATCCCACTCTGAGTTTCCTTCCAGATTCTCTGATGCACGTGGATCCAAAATCCTTCAACTCTGAGTTCAAGTGAACAAGGAGTCCCCCCAAAGAGAAAGATAAAAAAAATACCATATTTCCCTTCAAAACAGGGTTCATCTCTACCCCAAGAGAAGGCACAACAGAGTTCGTCTCTTCCCCAAGAGGAGACACAATAGGATTCGTCTCTGCCCCAAGAGGAGACACAAGCAGGTTCATTTTTGCCCTAAGAGAAGACACAAAATTCTAAAAGTCTACACGTGTAGCAAGTTGTTATTACTGACTTAATAGAACCAAATTCTATGTCTTTCATGCATAGGGGACTTTATCTCGATCACTTATTAGAGATAAGTCTATGTCTAACACACGTAGTCAGGTAGTCTATTCCCGTAAAAATGACGAAGTCTACGTATTCAATATCGTAGTACCTAAATTTATGTCTTTTATGCATAAGAGACTTTATCTCTATCCCTTATTAGAGATAAGTCTATGTCTAACAAATATAGCTAGGTAGTCTATTCCCGTAAGAATGACAAAGTCTACGTATTCAATATCGTAGCACCTAAATCTATGCCTATCATGCATAGGGGACTTTATCTCGATCCCTTATTAGAGATAAGTCTACATCTAATACACATAACCGGGTAGTCTATTCCTGTAAGAATGACAAAGTCTATATATTCAATATTGTAACACCTAAATCTATGTCTTTTATGCATAGGGGATTTCATCTCGATCCTTTATTAGAGATAAGTCTAGTCTAATACACGTAGCTGGGTAGTCTATTCCCGTAAGAATGATAAAGTCTACATATTTAATATCATAGCACCCAAATCTATACCTTTTATGCATAGGGGCCTTTATCTCGATCCCTTATTACAAATAAATTTACGTCTAGCACACGTAGCCGGGTATTCTATTCCCATAAGAATGACGAAGCCTACGTATAAGATATCGTAGCACCTAAATCTATGCCTATCATGCATATGAGACTTTATCTCGATCTCTTATTAGAGAAAAGTCTACGTCTAACACACGTAGCTGGGTAGTCTATTTCTGTAAGAATGATAAAGTATACGTATTTAATATCGTAGCACCTAAATCTATGCCTTTCATGCATAAGGGACTTTATCTCGATCCCTTATTAGAGATAAGTTTACGTCTAGCACACGTAGCCGGGTATTCTATTCCCGTAAGAATGACAAAGCCTATGTATATGATATTGTAGCACCAAGTCTAAGAGAATTTAATCTTTTAGCACAACGTTACATGTGGAACGGACTTAGATAATCCACATGCTAGATCGACTCAAATGATAGTCGGTAAAGGCTTATCAAATCCATTGATGGCTGAAGATTTGCTAAAAATCTTATAAATATTATGTTTATTTATTCCAAACAGAATGTGTAACCATAATAGAGTGTAAACAATTAAAAAGTTTATTTTATTCATAAAATGAAAATGAAAGATACAAAAGTGGTGCCATCAATCAACAATCAGCTTTCGGAGGTGGATCTGCTCTTCTAGCTTAGAGAGCTTCTCTTCATAAGCTTGTTCAAGCTCAATACTCAAATCAGCTCTTATGGAGTCTTCAGTAGTAGTCAAAGCTTTCACAACTTCCTTTTCCATTTTAGCAAGCTTCTCTCTTTGAGGCTTCAACTTCTCGAGCATTTTAGTGCAAGTGATCTCCACACCATCCAGGTCGCTTTCTAGGATAGCCCTAGTATCCTTAGAATATTTGAGGGCTTTCTCAAGGTGGGCTATTTCTACGTTGCTTGATTCTAGAGATCAAAGCAAGTCAGTCTTGGTTTTTGCTTTCTTGGAGAGGCTTACCTCTATCTATTTCACATGACCTCATAGTTTTTGGGGTTCAAGCCCAGCGGACATCTGTGTATCACGCCACACCTTTAGGCTCGATTCCATATGCGCAGCTACATATAAGGAATCGTCGATAGTCTGCTACTACAGAATCGACCAAGTCGCCATACCCTTCTTCCCTGATATCTAACACATGTCGGTCAAGGAGTCGCTTGAAGCTGTTGAAAGGAAATCCTCTGTGAAAGACCTTATTAATCATCGAGTTTAGGAAAGAAACAAAGCTCTAAAGCTTCGTGCTGATTATGAACCTATCTGGATCTTTATCTGACATCAATGCCTTGATGGTATTATATAAGGATGAAGAAGGCACTGCAATAAAAGGAGAAGAAGTAAGAACTCCAAAAGTTGTTAAGGGTGGTTCCGATATTTGAGACTTTAAGGTAACTATGGGCAAAAACATACCAACATCAGCGGAAGATCCTTCAAGTTGGCACTTTTGTCCTAGTCTCGTTGACTCAACTTCATGAATTGCTAGAGGTTGCTCAGATGCAATAGTTATGGATGTACCAGCCTCGTATATTGGTCTCGCGACTTGAGAAATGGGGCTAACTTCAATTCTAGTCAAAGCCTCCATGACCATCGGATCTAGGAGAACAACGACTTCGGGTTAGAAAGTGGATAGTTGAATTTCAGCAATATCACGCTCCAAACCTGAAGTACCCAAACCTTTGAGCATTTTTGAAGCCTCTGAAATTATAGTCGTATCAACACCAATTGCTAGTCCTACAATCAAAGCTCTCACATGGTTACTCAAAATTAACAATTGAGTAAAAGTAACTTTCGAGTAGAGTGTATACATGCAGATGAACCAGCTTTCGTGGTTGGTCATGTAGCTTGACACTTATTCAGATCTAACAGCAAACGAGAAATTAATTTATTGTTAGACTCAGAGAGAGTAATTGCTTGGTCGAAGCCGTGCTTAGGAAGATACCCAATCATATCATCATGGCCAGCTACCTCTTCAACGCCAAGGACCCTCCTTAATTTCTTTTGGGGACTAGAGGCTGAACCCAACTTCTCATCCCCTATGATTCACTTATGATTATCCATCTGAGGAAAAGCAAAAAACCCTGCCCTCACCTGATCATCAATGGAGGGTGAGATCATGGATATGCCCGCCACTCAAAGAGACAGTATGTTAAGAAGGTCATCCCTTTCCCTTGATCTGGCATAGGAAAGAATCTTCTCCAAATGCCTCCTCTCCAAGTCGCTTAGGGCGATCGGACTCAACACATCCCTATTCACCTCAAGCAACTCGAACAGGCGAAGATGCTGTCAGCACCATAAACCCACACATACTCCTCTTTCTAGTCTTTGTTCAACTCTAAAGCATCAATAATAAGCTGGAAATCACCACTGTAGTGGTAAAAATAATGCGGTCCTTTTCAGCTAATCCAACGTTGATCAAATGCCCAAGCAACTTCATGCTCGATTGGACTTCGACGTAGTGGAAGATGACTATAAAGGCCACCAAAATCCCAACCGCACTCGGATAAAACTAGGAAGGGGAAACCCCTAAAGTAATATGTACCTCTCTAATCAAAGGATGAAGGGGAAGCCGTAAGTCATACTCCAAATGGGCCAGATATAACTGTTCGCGGTGAAAATTACCTTCATTGAATTCATTGTCATCTTGAATAACAACTTTTTGAGTTACAAAAGATCCGGTCTTTTTTAGATCCGGTTACAACAAAATCAAAGAAAAAAAAATAAAAATTACAACTTTCTCCTTCTGAACAAATCGCGAGCTCCTGTTTTGCGGTCGCTCGCTTTGTGTGGGTTCTTTGCCGACGCCGGGGTTAATCCGTGGACCACCGCGCGATCTAGATCCGGTCGGATCTACACGATTCGACGGGTATTATTCCGCGAAGGAAATAATAGCCGGGGAGGATTAGTTCACCAAGGAAATAATCGTCCAAATCTCGGAATCAACGGCCAAGCTTTGATCCGGAGTGTGGTTTCGTGTAGATCTTAGATCTGATTTTTACCTCTCTCAAACTCCTGCCTTTTGTGACGTAGACGCTCGCCAAGAATCAGATGTGAATCTTCAAGTCCTCAAGTCTTCAAAACTCCAAGCTCGATCTTCAATTCGGCAGAGTTTCGGCTCTCAAAGTTCCAACCTTTTCAAATGAACAACCCATGGCCTATTTATAGGCACCCAGATCTGTGCCTAGGCACAGATCTGGGCTGAGGTGGCTCGGCCACAAGTGGCCGGCCACCCCTAGGTGGCTCGGCTCATGCCGAGCCACTCAGGGTGGCTGGGCTGGGGCCGAGCCACCCTGAAGTGGCTCGGTTTCGGCCGAGCCCCTCAGGGTGTTTGGGTTCCGTCGTTTTGTCGTTTGTTCCCGTTTTGTCAGTTGACTTAGACTCTGATTTGTTGATCTGATTTGGCAGTAAATCTGATTCCTGATTTGGCAGTAAATCCGCTTCTGAGTTCGAGTTCAAAACCGATCTTGATTCGATCGTGATTCGTCCGAGTCTGCCCTTGGTTGGATGACTCGTTGACTCTTCGAACACTTGGCTTGATTCCACACGCGAATGGATGTATTCCGTTGCTTACGTGCGATTCGTCAACCTCGTCGCCTCGTTGGTTCGTCGGTTTGTGCCGAGCTATGCTAAGGGACCTATAAGCAATTTTATACGCCTACAGATACCCCCTCCAAAGTATTTCAGCCTCGTTCTTTTATAGAAGAGTCTGGAATACTTTGGATATGATCGTCCCCACCTTCAGTCGGTGTAACGGGACCTTGGAATGGCTTCTGTTCTTGATTCCTTCAATCCTCCAGGCTATTCGGTGCTTTGTCGAATGTCTGTAAGAGTTCCGGTGCTGCATTTATTGTCTGACCGTTGTCAGAATTTTAAACTTGAAGTCGATTCCTGATTTTCTAATCTTTAGCTGAACATCGATTGTTGGCGTTGAGTATTCATTTGCAACGCGTTGTCCGGCGTTTGACACAGTTTATACTCATATACCCTTATTGGGAGTAATTTCTGTGCCCAAATGAGCTGAACCGGGCTTGCATAATGAGCCAAAAAAAGGCAGTAATTTGGCTTAAAAAATTTCCTGGCATCCTTCCGAATATGTGGGAGAGCAAGAATAAACCAAGGACTGAACCCTCGGTGATTTGAAGTTGTTTCTATGCTGATTTCAGCTCCTTCAATTTGAATTCTGCTTCAAACCAGCGTCGTGGCTCCGGTTCCAACTTGGTTTTGTCCGGTTCAACTTTCCGTCTTGGTTCACATTATAAAAGGAGCGGTTTTTTTTCTCTTATTAGGGCCGCCCCCCCCCCCCCCCCCCTCTCTCTCTTTCTTTCACTTTTCTCTTCCCTCGAGCTGTCCGTTCTCCCTCAAAACTTCATATTTTGCATTAGATCTAGTCATTCCTTTGATCTTTTGACTGAAAATCCACTCAAAACTTCCATATTAGAATTATCTCTTCAGGGCCCCTCGGTCGGCTGTGGTCTGAGTCTCTTTCAAGCATCTAATTTTTATATGAGATCCACGAGCTTTCCCTCAGGTAAATCCTTAACTATTTTAGCATTTTTTATGCTTAATTCAATTTATGAATTTATGGGGTCGCATGCGAGGGTTAGAATTAAGATTTGGCGCCTCGAGCTCACCTCTCAGGGGGGAGAATTGCAAAAAAAGAGGAACTTTTTCTTAGATCTGATCCCTTAACTTATTTTGCAGGTCTCTATGTCTCGTATTGCGAGGGGTCAATCCTATGTCTCGTATTGTGAGGGGTCAATCCTCTACCGCGTCGGCTGACGGCGCGCCTCCCTCTTATGCTGGTGAGCTATTTTTTTGGAAATTTACAAATTAGTCCATTTTTTCTTGGAAATTTGCAAATTGGTCCTTTTCACCCCATTTTGTTCTCCTTGGCGAGGCAATCGGGAAGAGCCTTGATTCTCCTTGGCGAGGATCGACGCTTTAAAGATATGTTTTGCTTGGTCAAAACCCTATCTCAAAATCAATAAAGGGGGCGTTTTGACGCTGCATTGTGCCTTATAAGGCAGGGATATATAGTCGATATACCCTATCTTATAAGTGCATAATGTGGCCAAATCGTCTCACCCTTTATAAGGCAGTGACTCTATCTTACCCATTCGTAGGATGAGTTCAACTTCCTTTTATGATTGAGACTAATAACTGTTTAAATTTTTGCTTCCAGTGGAATATCCTTCTGGGGCGTTCTCATCTCACGCAGTGTACGGGCGTCGTGGCGAGTATTATTCGACTTCCGACGATTTCTCCCATATCCCAGTCACTCCTCGGTTTGCTTCGGGCACATCGATAGAGGTTGCCCAAGTGGTGAAGGAAGGTGGATATCGAGCTCTTCGCCAGTTGATTACAGATGCGCCCCTCGTGAAGGATGCCAGTTCGATTCAGCCTCTCAAGAAGACCGACTTTTTATTTGGCAACTCTGCCAGGGATCCGGATGCCGTGTTTATTGATGCTGAGCAGTGGCTTCATAAGACTAGCAGTGGTTTCATATATTTACCAAAGATTCCTCGGCATCGTTCGTTGACTGAGCTCCGGCGTCAAGCTGTGACACGGGAGATGTCGTGGCGCTTGACGGAGGAGCATGAGAGCGTTCACTGTGGATACATCACTCATCAGGCAGCTCCTGGTTCGAGCAGGAGTCACATCACTGGATTGCATCCTGGAGTATTGGGGTTAGATGCACCGCCACGTAACGAGCTTCTTGCCGCTGCTTCTACTTTGAAGAATCGCCTTGCTGCTTTAGGACGGGAGATGCCTGCGACACGCCACAGGTTTTATGGTTAGGTCCATTCTTTGGACAAGCTTTGGTGGACTCGCAGGACGAAGTACGTCTTGAGCCGATGGAGCGAGGAGTTGCACGCTTGTGGTCTGTATGCAGCCGTTCGTGCCACTATGTATGGTTTGCCTGTTAGCACGAAGCATTTCTTTGCTTTGTGCGAGCTCTACAACCCGGATTCGAACACTTTTCTGACCCGGCAAGGGGAGTTGGGCTTGGCCCTCCATGAGATGCACAGGATTTCTGGTTTGCCCATGGGGCAGATGTTATATCAGGAATATTTTCCCTCCAACCAAGAATTGAGTTAGCTGAAGGATCGCATGACCGACCGCTACGAGACTTTATGGGACCTCACATGTCACTATCATATCGCTTTGGCGCAGTCTGAACCTTTAGCGAAGAGGGCTAAATCCCATGTGAGCCAGAAGCAGTTTGCGTCTTATCTGTTCAGGAATCTAGAGAGCAATTCTGGCGAGGCTATTTGTGAGCTGGCACCACTCACTCCTTCAGGGGTTAATAGTCTACTGAAGAAGATCGACGCTCATTCCTATACCATTAGCAGTCCTGAGAGTGGTTTTCCTACAGGGACCAAGTTTAAATCATTCTTGTGGCATGCGACCGCGCCGATTCGACCGATGACCCTTCTTGCCGGTTACCTCGCTATCTGGTTAAAGAAATGCGTGGTCCCATATCAGTCTAGTGATATCTTGCCATTGGAGGTGCTCTACCCAGCGGTTTAGCTTGCCTACAAAAAGGAACTTTCGCTTCTTCCGGTGATGGTGGCTAACATTCATCGAGGGCTTCGACAGATTTCTAGTGCTTTTACACAGAAGGAAAGTGAATCATCGGCTCAGATTCCTACTATTAAGGTGGAGCTTCCGTACACTTATTTGATGGCTTGGTTCGTCCTTCATCGTTCCGATATGATGTCAGTACCATATGCCACAGACCCCTCCGCTCCCCTACTACAGCTGTTTGAGAATGGCAAGTGGGAGGGGCGAGGATTCCCTGACGTCAGACAGCAGCTACAGGTCCACAAGTGTTGGGCGTTTTCCACTTATTTTCAGTAGTTCTCTGGCCGATACGGCGAGTGTCTGATTGATGAGGAAAAGCCGAGGGGGTATCGAACTCATTTAGACGTCGGCTGCTTTAACTGGCTGGTGAACATCAGGCCGGGTTATCTGACTTTCCGGGTGAGGAATCAGTGTTTCATAGAGCCATACCTACCCTACCGATTCGCTCGCCAGTTTGGCTATGATCAGCTTTATGTCGGGAATCCACGTCAGCAGCTTCGGACCCACGGCGGTTTGGTGGACGGTCTTCGTGCATGGTTGTGGACCGTGACGGGCTGTACTGGTGCTAAGTTCAGTCTCCCGAGTACTGAGCGGCAGTTGAACCTCACCTTCTTAAGCTGCAAGTGGTTGTTAGCAGCTAATAAAACTGTCCCCGTAAAGCCGATTGCAGAGCTAGAGGCTGAGGAGGCTTCTCAGGCTGATTCTCGTATGATTTGGGAAAATGCTCGATCACAAAGGGCACGACACAAGACTCGTCGGATTGACGAAGAGGGAAAGAAGATCTTTCATTCTGCTGATGAAGCTTCAGGCGGAGATCTTGAAGATCACGAGGACTATTCTGAACGAGGTCAGTTTCTTACTCTTTCCTTTTATCTTCCAGAATTATTACGCCTGACAATGGTTTGATGTTTCAGGGACCACAGCTGACCAAGATGAAGAGTTCCGTCCTTCTCCCCAGGCGAGACCTTCGATTATTGTCCCTGCTGCTAGGCGGAAGAGATTAGCCCGCAAGCCGCGTGTAGTTTCGCGAGCATCTGATATGGATTTGGCCGGTGACGATCCTGCTAGTGATGGAGGTAACATCTACCCTATAGACCAGCCTCTTGATCATTCAGAACTTTGACTCACGCCTTTCCATCTCTATACAGGAGAGCGTGGGGAGAGCGAGATGAGTCCTGATCCTGTTTTTCACGATTCTACATCTTCTGGTGAGCCCGACTCACCACACCAGGTAGAAAGGCCTGCAGAAGCTGGTGACATTAGGGAGACCGTCGATGTAGGACCCGGTTCGATGAATCCAGGTACATCTACCATTAACAATACACAAAGGAGTTGAATGATTTGGAATTTGTGCATTCCCTAATTGTCTCTATGCTTCTTGCTCTTTTAGATAATTTGCAGGAGGCAAACGTGGATCTTGGGAATAGAGAGGCTGACGCACCCATAAGAGGTAACTCATTTCTATTGGTCGTAGCCTCTTTATTCTCTTTTCGTACTTATATTCCCTTGTGTCAGATTTCCCGACTGACGATTTCGACGGGGAGGGTTTGCTTGTGGACACTCCTATGCTCCACTTCCTGTATGACTCTCCTCAGATTGATGACCAG
>NC_033796.1:94201082-94201732 GCF_001876935.1 Asparagus officinalis
CGTTGAGGCTTGTCAGCGGGTGATGTGGAGTCACTTCTGTGGCATGGGGAATCAGTAGCCGTTGAGGCTTACCTGCGAGTGACATGGAATCGCTTCTGTGGCATGGGGAATCAGCAGCCGTTGTAATGATAACCATAAATGGTAAAATAATGCTAGGAAGTAATGTTCTGAGTCGCCTTCGGGGGAAGTGTTGACCGGTTGCTGAGTATCAATCTTTCGTCGGACTGAGTTCGCCTTTCGAGTCGTCTTTAGGGAGTAACACCGGCTCGACTGGGTCTATTCTCGGGATAGTATATTTGTAAGTAACATGGAACACCCATAACAGTCAACCCATTTCGCTTGGATGCGGCTGTGACCGGATGCAAGGGAAAAATAAATGAACATAGATCCTTCCGCTGATGTCAGCGTTCAGGGCCAAGAGGGTCCAACACTTGCCGATGCGGCCGCTCCACCTCCATAGGACCATGTAGGTAAAAAAAATGAGAACTAGTTATATTTCCTTCCTCCCATTTTTTTGTCATTGTAAATGTACTTTTGACTTCGTAAGTGAGGGGTTAATGAAGAAGTAAATTCGTCTTGAGTGTTTAAAACTCTTGAACCCCCTCTTTTTCTATTCTTGTTTAATCGAAAGGTGATACAGGGATCGACCC
>NC_033796.1:94202343-94227002 GCF_001876935.1 Asparagus officinalis
TGGCGTTCTGGGCTTTAACTCTGCGTCCAAGGCTTAGGACGCAGAGTTAAATCTCTGTTGGAGATTTGAGACGCACAGGCCGCATGCACTCTGAAATTGGAAACGCACATGTCGCTGGTGCGTTGAAGTTCAACTCTGCGTCCAGAGTTTGGGACACAGTTGAGTCTGTCGAAGAACGCACGTTACGTGTGCGTTTTGTGCTTCAACTCTGCGTTACAGAGTTAGATGGTTGCTGGAGAACGCACAGGTTGTGTGCGTTTCGAATTTGAGAAACGCAGAAGTGAATTTTTGCGTTTGAGAGAGGTTGTTGACTTGTAACCTCGTCCATTATAACATTGCAAAGGCTATTGCTTATTGATCTTTGCCTGTTATAGGATATGAGAGTCGTCAGATTGTAACTCTCACCATCGATTGTGAAGGCCACTGAATAGAGTTTTCATCAGCTGTCGGAAGTGTCGTCGAATTGTAACTCTTCTCGATCTGTATGAAAAGTCTCCCATTTGCCGCTTTCGATTGTCGGCGCGAAAGCTATTTGATTGTAGCTTCCGTTGTTGGAACTTGACGGGAATCAACATCCATAGTGTTTTTAGATGAATATTTGCCCACAGCTCTCTACCAAGCAACTCACCAACTACGTCCAACCTTTTATTTCTGAAATCACTACACTGCTCATCAGCATCTCTAATAGTTGTTAATATAATATTAGTCATGTTGTTGTCGCAACCATCAAGATCAATCATCTCAGAAATGAGGCCGTGTTTGTAGCGATTGTAGAATTGCGAATACAGTGATTAGAAAGTCGTTTGATTGTGACTTTCATTGTCGGGGCTTGATAGGGATCGGCTATCCATCGTGATTTTTTAGACAGCCTACAGAACCCCCTCCAAAGTTTTTGAAAGTTCGCGGTTGACTGGGACGAATTTTCGGAATACTTTGGATCCCAAAATTTAGTGGATTGATTGCTCACTCCGTCTGATCGAGCCAGATGATTTTAATGTTGTTAATTGTAATCTATATGTGCTTTTCCAATAGACTCCCCAGTGGAGTCGTTTGTTTCTTCCTGGCTTTGGTCGCCTTGGTAACCAAGAAATTACTGTCATAATGGTCTAAACACAAAGATCTCTTTTCTGCCTTTGAGGATTGGAACGCGTGGGTGAGCCCAGCGTTGAGAAATTTGAACGCGTAGGTGAGCATCGCGTTTGGAAGCTGAATCAACTCGAACGCGAGGGTCGAGCTTGGGCGGGCTGATGGCCTCGAATCCCGTCCGTTAGGATTTGACAGCTCATAGCTGTCTATAAATAGACCGCCAAGGGTCAAATCAAAAGTCACCCGACTTTTTGCCTCTGGCAACTGCTCATCTTCTCCGACGAGATCCCATGGCACCCAAGAAGTCCTCCAAGTCCGACGTCGCTTCCAAGCCTGATGCCGCCGTGGCTCGAGGATCTGCACCGTCGGTCCCCCCGGGCGCCCCCGCCGCTCAGGCGAATGTGACAGCCCAACTCCCCTTAATCGGCGGTGAGTACGACCTTCGTGGTCATTAAACTTGCTTCGGCAAGTTCTGGTCTTTAGATCAACGAGGAAACTCGTTTTAATAACGCGGGGCTGGACTCCGTCGTTTAGTATTTTTGACGAGGGGTTCGACCTCCGCGTCTCAGATTTTTGACGCGAGGGTCGACCTATGCGTCTGAATTTTCTGACGCGAGGTTCGACCTTCGCGTCTGAGATTTTTGACGCTAGGTTCGACCTTCGCGTCCAAGCTTATCTGACGCGGGAGTCGACCTTCGCGTCTGAGTTTTGTTTTTGCCTTGTCTAAATTTTTCTTTATTTTGCAGTGCGCCACACCAGTGAACCCCTTCTTTTTCGCCACCATTTTAGGCATGAAGGTGGTGCGGACATGAACATAACCTTCAGCTCGCGTTTAGAACTCCCCGTTTTCTGAGTTAGGGAAAAGAGTCGCGTGGAACTGATCACCCAAGCTTCTCCTGAGACCCTTAGGACATTGGTTACGGATGCTCGACTTGAAAACCCAAGCCGTAAGCCGATAGTCAAACCTGGATACCTCTTCGGGGACTTTGTTGACTTCGAAGCAAGCGCTGCTTATGATGGGGACTATAAGTGGCTGCGGAAAGTTGGGGACCACAACCTTTTCTTGCCTAATATGGAGAGGATGTTCCCCATATCTTATTTCCAGTGTGCTTCCGTCCCAAGGCGTATGAATTGGCCTTTGGTTAAGGATCAGGACGGGGTCACTCTTGGCACTCTGACTTTCCACGGGGTCTGCACAGTTGGTTATAATCGGCAGGTGACAGCTTTACGGCCGGGTTTATTCGCTAAGGAGTATCCCCTTGGCGAAGTGGCCAGTCCGGCAAATACCTTTGTCAAGAGGTTTGTGGCGAAGAAAGGAGAGTTTCCCGCACAAGGATTTAGAACTCCTGGCTGGGTTCATTCTTCGGTGACAGGGTGGTGGACTCAGATGACCAAGTTCGTTTTGGATGAATTGGAAGTACCTCTTGCTCGAGCTGGATTGCTAGTTCCTGTGCGGGCTACTAAGTTCGGGATTATCCAGAGCCACTTTCACTTCTTTTCCATACTGGAGAAGTATAATCCTGATACTTGCACTTTCTTCACCACTGTGGGGGAGTTAGGCTTCGCTCTTCACGAGATGCACGAAGTCTCGGGTCTCATTCTTGGGGATTTGCCGTACGAAGAATTTTTTCCGGGATCCGCGGAACTTAAAATTTTAAAGAAAACCAGCACCAAAATTTATGCCACTCTCTGGGAAGTCATGTGTCACTTCCACATTTGTATGCAGCAGACGGGGGCCCGGGGAAGCGGCATTAAACAAGTGTCTTGGGCGGAATATTTATTCCAGAACTTGACCAATAAGGGGGCCTCAGTGACCAGATTGTCTGCGAGTACTTTGGAGGAGGTTCAGGCCCGGATCGATGATGCTACCTCCCACTACACCAACGAGGCCAAGGAAGATGTTTTCCCGGCTCATACAGAGCTTGAAAGTTTTCATTATCAAGCTCTGATTCCAATTTCTGACACGGCGCTGTTGGCTGGATTCTTGATGCTGTGGCTCAAGTGCTGCGTCGTTCCTACCAGGCCGATTGATGCCCTCGCTGTTGAGGTGATCTACCCGGCTGTCCTTTTAGCCCATGGGAGGCCTATGAGCCTCCTCAATGCTATGGTGGGTTGTTTGCAGTATGGATTGCGGGAATTGGCCTCGGACTTCGTTGATATTACAGAGGTAGAGTCTGAGGGTCACAAGACTTTCAAAACTCCCAATCCCAGGGTGCCAATGCCATATACCTATTTGATGGCTTGGTACGTGCTTCACTCAATCCCAGGGTGCCAATGCCATATACCTATTTGATGGCTTGGTACGTGCTTCACTGTCCTCCTTTGATGGGTGCAGCCTCTTCCCCGGAAGACTCATTCATCCCATTTGTGCAACGACTAGAGTCTGCGAAATGGGAAGGGAGGGGGGGTACATGGTTAAAATTTGCCAAATCTTAGCGCGAGACACCAACTTCCATATCTACCGCTGTTTCCCTGATTTCGAGGGCGACGTCTATGGCGCAGAATATCAGGACGTAGCAGGTCCTAATGGATTCACTCAGCTGAGCGGGGGTGTTTTCCACTGGCTTCTCTCCATCAGGCCAGGCTACTTGATTTTCCGGCAAGGCGTCAACTGCTTCATCGAGCCCTACCAATAGGTTTGCTCGTCAATTTGGGTATGATCAGTTGTACGTCGGGAACCCTCGTCCTCAACTCTCAATTATAGGAAATTTATATGAAGGAGCCAGGACTTGGTACTATTCTATGGCAGGTTGTACCAAAGCTATCTTCAGGCTTCCCCATAAAACACCCAACTCCTACACTTCCATAAACTTCTGTAATTGGTATTTCGCCGCTTCTCAGACTCCCAATTACAACCTGAATACGTCTTGCCTAAAAGACATCAGGCATATGTATGCTTCAAGAAAGGGGTCCAAGACATCCCGCTTAAGAGGGATTGATGAGTTTCTATCTTTTGAAAACCATCCTGGTGGGCAGGAAGAGGAACAGACAGCTGAGCCTGCTCCAGGGGAAGAGCAACGAGTGGTTGATCCTCCCACAACAAGAGCAGCGGGGAAAAGAAAACTTTCTACAGATGAAGCCGGCAAGTATGATAAGCAGATCCGTCGGAAACTGCTGGTTGATTCTCCCTCCAAAGGCCAACCAAAATCCAAGTTGATGACTGATGCCATCAGAGCCGCTGAAGATGAAGAACCACATGAATCATCTGTGGCAGGCCTGCCGCATAGAGCGGGACTTCGTTCTCATGGCCCAGCTCTATCGGGCGAAGTTTCTTCTTATCATCCTCCCGAGGGCGAAGAGGACGAATTAATGGCTGCAGATGCAGAATCTGCTCCAGTGATGGACCTCCCTAAGTCTCCGGCATTAGAACCAGGGGGTCTTGAAGAGAATCCATCCCCTTCTCCTTTAGCCTTAATGTCACAAGCTGGTGATTTAATTCCTAGTCCTACAACGGGACTTATGAATAAACCAGCTGCTAGAACAGATCTTCCGGAACCTTCAGCGGCTCAGGATGATGAGGAGCGAGTTGATTATGAAGGCTCCTCGATTGGTGGTGCAGCTGACGAAGATAGAGACGATAAGGATGCTGACGTTGGCAACATGCTGGATGATGGTGAAGATGATGAAGAGCATGATTCCATAGATGACATCACCACTTTCGACGATGCTCCCAAGGTTCTATCCGATAAAGTATCTGGTTATACTCCTTTTCACATCTCCGGTAAGCCTAGTTTTCTTCGACTTCTTCCGCATGCTCTTTCCACGTTCCGACCCTTTTTTCGTGCAGGTTCTCCTTCTCCAGGGACTACTGCTGCTACTACTTCAGAGCAAGAACCTGCGCAGATGTCGGCTCCTTTAGAAGAGCAACATTTACCTGGTTCTCCTACGGCAATCGTTCCTCCTGCAACATTGCTTGAAACTACTGCCGCAACTCCTCCTCCGGAACAGCAGCTCGTGCAGGTGTCAGCTCCTGTGCAAGAGCAGCCCCTGCCTGCCTCATCCACTGTAGCTGCTTCACCTATAGCACTGATGAAGATCTCGCTTGTGCCCACAGAGGCCGGACCAAGCGCGTCTCCGGCGAGGACAATGATGGCTTTGACTTCAAGTCCTTCGCAATTGAATGTTTCAGTTGCCTCCGCGACTTCTACACCCAAATCACTTGTTAATCCATACTTTGGCGCGTCCACTTCTGGGGTCGTCGAGTCATCCTCCATTGCTTTTTCCAGTCCAACGGACGCTCCTGACTTCCTCCATATTTCCTTGAGCTACTTAAACAGTCTCGTGAGGAAGGTAATCGAGGTTGTCATAGCTGGTCGAGGCCGCTTTGATTCTTTTACGTATCTCTTAGAAGCGGGCTTAAATAGGGTCAAAAGTATGGGCAATGCCCATTGCTTTGAACGTTGTTCGGAAGCCATTTCTCACTTAGAAGCCCGGCTCAAACATTTGGAAGCCCTCAGCCATGCAGACATTCAGACACAGATCGTGTCTACTTTTGCTGACCTCCAAGTTGAGGAAGTGACTCGACGTGAGGCAATTGAGCGAGGTCTGGCTGAAAAAGAGCTTCAAGTCACGCATTTGCGAGAACAAAGTGATCTGAGACGAAAAGAACTGGAGCTCTCTACTGCTTCTTTGGACCTTATTCGTACAAAACTTGTCGAGGCTGAGGCGGAGGTGCTGAGATTAAAGGCCCAGCTTTCTCGCGAAGAAGCCATTGTTAATACACTTGGGGCCAAAAATGCAGACACTCTTTTGGATTACCATAAGGAAGCTCAGGTTCTCGAAAGAGTGAAGAAGGAGGCAGCCGCTAAAGTGACACCCACTGAGGATGATCTGCGGAGGAAGGCTGAAGCTGTTGTACGAGCCAGTCATGAAGAAAAGCTTGCTGATGCTAAAGCTCATCTGTAATGTTCTTTTGACAAGAACAAAGTTTGTTTTGTATCACTTTCTTTTGGTTTCTGAATAAAAAATGATATTGACTTCTCATTGTTTCTTGCATTTATCATGTTTTGATTTTAAGTACAAGTCACGAGAAATGCCTGAGATGTATTTCTGACTTAGAATAGATCTTCATAATGATTCAGGTGCAGAAAACTCTCTTTATTATCGTTTAAGATAACTCTAGAAAGTTTCCAACTGTTGAGGATGAAAATTTTATTATTTTCCAGTAATGGGGTTGACTAGTAGAATTCTTCCTGTGTTATTTCTGCTTTGAACACTGAAAGAAATCTATGAGTGCCAGAGGTATAGTTTTAACTTGGCATTGAACACTGAAAGAAATCTATGAGTGCCAGAGGTATAGTTTTAACTTGGCAGGGGGATTATTACGATCGGGGCAATTTTGACGACTTACCGTTCTTATTGACGAGAATCGATAAGTTGATTTTGTCAGAGGTGTGATTTTAACGTGACAGGAGAAATATTGCGATCAGGGCAATTTTGAGGACTTATCGTTCTATTGACGAGAATCGATAAGTTGATTTTGTCAGAGGTATGATTTTAACATGACAGGAGAAATATTACGATCAGGGTAATTTTGAGGACTTATCGTTCTATTGACGAGAATCGATAAGTTGATTTTGGGGTGTAGTATTAGTCCGATGAGAATTTAGCTTCTGCTGAAGAGATACAGAGGTTTTGATTAACACTCCGTTAAGCGGGTTCACAAGTGCAGGTTCTTCATTTAGAAGAATTGCAACGCTGAGGTGACCTTCGCGTTTGATGTTTGAAACGCGAGGTTTGGGCATTCGTGACGCTGGCTCGAGCTTTGCATTTGGTAAACGGAACGCGATAGTGAGCTTCGCGTTTCAAAGATGGTTGGGATTCTCTTCTGGAATCCCGTGCCATCTTAATAGCTTGACGGCTGTTATAAATAGACCTGAGTGGTCACATCAAGAGTCACTTGACTCTCAAAACTTTTCGGCTATTTCCGAGAACGAGAACTCTCGTTTGATTATGGCAAGATCTCCGACGAACTTCGTCTCTCTCATTCAAAAGAGTTTCCTCCGATCGACTGCATCAATGGTGCCTCGGAGAACGAGCTCTAACTCCAAGAAAGTCGCCGGAGCGACCTCCGAGATGCCGTCGGCTGAGGACGCCGGTGGTGTCCTTGTCCATGCGGGAACTTTACCGTCGACATCGCCGCCACAGGGGCCTCCCTGTCGTGGTGAGTGCTGACCGAAATAACTTGCCTTGGCAAGTTCTTTGACAACCCTAGATGGGTTCTTGATAACGAGGAAGATGACTCGTTTTAACTCAATAAAAACGCGGGGTTGGGATCCCATATGGGTCTCGACCCTCGCGTTCAAGTTTTTCAACACGAGGTTGACTCTCGCGTTTGAGACTTCTGACGCGAGGTTCGACCTTCGCGTTGGAGATTTTGACACGAGACTTTAACCCTTTGTGTTTCAGACTCTGTCTTTATGTCGATAGTTCGCTTCTAGCTGCTAACTTCTACTTTTGATTGTGCAGTGCTTTTCCCAAACGTGCCGCTTTCACAAGAGCATCATTTTGGATATATCGGTGGACCTGACACGAATGAACCATTCAGTCTTCAGAGCAGGATTCCATTGTGTACTTTCCCTGATTCGGAAAGAGCAGAAATGATTAAATTCCCTCAGGATTCCATTGTGTACTTTCCCTGATTCGGAAAGAGCAGAAATGATTAAATTCCCTCAATGCTCTACTTTCAGGGTTCTGATAACTGAATTAGACTTGGAGATCCCTGTCGGTCATGTCCAGTTTCCTAAACCAACATTCATATTTAGAGATCGCATACCAGTCGATGATCATCTCACATATGTGGAAGATTCAACGCTGTTGCGGAGAGTTGATAGTCGCCTTTTATTCCTCCCCAACATGAAGAGGATGTACCCACTCTCCTACTTTTTGAATGTGAGCTGCCGTCGGGGTTTGACCTTCGACATAGTAAAGGAGAAGGAGAACGTGTCGCTTGGATTCGGTCGGCGAGCTCGTACACAAATTAGGGGACAACTCAAGGGGTTAAGACCTGGTTTGTTTGAGAAGAAGGAGTTGGTTCCGGAGATGCCACGTCCAGCGAACATCTTTATCCGCCAATTCCTTGCAATTCAGGGTGGATTCTCTACCCAGACGTTCAGATCCCCTGGATGGGTCTATTCTGGAGAAGGAGGTTGGTGGACCCACATGGTTGACTTTGTTCTTGAGGAGCTTAAGGAATCGCTCGCTCAATCGGGTCTCACAATTCCTGTATTAGCTGTTCGACGGGGAGTTGTGCAAAGTTTCCACAATTTCTTCGCTATGTTGGAGAAATATAACCCGGACAGCTGTACATTTTTCACGCCTACAGAAGAGTTAGGTTTTTCTCTTCATGAAATGCAGGCAGTATCGGGGTTGCCACTCGGAAAAATGCCATACGAGGAGTTCATCCCTACCACCAAGGAACTTTCCTTACTGAAGGTGGCACACCCGGAAATTTACTCTACTTTCTGGGAATTGATGTGCCACTTCCATATATGTGCCCAAGTCTTTGGGATGTGTGGAGGGGGCATTATGCATACCACGTGGGCGGAATACCTCTTTTAGAATTTGAACCAGAAAAATATAGCCGTATCTCGTGTTGCAGTCGTCTATCTTAGGGACGCTAAAGCTCAGATTAAAGCTTCCAGTGCTACCTATAAGACAGATCATGCAGAGGATGATTTTGAAGCTGGTGCCGAGTTTGAAAGTTTTCACTACCAAGCCACAGTTCCTATCTCTGACACGGCTCTACTTGCAGGTTTCTTCATGATTTGGTTGAAGCGGTGTGTGGTACCGTCAAGACCAATAGAGGCAATATTAGCTGAGGTTGTGTACCCAGCTGTTTTGCTAGCGCATGTGAGACCTATGAGTCTCCTTACTGCTATGGTTGGCTGTATTCAGAACGGCCTGAGGGTGTTGACTTCAGAACTTCTCAGTGCTTCGGGGGTCAAAGCTACTAAGAAGAAAGCTGAGAAATCTCCTCAACCACGTGTACCAGTGCCATATACATATTTAGTGGTCTGGTTCGTGTTGCATTGCCCTTCGTTGATGACGGGAGTATACGAGGGTAATGATGCTTATACTCCCTTCATACAGAGATTGGAGTCGGCCACGTGGACTAGTTCTTATATAGTCAGGGCTCGACACCTTCTATCCCGGAAAGACAATTACCGGGTTTTCTGCTGTGCTCCTAATTTCGACGAAGCTGACGTGGAGGATGCTCGTTTTATGGACTTGCTTTTTGAGGGCTCGTCTTCTCTGGAAGAGGGCACCTTTAACTGGCTTCTTATGATCAGGTTGGGCTACCTGGTCTACCGCTTGCGGGAGAAGTGTATAATCGAGCCTTACATGCCTTCTCGGTTCGCCAGACAGTTTGGATATGACCAACTCTATGTTGGCAATCCTAACCCGGCGTTAGCTCAGATTGGGAATTTGTATGAAGGAGCTCGTGCATGGTACTTCTTCTCCGCCGGGGGAACCCATGCGCAATTCACCTTACCCAACTCACCGCCTGGCTGCTCTACTGTTATGGATTTCCGCCAGTGGTTTGCTGAAGTTTCTCAGATCCCGGAATATGATATTTATACTTCATGTATAAACGAGATTCGGGAATTGTATCGTTCGAGGAGCGGTTCTACCAGTACTCGTCTGCCAGGGATGGAAGAGTACCTATCTTGCGAACAGGAAGCGACCGGGGCCGTTAAAGCTCCTAGGGACTTGTCCACCATAGAACCTTCTAAGGAAGAGGTTCCTATCGGGATCGAAGAGGGAAGACCAATTGCTGATTCTCCCGAAGAAAAGACAACTGAGGAGATTCCTGCAGAAGAGCCTGTTCCTAAACCTCGTTCTTTAAGATCGGGTAAGAAGACTCTTTCTGCTGCTGAGCAAGGCAAATACGACAGGAGAATTCGTAGGCGAATACCTGTCATGGCCAAAAATTCCAAAAAGGCCAAGTTAATGGGGGATGCAATGAAATCTGCGCCCGTTGAACGTTTCACTGATGGAGAGGACGAAGTGCCCCAATCAACCTTATCTATTCCTGAGGACGCTTGAGCTGGAGAGGTATCGCCCATTGAGGGTTCTGAATTCGCTCCTCTTTCTCTTTCGCGAGACGAAAGTGCATGTAAGGGCCCTTCTTCCGAAGTTGCTCCATCATCTGTTCAGGATGAACACACAGGTCCGATCTATCCAACCATTCCCCCTCCACGCTCGAGGGCTCTGAAGAAATCAATTGAGGAACTGGAACGTTGGATGCAGACAATTGTTAATATTGTCAGTGTTGAAGGAGCTTCTTTTGAAGATTGTGAACCCATCTTGACCCAATGCTTAGACGATATCAAGAATAAAGGCGATGCATCATGGACTGAGCACTGTCAGGGAGGAATCGCTCTCTTGAAGGCAGAATTAGCAACTTTCAAGGAGCTGCAGCGCACCAATTTAGATTCTGAAGTGGAGCCGGCTCTTTCCTTGGCGATAATCTCGAGGGCGCATCACCCAGGGACTCTTCGCAAGGACTTGTCTGATAAAAAGGCCCACATATCCGCTTTAAGGAAGCAGCACTCTAAAGCATATGCTAAAATCAAAAGTGTTGCTTCTGCTATTCGTGATATTGAAGAGACTATCACTCGATTAGAGGCCGAGTTGGACCAGAAGAAAGCCCAATTGGCCCACTATGAGGATGTCAGAAAGGAACTTGAGCTTCAAAGTGGCCAAATTTATACGGATTTTTACCGTACACTCCACGCGGCTGAGCGGATTCGCAAAGACATTGTTGCTGCCCCTCCTATTGAAGCAGAACTCAGAAAGGAGATTGAAGAACAAGTCCGAGCGGCTCACCAGAAGAAACTTTCTGCCTTCAAGTCGAGGCTAAAATCTCTCAAGTTAATGAAGTCTGATGTTTAGATATCGTCCTGTTCTTGACTAAGGAATTTTGTATCATTTTCACTTTGTTTGTCATCATTTTGTGTTTAGATTAACAATTTTGAATGAAAATGATATCATTTTGCCTTTTATCGTCTCTTTTGCTGAAACCTGGTTCAAGATAATGGAAAATAGAGCTAATGCTATCAAAATTCCCTTTATTATTTATTTAGAATAATTCCACCAAATTACAATCGTCAGAGGTGTAGTGTTAACATGACGATATACAAGATAGAATTACACTATAAATAGGCAACCTCCAGCCTGATTTAGTTGGGGTTCGGGGGCTATATGATTTATGGGAAGTATCTCTTAAGGAACTTCCCATTAATCGGCATCATGAGTCTATCTCCTTCTTGGTTGATGAGGCGATATGCTCCATTCGAATAGACTGATTCTATTACGAAGGGCCCTTCCTATTTAGGATTGAACTTCCCTTTGGTTTTGTGTGTCATCACCATGGGTCGTCTGTTGGCCAACACTAAATCGCCCTTCTTGAAAACTCGTTCCTTAACTTTTTTGTTGTAGGCTTTAGAGATACGGGCTTGATATAACTCGACCTGTTGCTGAGCTTGAAGTCGTTTGTCGTCTAAGGCTTCAAGTTCTTGCAGACGTCGTTGATGTTTTTCTTCTTCTGTTAGCCTGGTTGTAATAGCAACTCTCAGAGAAGGGATCTGGATTTCCAATGGCAATACAGCCTCGCAGCCGTATACCAAAGAGAAAGGTGTGACTCTTGTAGAGGTCCTTACTGTCGTGCGGTAAGCCCACAGACATTCACCAAGTCTTTCATCCCAATCATGCCGGCTTTTGGAAACAAACTTTTTGAGAAGCTTCACTATGGTTTTGTTAAAAGCTTCTGCAAGACTATTTGCTGGTGGATAATACGCCGTAGATGCAACACTTTGGATTCTAAATTTGTCACAAAATCTTTGAAACCCAAGGCTGACGAATTGTGTCCCGTTGTCGTGAACTATTCGTCTCGGGAGTCCAAAACGGTAGACGACGTGATGCTTGATGAACTTGATTACATTTGAAGTCTTGACTTCTTTCAACGGGATTGCCTCCGCCCATTTGTAGAAATAGTCAGTTACGGCTAGAATGAACCAGTGTCCGTTGGACGTCGGAGGGGAAATCGGTCCGACGATATCCATACCCCACATTTCGAATGGCCAAGTCGCCGATGTGGGGGTGTAAGTTCCCTGGTGCTTGGTGGATGAAGTCTCCATGAATTTGGCACGCGTGACAATGTTTAGCATAGTCAACCACGTCTGAAAATATCTTCGGCCAATAATAGCCGATTCGTCGGAGGTGATCTCCTAATTTAGCTCCGGGCTGATGAGCTCTGCACATTACGTCATGAGCTTCCTTAAGGGCCTCTTTTGCTTCCTTCCGGGAGAGGCATCGAAGCAAAACCATCATGTGACTTACGATACAGGACTTGAGAGACTGCGTCGTAATAGAATCGGAGGGCCTTTCGTTTGATAGAGGCCGCTTCCTTAGGGTCATCTGGCAGAATTCCATATACGGCAAAGTCGATGTACGAGAATCGCCAATCCCTAGATTCGAACTCTATAAATGTCGTACAGACTTCTCCTGACGTCGTCTCGTCTGGGTTTTCCTCCATGGGGATCTTGGAAGAGCATAGTTTCCATCCCGCGACTGGAATCGTTGTTTTAGCTCCCGGTGGCAATGCTAACGAAGTTGCCAAGGAGGCTAGAGCATCTGCATACGCATTCTGAGCTCGTGGTACATATTCGATATAGAACCCTTCGAACTTTTGAGCTTGCTCTAGCACTGTGAAGTAATACAGGATCAAATCCTCATGACGTACTTCGTATTCTCCTCGGACTTGATTAACGATGAGCTGAGAGTCACCGTAAGCCGTAAGGTGCTGAACATTAAGTTCTTCAGCAAATTGCATTCCTAATAGCAGAGCATTATACTCGGCTACATTGTTGGTGCAAGGTTCGATTAAGGAGAATCCCCTTGGGATTACGTGGCCGTTCGGAGAGATTAATACTACTCCTACTCCCGCAGTGATTGCTCCATGAGGATTTGCTCTGGATGCACCATCGAAGAATAACTTCCACACTTGCGTAGCTTCTTAGGTAGTGCAAGCTTCAGCTACCTCGTCAGGTAATTCTTCATACAACTTAGACGTTCCCGATACTGGATGGTCGGCTAAGAAGTCTGCCAGTGCTTGACCCTTGACCGCCTTTTGAGGCATGAACTGCATGTCGTATTGCGACAAGAGAATGGCCCATTTCGCAAGCCGGTAATTTAGAGATGATGGTTTCGTTATCAGAACTCTCAAAGGATTCACCTTAGAGATGACCTGAATGGTTTGTCCAACTAGGTAATGTCGCAACTTTTGAATTGTGAATACCAAGGCGAGACATTCCTTTTTGACCGGATTGTACCGGTGTTCGGCTCCCATCATAGTCCTGCTCAGGTAATAGATGGCTTGCTCTTGACCTTGATCGTTGTTCTGGGCTAACAAAGCACCTAAAGAATGATCCATGGCCCTTACATATAACAGGAATGGTTTTCCTGATATTGGGGCCACGAGAACTGACGGTTGAGTGAGATATCTCTTAATCTCCTCAAATGCTCTTTGACACTCAGCATCCCAAACAAAGGATATTCCTTTCTTCATGAGCTTAGAGAAAGATTGGCAGCACCCTGAAAGATTTGATATGAATCTTCGAATGTAGGCTAGTCTACCTTACAAACCTCTGAGCTCTTTGAGATTCTTCGGAGGTGGCATGTCTTGGATGGCACGTACTTTCTCTGGGTCAAGAGAGATTCCTTTGGATGTGACGATAAATCCTAAGAATTTTCCGCTTGATACTCCGAGGAACGATTTTGTCGGGTTCATCTTCAGCTGGTGTGCTCGCATGATCTCGAACATTGTCTTCAGATCTGTAAGATGATCACCTTTATATTGGCTCTTTACTGCTATATCATCAACGTAGCACTCGATCTTCTTTCATAGGTGTTCATGAAAGATCGTGTTCATTGCACGCTGATAAGTTGCAACTGCATTTTTCAGGCCGAAGGGCATCACTGTGTAGCAATACACCCCCAGTGGTGTTCTAAAAGCAGTGTGTTTCTCGTCTTCCGGGTGCATCTTGATCTGATTATATCCGGAGAATCCGTCCATGAAAGACATCCTTTCATATCCGTAGGTGTTGTCGATCATAACGTCAGTGATAGGAAGAGGAAACTCATCTTTTGGACAAGCTGCGTTGAGATCACGAAAATCAATGCATATCCGGACCTTACCGTTTTTCTTGGGCACTGGGACAATGTTGGCTACCCAGTCCGGGTGTTGCTCTTCCCTAACAAAACCTGAGTCTATAAGCTTTTTAACTTCTGACTCAATTGATTCCATGATCTCTGGACGAAACCTGCGTTGTTGTTGTTTAACGGGTTTTACATCCGGATCGATGTTGAGACGGTGCATGGCCACCTTCGGGTCAAGGCCAGGCATATCTTCATAATTCCAAGCGAAGACATCTATATATTCTCGGATGAGAGATATAAGGTCTTCTTTTTTGGATGATGACAGGTCTTCGGCTATAAAGATAGGCTTGGGGTCAGACTCATCTCCCATGTTGACCTGGATCACCTTATCTTCAGTGGGTGGTTCGCGTTGTTTGAAGCGCATATCCCACAAGATGTTAAGCCGTTTGATCCAAGGGTCGTCGGTTGATTCGACTAACTCTTCATCACCCCTGCATCTTCATCTGGATGACTAGTTGAAACCATGTTCACAGTCAAGCTTTTAAAGAAAGGTCCAACACTGACGTCGGACTCGTATGAAGATGTTCTGGATGAATGGTCGTGACGCAGGTAATTACTGATTTTGTTTTCCGAGGCAGGGGGAGGCGTAACGTAACCCACGCCTCTTCCGGTTTTTTGATAATAGTCCGGAGGTTTTCCTTCAGGAGTGAGAGACATTCGAATCGGGTTTTTCATTAAAGTTATACCCCATTCGTTTCATTAAGTATATAGAATTGGGTTCGTGGTAATGGAATTGGGGAACTCCATCATCTTCCTCTGAACTTCCTCGTTTGAGTTGTTCGGGTTTGACTTTACCAAAACAGATCGGCTTCTGCCCTTTCCTTTTGGATGGGACTTTGAAGAAAGCCTTCTGCGCGTCCTCCACTTCTTCGTCTGAAGTGAAAGATGACTGGATTGGCAAGGTGTGCGACACCTCTGTGCACAGTATGTGCCATGGGTTGGTACCTACACTAGAATCATTCTCTATTTGTTTATTTTTAGGAGAGACATCAGACAAGTACGCTAAAATGAAATCTTCATTAATGCACCACTCGCCCTCACTCGGTACATTATTATTACTCTCACCCTGACCCATTACATCAAAGTTTAATTCCCAAGGACAATCTTCATCAGGATCTGGCTCGATGTCAGCTTCGTTACCGCTGTCTACATCTTCTTTCTCTTGGGATTCCAGATAGAAGACGGAGTCGGTATGGAAGTTTTCTACTCCTCGGAAGGGGTATTTTTCTATAATTAAGGTTCAAACTTCGCCCTCGTTATTGGCGTACTTCATGACTTAATGCAGAGTAGATGGGACAATACGGTTTGCATGTATCCATGGTCGTCCTAGCAAAAGATTGTAGGACGTACGGTTTGCATGTATCCATGGTCGTCCTAGCAAAAGATTGTAGGACGTGTCCGTATCTATGATGTAGCATGCTACTTCAGACTTAAGATCTCCGATCTGAAAGATTGTAGGACGTGTCCGTATCTATGATGTAGCATGCTACTTCAGACTTAAGATCTCCGATCTGGCATCAGAGCTTGATCTTTCCCAGAGGTCGGGTGCTGTTTGCATTGAACCCAAAGATAGTAGTCTGGGTGGTGTGCAGTCGGTGCATAGGAATCCCTAAGACCTGCATGACCCTGTAAGGCATGATGCTGAGTGCTGAGCCTGGGTCAACTTGAACACGACTGATTTCGGAGGATCCAATATACCCTGTGTAGTACAGTGGTCGGTCATGCTCGTGCTTGACTTGCATATCTTCCTGAGTGAATGATATGCATGGTAGACTTCTCGCTGCTTGTAGGCATTGCAGACAAGGTTGATCTTCAGAAGCTTCAGGGATCGGAGTGACTTGAGTAATGAAACTCTCCGTATTCTTCAAGGCTTCGATCAGAGCTTCCTTGGTAGTTTTGGACAACCTCAGAAGCTCATATAGAGTAATCCTGGCCGGTAATTAGCCAACTGAGCCATGACATTGAATTAGAAGGGAGCGCTCGACTCTTCAAGCTCCTGGTGGAGATTTTTGTTGAACCGGAGCTCTTTTTGCTTCCCTTTTATCAACCGGCTTATTTAGGACAGAACCCCCAGCGTCTTGGGGCTGTTCTTCAACCTCTTGAGCGTTTTGGCTGTAATCCCTCAAGTAAGCTTTTCCTGACCGAGTGCCAGGGTTGTCTCCTGGGTATGCTGCCAGGGCAATCCTTTCCTCTTCTGAATTAGTAAGAGGTTTGAGGTGGTCATCATTTTCAGTAATGGAGGGGCTAATCATGTTGGAAGACTTAGCCTTGCCTTCCTTCTTTTTGGACGAGGTGTTCGTCCATTCTTGATCTCTTAGCAAATCAGGGTGGACCCACATGATTTCCTCTTTTGGTGTAGTGAGGGGTACCAACCCCCTGTCTTTTTGACTATGCAAATCAACATTCTTCAAGTGCATTTCTCCCTTACGAATGGGGACAACGCCGTTCGCAGTTACCACCGGGGGGAAGTCACAAAATTGGACCGCTATCATATTGGTGGATACGGTCTTCTGCTCAGGTTTTAAGGTGAGCACATTAGCATTTACCAAATTCTGCAAGAAGTCTTTGAAGACATAGCATTTTTTGGTAGGATGTCTAAGGAATCTGTGGTAACGATAATAATTAGGGTCATCCACTTTCCCTGCTTCATCCGGCTTCCTGATCTCAGGCAATTGCAGCTTGTTGTTCTTTCGAAGCAACCGGAATAAGGTATCCACATGCTCCTCTTTAAACGAATATTGCTTGGGCGCTCTTTGTTGATTGGGCGCCTTGCCCTGTTTATTAGGTGGTGGTACTCGCGTGTAGTCAGCTGCTAGAGTCTCTTTTCCCTTAGCGGCTCTTCTTCAGCTTTAACTCACGCCACTATCTCTTCAGCTTGTTCTCCTTGTGAAACTAGTTGTCTCCAGGAGCGACAATCTGCTACCCCCATCTGAGCAAGGAGCTGGGTCTGCAGGTTGTGCCTGCAAGTTTCAACCAAAGTTGATTGGGTCATACCTGAGGGGCATCGCAATGCCATGCTGCGAAATCTTTTCACATAGGCCTTGATGGACTCTCCTTTCCTTTGCTTAGTGGCGAGGAGAGTTGGGACTGAGACCTCTGTATCGTCCTCAAAGAACCTAGCCAAGAATAGCCTTTCCAGGTCTATCCATTTCTGGATGGATCCGGCAGGCAGTTTCATGAACCATTCGAAAGCGACACCCTTAAGGGTACCGATGAATAGCCTGGTCAGGATGGCATCGTTCGCTACCACATCTTCAGTTTGGGATTTGAAGTAGTAGATGTGTTGGTTCGGCGATCCTGTACCATCGAACGGTTGTAAGGTAGGGGCCTTAAATTTCGGTGGGTAGGGAGCTGTATCCCACTCGGCAGGGTAAGGCCGCACTACTACTCCTTCTTCACGGAGCTCACTTCTGTTGGTGATTGCATTGAGGCGAGCTTCCAGTTCATCCATTTTGGTGGACTGAGGATACAGCTCTTTTTCTATCTCCTTCTCATTTTCGGAAGAAGATTCTAGGTTGTGAGTCTCACGATCTGAATGTTCGTGCGCCTTTTGCTTTCCCTTTGACATAGTTCTCTGGGAAGACTCGGGTTTTTGGCCTTTTTCAGCGAGAAGCTGGGCTAGCATATTCTTTAATTGGAGAAGTGTCTCCTGTTGCGCCTGGAGCATGACATGATGTTCGTCCACTCTTTTGTCTATGTCTTCATGGTTCCCTGTCATGTAAGCGGAGACCTCGCGTGCGACAACGGAACTTGAAGATTGAGATTCGGCGACTGCCGAATGTTCATCGTCAGAAACAACCCCCTTGGCCAATCTTTGATAATTAACCGGACGGATAGCTCCTATCCGAGTCCGAGTATTCCGATATACTCCTTCGAACTGGTCGCAAATTTCCCTAACAGTTGGAGAATGACTTCCGATATACTCCTTCGAACTGGTCGCAAATTTCCCTAACAGTTGGAGAATGACTTCTTTGCGACTCGTAAGAATCGGAACGCGAGGCTTTTCCTCTGCCGATCATGTTGATGGTGACTTCGAAGTATTCCGCTTCGGCTGTCTTCTTTTCGTATCGGCGTTGTCGTTTGGCAGGTCTAACAACGTTCGTCAACCTGTCAAATACAGACTGCCGAGGTGTGGATGCGCAACAATGGCATTCTGACAGGACTACAGATATAAGCTTCTCACATTGACATGAGTGAGCTGCTTGTGCTGTTGGTTTTCCTCTCGACAGTAATTCCCGCAGATCAGGAACTTGGGAGGAGACTTTCCCCGGGCACGGAGGCGGAGATGGAACTCCCTGCCCTTGGGTGGGTGAGATTGGTTCTTGTCGAACGTGGATTTTGAAGCCACACTGACTTTTCTGAACCTGACGGACCTCTTGAAGATCGCGTTCTTGAGAAACGGATCTAGGGTCGTGTTCCTGAGAAATAACACGAGGGTCGCGTTGAGATTTGTAAACATTAGGCCGAGGCCTACGTTTAAATGATGAAACAGACCTCTTAGGGTCATGTTTTGTTTGAACGCGCACCTGAGGGTCACGTTTAGTTTTGACAGCTCCCTTCTGAGGGCTGCGTTTTGAAGGAACAATGCGCCACTCAGGGTCGCCTTTCAGCTGTATAAGCCGAGGCTCATAGTCAGGCTCGTTGCCGCGAAGTGAGCGTTCTTCCTTGGGAACGCTAGGTTCGGGTGAATTTTCAGAAATGCGGTCCTCGTGTTGGGCCAACATTCGGATTTCACGCAAGTGTGGTCGACGTATGGATCTTCTTCGTCTACGAGCGGCGTTCTTCTTGGCTTGTTTCAAAGCCTTAGCAGCAGCGTCGTTGACGCTCATGGAACTCGTCTCCTCCAGAGGCCGTTTGTGGCCCGAAGTATGTCTGGCTGACGCGAAGGTGGGATCTTCAACTAGCAGAGCTAGTTTGAGTTCCTGGCCGAAGGAGAGGGCTTTCTTTGGTACTTCAACAACAGAATTGATCTCCTTGGAGATCTTGCGGAGACCATGCTTAGCCTTGGGGCTAAGCGATCCAGAGGATAAGGCTTCCTCATATTTAGCTTGATCAAACTCCACTACGAGAGTTTCTACAGTGGTTCCCATGAGGTGAACGTCGGACTACGCCACCACTTCTTCGTCAGAGAAGCTCTTCCCCAGCAGAGTCGCCATCCTTTGTATGTAGAGTTAAAACTCTGTTAATAGAGTTGTTAGAACCGAAAATTCGGTTAATGACCAAGCAGATATTCTGTTGTTGAAGAATCCCTTTGGTTTTGATCTTCTGGATTTGATTCAAAAATCCTATCTCCAAGGATTTTATTGCTGCTGCTGTTGAATCACCAAACCTGAGTGGTTGAGATCCTGAAAATCTAACCTGCTGCCAACTCTTCCGTTCCAAAAAGCTAGGCCTTAACTCAGTTGAGTTTGTTGAGATTTTATAGGTGGATAAGAGGTTGTAACTGCCCTCTAAATCCGCTCCTAAGTGGGCGTGATTTCCTCAGATCGTGGGGAAACAGTTCTGAAACCGTTCAGCTCGTATTTGAACGAGTCAAACGCCCAATCTGGCGTTCAGAACCCAACTTCGCCTCTTAGAATTGAGACGCGAGGTTGGGTATTAGCTGAACACCAATGAACGCGAGGGTCACTCGCGTTTTGGTTTGTTATAGTTTGGGAACGCGGGGGTCGGTGTTGGTTGAACCCCTACGAACGCGAGGGTCACTCACGTTTAGCTTGTGCTTGGAAACGCGGGGGTCGCCTGCACTTCCAGAATTGTAACGCGGGGATGACATCCGCGTTTTAGAAGGAGCTAGTTGACTTGTAACTTCTTCTGTAAAGTGTTGCAAGGATCGTTGTTCAGTAATCCTAGCTTTAGCTGTTGTGGAGTGTGAAAATCGTCAGATTGTAACTTTCACTGCAGAATGTGAAGACTGCTGAATAGAGTTTTCATCAATTGTCGGAAGTGTCGTTGAATTGTAACTCTTCTCGATCTATGTGAAAAGTCCTCCATTTGCAGCTTTCGATTGTCGGCGCGAAAGCTATTTGATCGTAGCTTTCGTTGTAGGAACTTGACGGGAATCAACATCCATAGTGTTTTTAGATGAATATTTACCCACAGCTCTCTACCAAGCAACTCACCAACTACGTCCAACCTTTTATTTCTGAAATCACTACACTGCTCATCAGCATCTCTAATAGTTGTTAATATAATATTAGTCATGTTGTTGTCGCAACCATCAAGATCAATCATCTCAGAAATGAGGCCGTGTTTGTAGCGATTGTAGAATTGCGAATACAGTGATTAGAAAGTCGTCTGATTGTGACTTTCATTGTCGGAGCTTGATAGGAATCGGCTATCCATCGTGATTTTTTAGACAGCCTACAGGTGCCTAAGCTTAAGAGAGTCAAGTAGGTCTTACCTTTCCCCTAAGGCCGAGAGGCGACAGTGAGAGTCGGCCAAAGGCTTGCGCCTTGGTTTTACCCTTAGGAGGTACCAAGATCTTTTTACCAACTGAGGAGTCGGATGACTAGCTAACTAGGTCTTCCATTTACCCCTAGGGCTAAGAGTCGACTGTGGGAGTCGGCCGAAGGGTTGGGCCTTGGTTTTTTCATGAAGAGGTACTAAGGTCTTTTTACCGATAGAAGAGTCGGGTGCCTAGCTAACTAGGTCTTCCATTTACCCCAAGGGCCGAGAGGCGACTGTGGGAGTCGATCGAAGGGTTACGCCTTGGTTATACCCTGATGAGGTACTAAGATCTTTTTACCGACTGAGAAGTCGGGTGCCTAGCTGACTAGGTCTTCCATTTTCCCTAGGGCCGAGAGGTGACTGTGGGAGTCGACCGAAGGGTTGTACCTTGGTTTTACCCTGAGGAGGTACCAAGGTCTTTTTACCGACTGAGGAGTCAGGTGCCTAGCTGACTAGGTCTTCCATTTACCCCTAGGGCCGAGAGGTGACTGTGGGAGTCGGCCGAAGGGTTGTTCTTTGGTTTTACCCTAAGTAGGTACCGAGGTTTTTTTACCGACTGAGGAGTCGGGTGCCTAGCTGACTAGGTCTTCCATTTTCCCCTAGGACCGAGAGGCGACTGTGGGGCCGAGAGGCGACTGTGGGAGTCGATCGAAGGGTTACGCCTTGGTTATACCCTGATGAGGTACTAAGATCTTTTTACCGACTGAGAAGTCGGGTGCCTAGCTGACTAGGTCTTCCATTTTCCCTAGGGCCGAGAGGTGACTGTGGGAGTCGACCGAAGGGTTGTACCTTGGTTTTACCCTGAGGAGGTACCAAGGTCTTTTTACCGACTGAGGAGTCAGGTGCCTAGCTGACTAGGTCTTCCATTTACCCCTAGGGCCGAGAGGTGACTGTGGGAGTCGGCCGAAGGGTTGTTCTTTGGTTTTACCCTAAGTAGGTACCGAGGTTTTTTTACCGACTGAGGAGTCGGGTGCCTAGCTGACTAGGTCTTCCATTTTCCCCTAGGACCGAGAGGCGACTGTGGGAGTCGGCCGAAAGGTTGTGCCTTGGTTTTACCCTAAGGAGGTAACGAGGTCTTTTTACCGACTGAGGAGTCGAGTGCCTAGATGACTAGGTCTTCCATTTACCCCTAGGGCCGAGAGGCGACTGTGGGAGTCGACCGAATTGTTGTGCCTTGGTTTTACCTTGAGTAGGTACCGAGGTCTTTTTACCGACTGAGGAGTCGGGTGCCTAGCTAACTAGGTCTTCCATTTTCCCCTAGGGCCGAGAGGCGACTGTAGGAGTCGACCGAATGGTTGTGCCTTGGTTTTACCCTGAGGAGGTAACAAGGTCTTTTTACTGACTGAGGAGTCGGGTACCTAGCTGATTAGGTCTTCCATTTACCCCTAGGGCCGAGAGGCGATTGTGGGAGTCAGCCAAAGGGTTGTGCCTTGGTTTTACCCTGAGAAGGTACCGAGGTCTTTTTACCAACTGAGGAGTCGGGTGCCTAGCTGACTAGGTCTTCCATTTTCCCCTAGGGCCAAGAGGCGATTGTGTGAGTTGGCCGAAGGGTTGTGCCTTGGTTTTACCCTGAGGAGGTACTATTGTTTTTTTACTGATTGAGGAGTCGGGTGCCTAGCTAAGTAGGTCTTCCATTTACCCCTAGGACCGAGAGGCGACTGTGGGAGTTGGCCAAAGGGTTATGCCTTGGTTTTACCCTGAGGAGGTACCGAGGTCTTTTTACCGACTAAAGAGTCGGGTGCCTGGCTGACTAGGTCTTCCATTTTCCCTTAGGGCCGAGAGGCGACTGTAGGAGTCGACCAAAGGGTTGTGCCTTGGTTTTACCCTGAGGATGTACCAAGGTCTTTTTACCTACTAAGGAGTCGGGTGCCTAGCTGACTAGGTCTTCCATTTTCCCCTAGGGTTGAGAGGTGACTGTGGGAGTCGACCAAAGAGTTGTGCCTTGGTTTTACCCTGAGGAGGTAACGAGGTCTTTTTACCGATAGAGGAGTCGGGTGCCTAGCTAACTAGGTCTTCCATTTTCCCCTAGGGCCGAGAGGTGTATGTGGGAGTTGGCTGAAGGGTTATGCCTTGGTTTTACCCTGAGGAGGTAACGAGGTTTTTTTACCGACTGAGGAGTCGGGTTCCTAGCTGATTAGGTCTTCCATTTTTCCTTAGGGTCGAGAGACGACTATGGGAGTTGGCCGAAGGGTTGTGCCTTGGTTTTATCCTGAGGAGGTTTCGAGGTCTTTTTACCGACTGAGGAGTTGGATGCCTAGCTAACTAGATCTGTGATGTGATGCAAAAGTTTGGCTAAAGCCCTTTTTATCAGATATATTAATCATCTAAAGCATGCATTCTTCTTAGGGAATTTTCAAAATTCAAGAGATTTGAGTTGGAATTCTAAAGAAAATACCGTCGTAGGTGTTCAATGTTCCATGGGTGACAGAGGATTCATCTGTCTGGAGCTCTCAACCGGTAGGTTCCGGCCCTAAGCTATTCCATAATCGTATAGGGTCCTTCCCAATTCGTAGCCAACTTGCCTTGCCGAGTATCTTTGTCGAAGGCCGCTTTGCAAAGGATAAGGTCCCCAACCGCGAATCTTCTTGTTATAATATCGAGCGATCCGTTGCCGATTAATGATCTGAGTACACAACGCTTTCTCCCTTGCTTCTTCCAGAAGATCAAGGTTGACTCGAAGGCCTATTGGGTTCAGGTCTTCATCAAAGTGTTGTAGTCGGATAGTCAGCATGCCTACCTCAACTGGCATAACCGCTTCAGTTCCATATGTTAACTAAAAGGGAGTCTCTCCAGTTGAATTCTTATGGGTTGTTTGGTATGACCGTAGAATGCTTGGCCATTCCTCGACCTAACGTCCCACGGCAGAGTCTACCTTCTTCTTTAAAGCTTGGAGGATACATTTGTTAGCAGCCTCTGCAAGGCCGTTTAATTTTTGGGTGTGCTACCGAGGTGAATACTATATTCCTCATAGAAGTCGCAGAAACCTTTGCTGTCAAATTGAGTGCCGTTGTCGGTGATAAGCGACCGGGGCATGTCGAAGCGGTAAACGATGGATTTCCATACAAAGTTAGTGATGTTTCTTAGGGTAGTCTTCCGCCTATTTGTGGTGGTTAGGAGGAGGCCACGGTGTGTCCCGCGACACTTCATGGGTATGAGTTTCCGATCGCCGGTCTTCAGGTGGTGGAGATTGTTCATCAGCATGTGGCTGCTATAGGATTCGCCAGAGGAGTTAATTGGTCAGGGCGGCAAACTGCTCTTTTAAAGATGAAGAGAGTTTGTCTATCATCTGCTCTGATTGACCCTGAGTCACATAATATGGAGGTCCCCTTGTAGGAGATTGGTCTACTCCTCGCTCAGAACTCGACATTTCTTCTCAAAAAGAGGAAAGTAGCCCCACGGTGGGCGCCAAATTGTTGATGCTCGTGATCAAATAGTCGATAGGGGTTGCAGAATTACTGGATCGTCTAGAGATTGGATCGTCAAGAGGGATGGAGGGCCACTTTTCTTCTTCGAATTTATGCCTGGTTCTTAGAGCTTGGGGTAGGTGGATCACCTGCACACATAAGAATCACGAGAGTACGGGGCTTGTTTCCCCCGTGGTACCTCCAACAATCAAGTCAGCTGGTGGACTTGGGTCAAGTAATAGAGGAATAGTGTCTCCTTCTAATATGTGCCTAGATAATTTTCTAGGTAGTGAGAGAGATCGAACCTTTTTTCAGGATGAATAGCATCTGTATTTATAGAGGATGCCAAGGGCAGAATAGGTATTTAGTGAGGAGGCGGCTAATGATGATAGAGAGGGGTGAGTTGGAGGCTAAGTCATCCTCTACCCTATTCGTGTCGGTTGATGAGTGATGGTAGGTCACTCCAGCGATATGGGGAATCAGCGGCCGTTGAGGCTTGTC
>NC_033796.1:94227012-94262333 GCF_001876935.1 Asparagus officinalis
CCGTTGAGACTTGCCTGTGAGTGACGTGGAGTCACTTATGTTACATGGGGAATCAGCAGCCGTTGTAATGATGACCATAAATGGTAAAATAATGCTGGGAAGTTATGTTCTGAGTTGCCTTCGGGGGAAGTGTCGGCCGGTTGCTGTGTAGCAATCTTTCGCCAGACTGAGTCCGCCTTTCGAGTCGTCTTTGGGGAGTGACGCCGACTCGATTAGGTCTATTCTCGGGATAGCATATTTGTAAGTAACAGGGAACACCCCATAACAGGTCCTAATGCTAATTTAAGATTTCAGTTTTTAATTTTTGTGAGCTTTTGAGTTCCTCTGAGTTTAGAGATCTCTGTGGTTTGTTGTAATTTTTATGTACATTGTAGGAGATGACACTCGTATCGCTGAAAGCCACTGAAATGGATGATAGTTTGTAATTTTATCCTGCTCTTTTAATATTGTTTGGCTTTTTTTACTGTTGCATGTGGTAAATTCTGAACAAAGTTGGTTGGAGGTGGAAAGATTTGATCTTGCATTTGCGTTCTTGAGGTTGAAATGGAAAGATCAAATCTTTATGTCACTTGGCTTTGTTGCGTTGAGGTAAAAATGTCAAATTTTGAAAAAATTTAATATATATTAGTGTACACAATTTATCCATGTACATTGTGTTGATCAACCAGTAAGTTAATAGCTTGAATTTTTGTTTATTGCTAAGCACAGATAGGGGCTAGCTCATATTTATTTGGGTTATGTTTGCTAATTGTTTGTTTGATTAACTTTCTTCAAATATTTTCAGCAGTTGTATTAAGGATGTCCATTTTTGTCATGAGAGTATGTAAGAATCATAAGAGTTTTAATTTTATCATGAACTGGGAACTAATTATTCTAAGTCCCCACATCCTTTTGTTTAGAGGTTCCATATTGTTTAAATCATATTTCTTTATTGAGGAATAATTGGAAATTAGATATCCTGGATAGCCTTGAAGTAGTAAACTCCAAAGCGCCTCAATTAGAAGTGTACACAGGTCAGCAGTAGCTCACTGATTGCTTCAGATATTTGATACGATAATATGTACTTTTTGTTGTTTACCTATTAGTATGAGCGTACTAATTTTGGTCTTTTTTCCAGTTTTGTTTTTATGAGCTGGTTGAGGAGAGTTAGAGCATGATGTAATCATTGAAGATCTACCACTAATCTTATGTATGAAGAACTACGGTTCCTTTCGAAAGAAACCCATGGAGATGTTTATTATGTTGCAACACGAGAGCCTTGACATGCTTGCTGATGCAGCTAAAGTAGTTAGGGGAAACAACACTAAAGAAAGTGAGATGATATTTAGAACATTATCTATATTGAAGATGTCTTTTTTAATATTATGTTAATCTGTATACTTATAACATAAGTATGCATGTGTACTGAGGATATATGATTATTCAAGTTAATATGATTCATCATATATTAGATATTTTTATTTTGGAAGCATGTTATATGGGTCACCAATTGTTATATGTCTATGACATGTATTTCAGATATTGTCTTTTGTATCAAATGTGTATCAATCATAGCTCATGGTTTCTATTCCAAAACTAGCGCTATTTCATAATTTTGTGATATTTGGTTGATGCGTGACATTTATATAGTGTATGAGGTTCATCGATATCAGATGTCATGTTTTATGTATAAGAGTTGATGTTGTTACATAGAAAAAGAGCTATATTATATTCATAAAGAGATACACTTTGTTCATAAAGAGCTATATAGTTGTATAAAGAGCTACACTTTTCAGATAAAGAGCTATACTTTAGCATAAGGTGCTACATTTTGCTCCGCCATACTTTATGCAATCATATATCTCCGTATTTACAACCTATCAGTTGTATAAATAATTGATCAAACAACACACTACACACAACGTAACCAATTTCTTTTGATTTAAAATGACTAGGTCAAATTACTCTCTACATTTCCAAAGATTAAAAAGAGCTATACTATATTGATAAAGAGCTACACTTTTGTCATAAAGATCTATACAGTTGCATGAAGAGCTACACTTTTTAGATAAAGAGCTATACTTCGGCATAAGGTGCTACACTTTGCTTCGCCAAACTTTATGCAATCATTTATTTATAGCCTATCAATAATATAAATAATTGATCAAATATCACACTACACACAATGTAACCAATTACTTTTGATGTAAAATGACTGGATTAAATTACTCTCTACATTTTCAGAGACTAAAAAGAGCTATAGTATATTCATAAAGAGCTACACTTTTGTCATAAAGAGCTTCACAGTTGCATAAAGAGCTACACATTTTAGATAAAAGATCTATAATTTGGTACAAAGTGCTTTGCTCCGCTGCACTTTATACAATTGTATATCTCCTTATTTACAACCTATCAGTTGTAGAAATAATTAATCAAAATAGGACACTATACACATCATAATCGATTTCTTTTGATGAAAAATGACCACACTCATAACCGATTTCTTTTGATGACAAATGATTGGGTCGAATTACTCTCTATATTTTTAGAGACTAAAAAGAGCTATACTATGTTCATAAAAAGCTACACTTTGGTCACAAAGAGCTATACAGTTTCATACAGAGCTACACTTTTCAGATAAAGAGCTATACTTTGCTCTGCCATACTTTATGTAATTGTATATCTCCTTATTTACAACCTATTAGTTGTATAAATAATTGATCAAACAGCACACAACACATAACATAACCGATTTCTTTTGATGTAAAATGACTAGGTCAAAATACTCTCTACATTTCAAGAGACTAAAAAGAGATATACTATATTCATAAATAGCTACACTTTTGTCATAAAGATCTATACAGTTGCATAAAGAGCTATACTTTTTTATATAAAGAGCTATCTTCGGTATAAAGTGCTACACTTTGCTCCGTTATACTTTATATAATTGTATATCTCCTTATTTACAACCTATCAGTAGTATAAATAATTAATCAAAATAGCACACTACACACATCGTAACTGATTTCTTTTGATGAAAAATGACTGGGTTGAATTACTCTCTACATTTTTAGAGACTAAAAGAAGCTATACTATATTCATAAAGAGTTACACTTTGATTATAAAAGAGCTATATAGTTGCATAAAGAGCTACATTTTTAGATAAATAGCTATACTTTGGCGTAGAGTGCTACACTTTGCTCCGTTATATTTTATATAATTGTGCATCTCCTTATTTACAACCTATCAGTTGTATAAATAATTGATCAAACATCACACTAGACACACATCGTAACCAATTTCTTTTGATAAAAAACAAGACACATATTGTAACGCATTTCTTTTGATAAAAAAAGACTGGGTCGAATTACTCTCTACATTTTCAAAGACTAAAAAGAGCTATATTATATCCACAAAAAGCTACACTTTGGTCATAGAGTGCTATATAGTTGCATAAGGAGCTACAATTTTCAGATAAAGAGCTATATTTTGGCATAAAGTGCTACAATTTGCTCCATTACACTTTGTACAATTGTATATCTCCTTATTTACAACTTATCAATTATATGAATAATTGATCAGACAACACATTACATACATCGTAACCCATTTCTTTTAATAAAAAATAACTAGGTCAAATTACTCTCTACATTTTCAGAGACTAAAAAGAGCTATATTATATCTATAAAGAGCTACACTTAGATCATAAAAGAGCTATACAGTTGCATAAAAAGCTACACTTTTCAGGTAAAGTGCTATACTTCGGCATAAAGTGCTACAGTTTGCTCCGCTACACTTTATACAATTATATATCTCCTTATTTATAACCTATGAGTTGTATAAATAATTGATCAAACAACACACTATACACATCACAACCTATTTCTTTAGTTGCATCAACAAGCTTGTCAAGTCTCTCGTGTTCCAAATATTACTCACTTCCTTGAGCTTCCCCTAACTACTTTAAATGCATCAACAAGTTGATCAAAGCTCTCGTGTTGCAACATAATAAACCTCTCTATGGGTTTCATTCTTAAGGAACCACTGTTCTTGATACATAAGATTGGTGGTAGATCTTCAATGAGTATATCATGCTCTAACTCTCCTCAACCAGTTCATAAAAACATACCCAGAAAAAAGACAAAAATTAGTATGTTTATACTGTTCGCGGGGAAAATCGTTTTCATTGAAGTCATTGTTTTCTTGTGCAACAGTTTATCGGTTACAAAAGATCCGGTCTTTTTATAAGATCCGGTTACAACAAAATCAAAGAAAAAAGAAAAAAATTACAACTTTCCTTTTCTCGAACAAATCACAAGATCCTGTTTTGCGGTCTCTTGCTTGTGTGGGTTCTTTGCCTGCGCCGGGGTTAATCCTACACGGTACGATGGGTGTTATCTCACGATGGAAATAACAGCCGAGGGGATTATTTCACCAAGGAAATAATAGCCCTAAGTAATCGAAATCGACCAAGCAAAATCGATACTCTTCTCGGGATCAAAAACCAAGTTTTGATCCGGAGGATGACCGTGTAGATCTCAGATCTGATCTCTCTCGAACTCCTGCCTTATTTAGCATGGATGATCGCCAAGAACCAGATCTGAAAAGTCCGAGTCTTCAAAACTCCAAAGCTCCAACCTTTTTTAGTCTTGAGCCTTTAATCCAGCAGAGTTTCCCCTCCAAAAATCCCCACCCCTAAAACAATGAGCCCTCATGTCTATTTATAGGCATCTGAAAGCGGATATGGGTTCAGATCCGGGCCCAGATCCGGGCTGTGGCTCGGCCAGGTGGCTCGGCCACCGCCCAGATCCGTGGCTCGGGAGGGGGGTGGCTCGGCCACCAGGTGGCTCGGCCACCGAGCCACCAAAAGGTGGCTCGGTGAGCCACCTAGGTGGCTCGGCTTTGGCCGAGCCCTCCGGGTGTGGTACCGTTTTGTCCGTTTTCCGGTTTTGCGGTTTATCCGATCTTTAATGTTGATCTGGACTCTGATTTGGCAATCCGGATCCTAATTTGGCAGTAAATCCGCTTCAGTGTTGTGGTCTAACGATCCAGCTTGGATATATCGCTCGATGGTCCGATGGTTTGTTGAATCACCGTGCTGAGCTATGTTAAGGGACCTATAAGCAGCTTTATACACCTACAGATACCCCCTCCAAAGTATTTCAGTCTCATTCTTTTATAGAAGAGTCTGGAATACTTTGGATATGATTGTCCTAACCTTCAATCGGTATGACGGAACTTTGGAATGGCTTCTATTCTTGATTCCTTCAATCCTCCAGGCTATTCGGTGCTTTGTCGAATGTCTGCAAGGGTTCCGGTGCTGCATTTATTGTCTGACCGTTGTCAAAATTTTGAACTTGAAGTCAATTCCTGATTTTCTGATTTTTAGCTCTTGTTTGCTGTTTCAACATAGAACCAACAATCGATTGTTGGCGTTGAGTCTTCAATTGCAACGCGTTGTCCGGCGTTTGACACAGTTTATACTCATACGTCTGTTGGAGTGTTGTTGAGTTATCCTTAAGAATATTTTTAAACAAAATACTCTCCAGAAACTTCTCAACAAAAATAGGGAATAGTTTATACTCGTATACCTTATTGGAGTATGGCAGTCCCAAATATTGGGCTGCAGGACCAACTATCAAAGCTGATACGTCAATGATTCACGTTTATAGAATTTTTGGTAAATTCTCAGCCATCAACGGGTTTGATAAGCCTTTACTGACTACCGTTTGAGTCGGGCTAGCATGCAGATTGTCTAAATCCGTTCCGCATGTAACGTTGTGCTAAGAGAGTGAATTCTCTGAGACTTTGTGCTATGATGTCGAATACATAGGCTTCGCCATTGTTCATGTAACGTTGTGCTAAGAGAGTGAATTCTCTGAGACTTTATGCTATGATGTCGAATACATAGGCTTCGCCATTGTTACGGAAATAGGCTACCCGGCAACGTGTATTAGACGCTGACTTATCCCTACTTAGGCTTCGGGATAAAATACCCCAGACTGGTATTCTGATGTCTTTTTCTACGGAGAAAGACTAACCCGACGACGCGTGTTAGGCGTCGGCATATCCTTTCTTAGGATTCAGGATGAAATTCCCCATGCGTGTAAAGCATGGATTATGGTGTTATTAATAACAATCTGTCACAATGTTGAATATGTGGGCGGGTGTTCTTTTTAACAGTTAAGAACTAACCGGCAACGCGGGTTAAGCGCAGACTTATCCCTGCTTAGGTTTCAGGATAGAATACCCCAGAATCGAACTCTGGTGTCTTTTTTCTATGGAGAAAGACTAAACCGGCAGCGCGTGTTAGGCGCAGACTTATCCCTGCTTAGGATTCGGGATAAACTTCCTAGGATGAATCGGCACAGATTTTGGGAGTTGAAAAAGGTGGTGTCTTCTCTTGGGGCAAAGACGAACCCGAAATGGGAGAGGAAGAATTTTATATTCTATCTCCCGACACTAAATAAGAAGAATTTTATATTCTATCTTCAGCTGGAAAGGAGACTCGAGGTGGGATCTCTACCCCCAGAATCCAGAATCCGGAACGATGAAACTAGGAGTGGGACCTCCACTCCGAGAATCGAAAAGATTCGGATAACCCTAACTGTCGGAAGGTTTGATTACCGAACTAAAGATGAATTTCTCGTTTATCGAGAGTGAATTGTGGTTTTGGTCCTAACTATAGGAAGGTTTGACCAAGCAGGAGTTTGAGATGACCCTAACTGTAGGAAGGTTTGATCACTCAATTTGAAAGTGGACCTCTCGTTCATTGGAGGAATCGAGAGGGGATTTTAGTTTTGGTCCTAACTATAAGAAGGTTTAACCGAATGGGAGGTTTAAGACGATCCTAACTGTAGGAAGGTTTGATCGCTCGATCTGTGGACCTCTCGTTCATTGGAGGAATCGAGAGGAGATTTTGGTTATGGTCCTAACTGTAGGAAGGTTTGACCAATTGGGAATTTTACGTCCAGACTCTAACAGAGAGAGTGTTGAGTGCACAGACACGGTGAGAATTTGAATGAGAGTTCTTATTCATTACATTGTTGTGGTTTTGGGAACTTCCCGTTACATAAATCGTCCACCCCCAGTTTCCTCTGCGGAACTGGTTCGGACATTATTATCAGTTAACTAACCGGGTTATCCTTAAGAATATTAGCTTAATATTCTCCAGGAACTTCCCGTCAAAAGTGGGGAAACAGTTTAGACTCATATACCTCTTAGTTACATGACCGGGTTATCCTTAAGAATATTACATATAAAAATTCTCCAGGAACTTCCCGTGAAGGAAATGAAATAGTTTGGACTCATATACATGTTGGAGTATCAGGGAGCAGTTTAACCTCTTATACCGGTCGGAGGATTGAGAAGCAGTTTATACTCTTATACTCGTCGGAGTCTCGCCATTCTCATTTGTCTTATCTCAGCGTTATGATGCCGGCTTCAACCAAGGTTTGGATGCTATTCTTGAGAGCGAAGCAATCCTTGGTAGGATGAAGGACCCTCCTGTGGTACGTACAGTACTTCGGATCCGCAGTATTATCAGCTTCCTCCTGATTTGCGATAGGTGGTAGCTTGATCTTGTTGTTTTCAAGGAGGGATTCGAAGATGGCTGGAACGTCTTCGTCCTTGAAGGAATACTCTTTTTGGAGTTTCGGGTCCGAAGTCTTTTGCTGCCTTCGGGATTGCTGTTGTGACGTTTGATTAGCGCCACCAGTAGCTGCAGGTGTTTTGCCCTTCCTACGGGAGGCGAAATTTGAGTTCGGAAGATTCGCCGTCGGTTGGCTCCTCTCGGCTTTCTTCCTTCGGAGGAAGCGTTCGGCTTGCTCTCCTCGGACCTTCAAATCCTTCCATGTTTTGGACGGTGCTGTCCCCATTGCTTCCAACACGTCCAATGCGAGGTTGTTGTGGCAAGTCTGGAGAATGAACTCCTCAGTGATCAGGTCCCGACAGTTCATCGCCTTGTTCTGGAACCTTTTGACGAAGGTATCAACTAATTCTCCATCTTTCTGTTTCTCGTCAAGCAACGACCCGATGGATATCTCGGTGTCATCGTCGAAGAAGTTGGTGAGGAATTTAGTCTCTATGTCGTCCCAGCTATTCACACTTTCTGGCTTGAGGCGGCGATACCAATCGAAGGCGGCTCCACGAAGAGTGCCAACGAAGGACCATACCATCAGAGGCTCATTACCAGAGATAACCCCTAGGTGTTTAAATGCTGAGTGGGTGAACCCTCCCCATCAAACGGTGTGAAGTTAATTAGATTGAACTTCGCCTGATACGGGATTGATTCCCATTTTCTTGGGTATGGACAAGGAATGCCCGTCTTTTTCATCTTTTGAGCGGAAATCAACGTATTGACTTTGCTCTCGAGGTTTTTAATCTTCAAACTTTCACCTGTATTTTCGTTAGCACGATTCTGAGGTGGAAGTGTGGCGTTATGACTAGCATTCTCGATACCACCCCCTGCATTGACGGGAGGATTATTGGCATTATGAGCTTCATCTGCACCCGTGTCCTCATCTTCTTGATTGACCTGGTTACGACGACTTGGTTCGCCTTGCTGGTTCATCAGTGCTTGGATTTGTTGGTCATGAATTTCTCTCATATTCTGCATGGCCATCTGCATTTCGATCTTGAAGCTCTCTTGTTGTTTAGCCATGGCTTCTTCGAGCATCTTGGCCACTTGTTCCGTACTTATCATAAGTGACTCGCGGGGTTGTCCCTCGCTGGATACCGTATTATCTGATGCGACCGCCGAGCCGGCATCCGATTCTTCATCTTCTGAAGGTAATCTTGTTCGAATCCTACCATAAGTTGCTCGTATGATGGCTCCAGACTGCAGACGTGTTACACGCTGGGGTGCTTCTGGAATCGACTTGGGATTATCCTGTGTCGATGTCCCTTTGCTGGTCATATTAGTGGTGACCCTCGGAAATTCTCCATCTTCAACTACCGTTCTTCTTTGTCGGAAACGCCTAGGCCTTGGTTTTGGCGTTTCGGTATTGAGCCTTTCGAAAACCAAAATTCTTTCGGGGACTGACTTGATGCAGTTGCACTCAGACAATACTGCCCGAATGAGTTTGGAACAGGGGCATTGAGTTTCTAGTTCTCGAGGACTCCTTTTCCTGGTTTTACTCGTACTCCCAACACGATAGTACAACTCGTCTGCTTGAAGGTCGGAGTAACTTATCGTGAGTTGGCACGACTTCTCAGGTATAACGTTATCATCATCAGACGACAATATTTCCTTCTGAGGACGAACTGCCTTATTTGGGCTTTCAAGAGTCACGCGCCTCGAAACATGCCTTTGTGGGCGTGAGTTCTCAACTGGCTCCTGTACTTCAATGCGCAAATTGGTGCGCGTAGCTACCATGAACTCCTTGTCATGTTGAAGTGTGACGCCCCTGGGTTCACACAAGGCTGCAGTCCAAGGTAAAACCAAGAATGTCAAACCTGCTATGCACCACACCGTGCAATAACATGTTTCACCATCACAATTAACATCTATCTAGTAGAATCAACAACAGGTGTAGGTACAAAACAGGTAAGAGATAATACAAGGAATACTGATGAAATGATAATAGTCACATAAATATCTCATCATCCAACAATACAGAAATACATAGTCAAGATCTGAGTAGATAAACGGAAATACTCAACAAGTCTCAAATACAAATATCTGACGATAAAGAGATAAGGCTCAGCCTTTACAATTTCTAGAATAATACCCTCAAATGTCTAACCTCACTACAGTGGAGCCCAAAGAAAATAATACATAGCTAGAAAGTAAAGTTTAACACTAATGTGGTCCGCTATCAACCTGCGGCTCTCCGTGTTCCTGGCTCGTGACCTGAAAGGGGGAGGGACAACGAGCGTCAAAGCGCTAGCGAGTAACATCACAACCAACCCCAAGGGAAAAGGGCTCGTTGTATAAGAAAATACAGATAATATATATAATAGATCTAAATTCATTGATCCTACTAAAGAGGGTTTTAGTATTTAGAAGTTTACAACACGAGCATAGGTACGTCGAGCGAAATAATCCAAACAAGGAAACCCTCATGTATATACCTTGTATCTCAGATTGTAAATCTCTAAACACCAAACCCGAGGTTCTAGTACAGAAACAATAAATCAAGGAAACACGATAGTCCAGTCAAGCTCTCAAACATGAGTGAAATGTTCAAAATACCCAGAACAGGAGAAATTTTACAGACAGTGCGTCGGTCGACCGACTCGGTCGACCGACTCTGCTACGAGCCAGGCGGTCGACCGCCGGGAAATTCGGTCGACCGGAAGGACGCAGCGGTCGACCGCCAGGAAATTCGGTCGACCGAAAGGACGTCGCGGTCGACCGCCGCGGTCGACCGCGCAGAGGGCAGACTCTGTTCTGCCCTCGCTGCGCGCCCTGCGGTCGACTGATGCGGTCGACCGCGAGACAGACGGAACCCAGGTTTGGGTTTCTGTCTAGATATGACCTGATAAAATGCAATATAGCAGATTGAAATGTCTTTAAACAGGTAAATAAAGAAAACTTATACATTGAGGATTCATTATCAAGATCCCAAATATAGTTAAACATGATCTATGTATAGTTAATCAACAAAAACAGGGCTTTTCTCCTTTTTAAACATATTCAGATCTGGGTCTCTTTAACAGAAAACGTAATCAACAAAAACAGGGTTTTTTCTCCTTTTTAAACATATTCAGATCTGGGCCTCTTTAACAGAAAACGTTGGTGAGTTTTTTAAAATAGATAAAATCCCAAATCCATATTCTATGCCACAATACTCTATTAGCTACTTTAAAATACGAATTTGGATCCATAAAAACCAATAAAAACTCAGTTCTTGACATGAAAATGAAAGGGGTGGGGGTTGGGCGAGAAATTACTCGCCTTTGGGTGTTGACGAAAGCCCTAGATCTGCAGGAGGTTGATCCACTTCGCTGAAATCCCACAGACCTGCTGACAATCCTCTAAACTGCTCCCAGGTCACCAAAAGAGAGGATTAGGGTTTAAGGGAAGAGAGAGGGGGCTAGGGTTTTGATTTCAGAACTCAAAGAGGCTCTCTCAAGAACAGTAGCATATATATCCACTCACAACCCGACCCGAAACCCAAAAGACCCGAAATAAAACCGCAAAGAAAACAAAACCTGGAAGCTCTCTGACTGTGGTGCGGTCGACCGCGTTGGTCGACCGCCCAGCACAAAAATGCCTGCTGCTGGGCATTTCACACGCTGGCCATAACACTCGATTTCTCTCACTTAAAATCACTTGTTGGGTTCTCAAACACAGATAATTACATTCATATGACATATATATGTGTATATATATATTTTTCATCACAAGGAAAATACTTACTATTAATATTTCACATATATTTATTGTAGAAATTTTTGGGGTTTTACATTCTTCCCCCCTTAAAAGAATTTCGTCCTCGAAATTCGGAAATCATGCGAACTTGGAATATGAACTCTGAGATAACCTTATAGAGATATTTACGCTTAACGATCTAAAATGAAAATATTCTCGCTCAAATCCTAATCTAGTGGAACTAGTACATCGGGTGAAAAATCCAAACAAGGAATCCCCCATACATATACCATGTGTTCCAAAAGATTAAAAATTAAGCGAAAGTATTCTCATTATAGTGTCAAATGTAAACATAACCAAAGATATGCACATAAGTTAAGATATGTAATCATACTGAGGATTTATTTACCTGCTCAACCAAGTGTGGGTAGTCATGACGCATGTCCTCTTCGCGCTCCCAAGAAATCTCCTCAATGCCTCCTCGGTTCCACTGAACTTTCACCAAGGGAATTACCTTGTTCCTAAGCCTCTTGTCCTCTCTGGCAAGAATACGGACCGGAATCTCAATAGTAGTCAAATCATCCTGGAGCTTAATCTCCGGTGCATCCAATACTCGCTGCTGCTCCTCATCGTGCAAGTGCTTCTTAAGCATAGAAATATGGAACACGTTGTGTATACTAGACATCGATGTTGGAAGATCTAGTCTGTATGACACAGATCCAATGCGCTCTAGTATCTGGAAAGGCCCAATATATCTCGGTGCGAGCTTCCCTCGCCTTCCGAATCGCTGTACGCCTTTCATAGGCGATACTTTAAGCATAACCAAATCTCCCACCTGAAACTCTAGGGGTCTTCGCCTCTTATCTGCATAGCTCTTCTGCCGACTCTGAGCGGCTAAAATCCGCTCCCTGATCAAAGCTACCTTCTCAGTGGTCTGCCTCACTAGCTCGGGCCCAAGCATCAAGCTATCCTCCGGCTCGGCCCAACATATCGGTGATCTACAAGGTCTCCCATACAATGCTTCATACGGGGCCATACCGATCGTCTCTTGATAACTATTGTTATAAGCGAACTCTACCAGTGGAATATGATCCTCCCAACTACCTTGGAAGTCAATGACATATGCCCGCAACATGTCCTCCAACATCTGATTCACCCTCTCCGTCTGGCCATCCGTCTGGGGGTGAAATACACTGCTATAAGATAGTGTGCTGCCAAATGAGTCCTGAAAACTCCTCCAAAAATGTGAAGTGAAAACCGATCCTCGATCTGACACGATCATGTCCGGTACTCCGTGAAGTCGAACTATCTCCCGAATGAAGATTCTCGCATAAGCCTTAGCTGTATAAGTGGTCCTCACTGGAATAAAATGTGCTGACTTCGTCAACCGGTCCACTATCACCCAAACTGAATCATTCCCCTTCTTCGACTTCGGTAACCCTACAATAAAATCCATGGAAATATCTGCCCACTTCCACTCTGGAATGGGTAAAGGCTGCAGTGTCCCTGCCGGTCTCTGATGCTCTGCCTTCACCTGCTGACAGGTAAAACATCTAGCCACATAGTCTGCAATCTCTCTCCGCATACCACTCCACCAGAAATGCTTCTTCAGGTCTTTGTACATCTTGGTAGTCCCTGGATGTACTGTGTACCGAGTACGGTGCGCCTCATCCAATAACTCCCTCTTCAACTCTGCACTGGCTGGCATAACCAATCTACCCTTCATCCGTAATCCTTCATCTGTTCCAATGGTCCAGTCCGCCTTAGGCTCTTTGGAGATCTCCCCCTTACGGGTTTGAATCCAAGAGTCCTCCAACTGAGCTCTGACAACCCTGTCACTCCAAGATGGCTGCACTGACATAGCTCCCAAGAATGCACTGGTTCCTCCAACCTCGGGTCTAATATCAAACTGGTTAAGAGTGATAAGATCTCTGTATAAAGAACACCTCAAACCCGCAACCCGATGCCGACGCTTCCTACTCAAAGCATCTGCTACGACGTTCGCCTTCCCTGGATGATACTGAATCGCGAACTCGTAGTCCTTGATAAACTCAATCCACCTCCTCTGCCTCTGATTGAGTTCCTTCTGAGAAAAGAGGTACTTCAGACTCTGATGGTCTGAGAATAGCTCAAACTGCACTCCATACAAGTAGTGCCTCCATGACTTCAGTGCAAACACCACTGCTGCTAACTCCAAGTCATGAGTGGGGTAGTTCTGCTCATGCACCCTCAATTGCCGCGAGATGTAGGCTACTACCCTCTGAGTCTGCATCAGTACACCTCCTAAGCCTGCCAATGATGCATCTGTATACACAACAAATGTCCTGTCACTGCTCGGAATAGTCAGAACTGGCGCTGTAGTCAACTTAGCCTTCAAAATGTCAAAGGCCTTCTGGCACTCCATGCTCCATACGAACTGTACACCCTTCTTTGTAAGGTGTGTAATAGGCATCAAAATCTTCGAGAAGTCCTGAATGAACTTTCTATAATATCCAGCTAAGCCCAAAAAGCTGCGAATCTCTGTCACCGTCTTCGGTGGCTCCCAATCAAGAACTGCCATGACCTTAGCCGGGTCCACTGCTATACCCTCTCGACTGATGACATGGCCAAGAAATCTGACTTCTGAAAGCCAAAACTCGCACTTGCTGAACTTAGCATACAGCTGATGCTCCTGAAGAAGAGTCCTCAACGCTATCCGTAGATGCTCCTCGTGATCCGCCTCCGACCTCGAGTAAATGAGAATATCATCGATGAAAACGATCACGAACTGATCTAAGAAGGGACGGAACACCCGGTTCATCAAGTCCATGAATACCGCGGGTGCATTGGTCAACCCAAATGGCATGACCAAGAACTCAAAAGATCCATATCTAGTAAGAAAGGCGGTCTTGGGAATATCCATATCCCGACCCCGCAGCTGATGATAGCCAGAACGAAGATCAATCTTCGAGAAATACTGCGCACCCTGCAACTGGTCAAACAAGTCATCAATCCTAGGTAGTGGGTACCTATTCCGGATAGTGACCTTGTTCAACTCTCGATAATCTATGCATAATCTCATACTACCATCTTTCTTCTTCACGAAGAGGACCGGCGCGCCCCATGGAGAATGACTCCGGCGAATAAAGCCCTGAGCTAACAACTCGTCCAACTGGGTCTGCAGCTTTCTCATCTCAGCTGGTGCTATACGATAGGGTGCGCGGGATATCAGGGCTGTGCCAGGCTGCAACTCAATACAAAACTCCACCTCTCTCACCGGAGGTAGTCCAGGTATGTCCTGAAAGACATCCTGATACTCTGAGACAACTCTAGTCTCCAATAACTCAGCACCCTGATCCCGTCGCATCACCTCCTCGAGGCTACAATCATCTCGGCCCCGTCGGACGCTCGCAACTTGACAGTCTTCGCAAAGCAGTCAATGCTAATATGGTAGGAAGACAACCAATCCATACCAAGAATGACATCGAACTCGGACATGTGAACCACTATCAAATCCACTATGAACTCCGACTCGTCTAGACTGACGGTACACCTCCTACAAACGCTCTCCAGAAGCGATACCTCACCTAAAGGGGTGGAAACAGATAGAGGGGTGTCTAGAGGCTGTGCTACGAGCTGGAGTCTAGTCATATATGCATGCGAGATGAATGAATGCGAAGCTCCCGAATCGAAAAGAATACGGGCGGGAAGAGAGTTCACAAAGAACGTACCCTCCACTACCGCTCCGCTGGCGCCATGATCACGAGGAACCACTGCATATACTCTGCCAGTGGCTGAAGACTGCTCTGCTGATGGTGCTGTGAAATATGGGATAATCTGTCCCTGGGGAACATCCTGAACTGCCCGAATCTGTCCCTCAGTCCTCTGAGCTGCTGGCGGTGCCTCAAGCCTGTTCTGCTGGCCCTGACCTCTACCCTGCTGGCGCTGCTGCTGCTGATGGTTCGGACCTTTACCCTGCTGGGCTCCTGCTAGTGCGCTGCGGCACTCTGATGCCTTATGTCCGACCTTGTGACAGTTAAAACAAGACCCCTGGAACTTGCGCTGCTAATGCGCTCTCTGATCCTGCTGGGGTCCCCTTTTATAAGGGCCCTGATGCTGCTGCTGATGTCCAGAAAAACCTCTCTTGTTCTTGCCCTTGTCTCCACTCTGTCCGGTCTTGGCCTTCCCTTCCTTCTCCTGAGAAGTGGCAGCTTCAGCTACCTCCCTGACTGAATAAAATCTCCTCGATACTAGGTACCGTCGGAGATTAGGGCGAAGCCCAGCCAAGAACATCTGAGCCTGACGCTCTCCTGTCTGCCACATGCCTGTGAAATGTAACAGCTCCATGAATCTGCTCTTATAGTCTGCAACTGTCATGTCCCCCTGAGTCTAACGGGACAACTCAAGTTCCTTCCCAGTCCGTGCTGCTGAAGAAACATACTGACCATCGAAGAAATATATGAAGTCCTCCCACGTGAGGGTCAGCCTCTGCTCTGGAGTGAACTGGAGTCGGTACCACCTCCCGGCATCTCCCTTCAGGCTGTAGGATGCCAGTCTCTGCTTCTGGACTGAATCTACACCGAGTATATCGAGGATGTTGCTCACATCCTCCTTCCACTTATGGGCTGCAAGAGGGTCTGGTGACCCCTGGAACTCTGGTGCCCTCATCTTCTGATACCTCTCTACTATACGGAGCCAAGCCTCCTGCTCTGTGGTCCTATTTGGGACTGCTAGAGGAATGGCTGTAGGCGCGACCTCTGGAGGTCTCTCTCTGACAGGAACGGCAGGTATCCCCGGCTGCTGAGCTACCGGTGGTGGAGGTGTCCATGGTGTTATATGAGTAGTCACCAACTCCTCAATGGCTGTCATCCGGGCGATAAGAGGAGCCATGATGTCCACTAAATACTGAGGAGCCTGCTGTGGCTCGGGTGGAGCCTGCTGAGGCTCGGACTGAGCTGGCTGCTGCTCCGATGGAGTCTGCTGTGACTCCGCCTGGGTAGCTCTCCTGGTACGGGGTCTACCACGTCCTGCCATCTCTCTGCTCATAAGGAAATAAGAGTTTATGAGTCAAAATAGACTTCTATAAATAGCGTATCACAATACAATTTTCACAACATATAGTATTTGCACAAATACTTTAAACTTATACAAAAATAGTTGTCATAAAAAAAAAATTTCTCAAATTTTGAGATATACGATATATCGTCCTCACTCATACTAGGAAATCCTTACGGACTCTATACATGAATCCTAGGAAACTCTATCCTACCTCCACGACTCGACACAGGATGATCCTAAGGATACTGGAACTAGAGCTCTAATACCAACTGTGACGCCCCTGGGTTCACACAAGGCTGCAGTCCAAGGTGAAACCAAGAATGTCAAACCTGCTATGCACCACACCGTGCAATAACATGTTTCACCATCACAATTAACATCTATCTAGTAGAGTCAACAACTGGTGTAGGTACAAAACAGGTAAGAGATAATACAAGGAATACTGATAAAATGATAATAGTCACATAAATATCTCATCATCCAACAATACAGAAATACATAGTCAATATCTGAGTAGATAAACGGAAATACTCAATAAGTCTCAAATACAAATATCTGACGATAAAGAGATAAGGCTCAGCCTTTACAATTTCTAGAATAATACCCTCAAATGTCTAACCTCACTACAGTGGAGCCCAATGAAAATAATACATAGCTAGAAAGTAAAGCTGAACACTAATGTGGTCCGCTATCAACCTGCGGCTCTCCGTGTTCCTGGCTCGTGACCTGAAAGGGGGAGGGACAACGAGCGTCAAAGCGCTAGCGAGTAACATCACAACCAACCCCAAGGGAAAAGGGCTCGTTGTATAAGAAAATACAGATAATATATATAATAGATCTAAAATCATTGATCCTACTAAAGAGGGTTTTAGTATTTAGAAGTTTACAACACGAGCATAGGTACGTCGAGCGAAATAATCCAAACAAGGAAACCCTCATGTATATACCTTGTATCTCAGATTGTAAATCTCTAAACACCAAACCCGAGGTTCTAGTACAGAAACAATAAATCAAGAAATACAGTTAATCTCAGAACAAATTACAGTGCCATGCCATAGCTAACATGAATGTCATGTTATTACTTACATAAGTGTCATGCCAACATCATGTCGTGAACTTCCGTGAAGAAGTCATATGCAGGGTTAAGAAACTATGTCCAAATCAGGAACTATTTATGTCGTAGTTTTCCAAACTCATAGATTAAGTGGCGAATGTCCAACACGAGGACTGGAATGAATTTATAGTCCAACACGAGGACTTCCATGGATTATAGTCCAACACGAGGACTTCTATAGATTTTAGTCCAACACGAGGACTGTGAAATGGTGAAAACATTACTGGGGTACATAGTGAGATCTACCTATATCAAGTCATAGTCAAATCAGTATATATATCCATAACTGGTACCCTCAGGTCATCTGTCGTGCCTGGGTACATAGTGAGACTAAAAACCAATGTCAGATAGTCCAGTCAAGCTCTCAAACATGAGTGAAATGTTCAAAATACCCAGAACAGGAAAAATTTTACAGACAGTGCGTCGGTCGACCGACTCGGTCGCGACTCTGCTCTACGAGCCAGGCGGTCGACCGCCGGGAAATTCGGTCGACCGGAAGGACGCAGCGGTCCGCGGTCGACCGCCACGGTCGACCACGCAGAGGGCAGACGCTGCTCTGCCCTTGCTGCGCGCCCTGCGGTCGACCGATGCGGTCGACCGCGAGACAGACGGAACCCAGGTTTGTGTTTCTGTCTAGATCTGACCTGATAAAATGCAATATAGCAGATTGAAATGTCTTTAAACAGGTAAATAAAGAAAACTTATACATTGAGGATTCATTATCAAGATCCCAAACATGGTTAAACATGATCTATGTATAGTTAATCAACAAAAACAGGGTTTTTCTCCTTTTTAAACATATTCAGATCTGGGCCTCTTTAACAGAAAACGTTGGTGAGTTTTTTAAAGCAGATAAAATCCCAAATCCATATTCTATGCCACAATACTCTATTAGCTACTTTAAAATACGAATTTGGATCCATAAAAACCAATAAAAACTCAGTTCTTGACATGAAAATGAAAGGGGTGGGGGTTGGGTGAGAAATTACTCGCCTTTGGGTGTTGACGAAAGCCCTAGATCTGCAGGAGGTTGATCCACTTCGCTGAAATCTCACAGACCTGCTGACAATCCTCTAAACTGCTCCCAGGTCACCAAAAGAGAGGATTAGGGTTTAAGGGAAGAGAGAGGGGGCTAGGGTTTTGATTTCAGAACTCAAAGAGGCTCTCTCAAGAACAGTAGCATATATATCCACTCACAACCCGACCCGAAACCCAAAAGACCCGAAATAAAACCGCAAAGAAAACAAAATCTGGAAGCTCTCTGACTGCGGTGCGGTCGACTGACGCGGTGGTCGACCGCGCAGCACAAAAATGCCTGCTGCTGGGAATTTCACACGCTGGCCATAACACTCGATTTCTCTCACTTAAAATCACTTGTTGGGTTCTCAAACACAGATAGTTACACTCATATGACATATATATGTGTATATATATATTATTCATCACAAGGAAAATACTTACTATTAATAATTCACATATATTTATTGTAGAAATTTTCGGGGTTTTACATGAAGGTGGCGGCGACTCCTAGCATGTTGAGTCGTTCGGGGCTTCTTTATCGGGCCCAAACATTCTTGAACTGGAGCTTTGCATCCCTCATCGGGAAGTGGACCAAGGCGCTCCAAAACTGACCTCCTTCTTCGGGATGATTCTGCGGGATCTCTCGGAGTAGCTACTGGAATTATCGGTGATTCAGGTTGGTTCGCCGGAAGTTGAATTTGCATTGAAGGTTGCAATGATTGTTCCTTAGCCTGAATCGCCGCTTTAGACTTTGGCCTCCATACTTGGTGGATTGGTGGTGGCTTCTTGGCCACTTCCTTCTGCAATCTTCTACGGGCTTCTTGGACTTGAGCCCGTGCCTGCGCTAAAAGTGCGCGGCGCTTGTGAATGCGCTCATCAAGTGTTGAAAGATTCTGTTTGACATGGATCCATTCATTCGTTGGCGGCTTGGAGGAGCTGTCATTCATTGTTTGTTGAGGCTGTTTGCCTCTCCTGTTCTTCAGATCCGCGTTATAGCGGATTCCGTCAGTGGACTCCATTGCCTTTGCGAATTGCCGCGCCAAGCGTTGACGTCGCCTCTGGCGGGCTTTCTTTGAGAGAGTCACTACACCCTCAGCGGTGGAGGAATTGGCGAGAACAAATTTGACCTAGTTGGAGGTCGGTGGAGCTTCACCCGATGCATCTTTGGCATCAACTGGGGTGAGAGCTTCGTTGGCATTCTGCACTTCTTCGTACCAACGAACTTTTCTCCTGGAGGAGAACTTCTTGGACTTGCGGGGGGAGGTGGATCCGGACGAGGATGACAGATACTCCTCGAACTTTTGTTGGTCGAATTCATACTCGACCTCCTCCTCGACCGGGATCGAGATCCGTGGCTACGACGCAACGACCTCGGCAGTGAGATCGGTGGCTCCCACTGTGGTTGTTCGCGGGGAAAACTGTTTTCTTCATTGAAATAATTGTCATCTTGGATTACAAAGATCCGGTCTTTTATAGATCCGGTTACAACTAAATCAAAGAAAAAAAAGTAAAAATTACAACTTTCCTCTTGTGAACAAATCGCGAGCTCCTGTTTTGCGGTCGCTCGCTTTGGTGGGTTCTTTGCCTGCGCCGGGGTTAATCCGTGGACCACCGCGCGATCTAGATCCGGTCGGATCTACACGATTATACGGGTATGATTCCACGAAGGGAATAATAGCCGGGAGGGATTAGTCCACCAAGGGAATAATCGCTCGGATCTCGAGATCTAAGACCAAGCTTAGATCTGGAGTGTGATCTCGTGTAGATCTCAGATCTGTTCTTTCTTCCTCTCGAAATCCTGCCTTTTCTGACGTGGATGCTCGCCGAGGATCAGATTCGAATGAGCAAGTCTTCAGGTCTTCAAAGCTCCGAGTTCACTCTTCAATCCGGCAGAGTTTCGGCTCTTGAAAGTTCGACCTCTGAAAATGAACATCTCTAGGCCTATTTATAGGCTCTCAGGACAGTGGCTGCAAAAAGGGAACTAGCATGCGGATTATCTAAATCCGTTCCGCATGTGACGTTGTGCTGAAGGAATAAACTCCCTTAGACTTGATGCTACAACTTTGAATATGTAGACTTTGCCATTGTTATGGGAATAGGCTACCCAGCAACGTGTTTTAGATGCTGGCTTATCCCTACTTAGGCTTCGGGATAAAATTCCCCAGAATCGAACTCTGGTGTCTTTTTCTTCGGAGAAAGACTAAACCGGCGACGCGTGTTAGGCGTCGACATATCCTTTCTTAGGATTCGGGATGAAATCCCCCATGCGTGTAAGGCATGGATTTTGGTGTTATTAATAACAACCTGCCACAATGTTGAATATGTGAACGGGTGTTCTTTTTAACGGTTAAGAACTAACCGGCAGCGCGGGTTAAGCGTAGACTTATCCTTGCTTAGGTTTCAGGATAGGATACCCCAGAATTAAACTCTGGTGTCTTTTTCTACGGAAAAAGACTAAACCGGCAGCGCGTGTTAGGCGCAGACTTATCCCTGCTTAGGATTCGGGATAAACTTCCTAGGATGAATCCTAAATTGATAAATTTTGGAAAGATCGGTGCGGGAAAGGAAGAATTTTATATTCTATTTCCCGGTCTTCTTTTAGGGTGAAGGCAAACCCGAATAACAAGGAAGGAAGAATTTTATATTCTATTCCTTGATTCTGGAAAGGAAGAATTTTATATTCTATTTCCAGTGCAGAAGAAACTAGGAGTGGGATCTCTACTCCGAGAATCTGGAAAAATCTAGATAAACTTGCCTTTTATAGGATCGGTTATCTAAACTAAAAAATGAGTTCTTCGTTTATCGAAGTAAAACTTCAACTTAGGTTATAACCATGAGAAGGTTTAAGCAAAGAGAAGAAGAAGGGAGTTCTTTCGTTTATCGAAAGGGGACTCCGAAATTAAAGTGGACCTCTTGTTCATGGAAGGAGTCAAGAGAGCCAGAAAGACATTTTTAGTGGACCCACTGTCAATTGTAATTGATCAGTGAGGGATTTTGGTGGTGAAAAAGATTTTGGGTTATCCTCTAGAATATTAAGTGTAATATTTTTCAAGGAACTTCCCGGTAAATGGGTTATCCTGAATGTACTAGGGATAGTACTTTTTCAGGAACTTCCCATTTATTGGCATTAATTACCTGGTGCCTTCTTGAGTAATCAGGCGATATGCGCCATTTGAATAGACTGTGTCTATCACAAACGGTCCTTCCACTTGGGTTCGAATTTACCTTTCTTCTTGGAGGTTAGGATTATCGGTCGGCAAGCAGCGAGGACCAGATCTCCTTCCTTGAAGCTTCTCTGTCGGACCCTTTTGTTGAAGGCCCTAGATATTCTGGCTTGATAGAACTCGATGTGTTGTTGAGCCTCTAAGCGCTTTTCATCCAACCTCTCGAGTTCTTCGAGACGTTTTTGAACTCGATGTGTTGTTGAGCCTCTAAGCGCTTTTCATCCAACCTCTCGAGTTCTTCGAGACGTTTTTGATGATGTTCTTCTGTCGTCATCTCATCTCGAGTTCTTCGAGACGTTTTTGATGATGTTCTTCTGTCGTCATCTCAGTTGCGAGGGCGATCCGAAGTGACGGGATTTGAATCTCCAAAGGCAGCACAGCTTCACATCCGTATACCAACGAGTACGGGGTGGACCCTGTAGGTGTGCGTATGGTGGTGCGATAAGCCCAGAGTGCTTCACCGAGTTTATCGTCTCAGTCTCGTTTATTGGTCTTCACGAGCTTTGACAGGATCTTAATGATCGTCTTGTTGAAAGCCTCAGCTAGTCCGTTTGCGGCGGGATAATAAGCTGTCGACGAAACATCTTCAATTTTGAACTTGTCACAAAACCTGACAAAGGCGTTGCTTATGAACTGTGGACCGTTGTCATGAATGATCCGTCTTGGCACGCCGTGTCGGTATATGACATGATGCTTGATGAAATTGATGACGTTGTTCGTCTTCACTTCTCTAAGCGGAATTGCTTCAGCCCACTTTGAAAAATAATCCGTGATTGCGAGAATGAATCGATCGCCTTTGACTGAAGGGGGAAAAAATAGGACCGACAATGTCCATTTTCTTGTTTAGTTTAGAGAATGGTTGGCATTTCCCAGAAAGATTCGAGATGAATCGCCGGATGTAAGCTAAACGCCCTTGCAATCCTCTGAGTTCTCTTAGATTTCTAGGAGGTTGCAGTTCGTGTATCGCCTTCACTTTGTCAGGATCGATATGTATACCTTTAGTGGTGACGACGAATCCAAGGAATTTTCCGCTAGACATCCCAAGGAAGGATTTAGTAGGGTTCATCTTCAATTGATGGCTTCGCATGAGATCGAACATCGTCTTCAAGTCCTTGATGTGATCTTCTTTGTTGCGGCTCTTTACAACCAAATCATCAACGTAGCACTCGACTGTTTTCCTGAGATGTTCTTGGAAAATCTTAGTCATTGCTCGTTGGTATGTGGCGCCTGCATTCTTTAGACCGAATGGCATCACCGTGTAGCAGAATACACCAAGGGGCGTTCTGAATGCTGTATGCTTCTCGTCATCTGGGTGCATCTTGATTTGGTTATATCCTGAGAAACCATCCATAAAAGACATTCTCTCAAATCCGCATGTATTGTCAATAATAACATCCGTGATTGGGAGAGGAAAGTCGTCTTTTGGACATGCCGTATTCAGATCCCTGAAGTCGATGCAAATCCTGATCTTACCGTTCTTCTTCATGACTGGAACGATGTTGGCTAGCCAATCTGGATGTTGTTCCTCTCGGATAAATCCTGATTCGATTAATTTCTTAACCTCTGCCTCGATGGCTTCCATAATCTACGAACGAAACCGTCTTTGCTGTTGCTTGACAGGTTTGGCATCCGGCTTGATATCGAGGTGGTGCATTGCCACTTCATAATTCCATGCGAAGACGTCGATATATTCCCTGATGAGAGCAATCAATTCCTCCTTCTCATCTGGGGGAAGACTGTCGCTGATGAATATTGGCTTTGGGTTGGCCTCATCACCCATGTTAACTTGGACTATTTTATCTTCAGTGGGGGGTTCCCTCTGTTCGAACCTATCACCATACTGCATGTTCAGGTGATGAACCCACGGGTCTTCCCACGTTAGCATTTGATCGTCGTCTTCCATTGTGGACGGATCAGCTGTAGCCATGTTTGCCATTAGGGATTTGAATGCCTCCCCTAGACTGGTATCGGAATTCCCAGCTGAAGAATCAGAAGAGTATCCGTTCTTAGTTTTGTTAGAAATTTGATCGATAATTTGCCAACCACATTCATCATCAGACGAGGAAACATAGCCTAAGCCTCGCCCGTATTTATAATAATCCTCGGGTTTCCCTTTTGGTACATATACCGCTTTGGCTGGATTACGAGGACCTCGATCGAAGTATAAACCTTCTCCGAGTGTGAAATCGTACCCCTGCTTCTCCATGAGCTTACGCGCTTCCGGACTATACTTAGATAAATGTCGACCAGGTTTGTCATCATCTTCATCTTCACTTAGGAAATGATCTGGTAACGGAGAGCTTTTTCCTTTACCATAAATTACTTCTTTTGCACCTCCTATCTTGTTTGGGATGATCATGGTTGTTCCAAAAGAATGCTGGAGGCGTTCCTTTGTTACATAGGACGACCGAAGCGGCATATACAACTCAGGATTATCATACAGCTCTTTTATCACATCATCAAGAGACAAGGAGTACTCTAAATCATCTTTTATTGCAATATCGGCAAGTTGCCAGTTACAACCTCCATCTGACGATTGTTCATCGTCAAGATTGATTACAAAGGGTACAATGTCATTTAAAACAAACCCGCCATTGTAATCGAATCCGGCTTCAGAATCAGCTTCTTCTCCGCTGTCTGTGCCCTGGGCCGATGGTTCAGTATCGGATTCGTTACCATAAAGGAGAGAATCGGTGAAATAATTCTCATACCCCTTGAATGGTTGCTTATCCGCGACCACCGTCCTAACCTCATTGTCAGTGTCGACATACTTCAAACACTGATGGAGAGTAGAGGGAATTATCACATTACTATGGATCCAAGGCCGACCCAATAGTAAGTTGTACGAAGTCTCCGCATCGATCACATAACACGTGACTTCTGTCTTCAGATCTCCCATCTGGCACTTCACCCGGATCTTACCCAAGGGTCTTGACCCACTAGTGTTGAATCCATAAATAACAGTGCCTGTGGACGCCAACTTGCTTACTGGGATGCCGAGGAAATGCATCAATCGAAGCGGCATAATACTCACAGCAGAACCCGGATCCACTTGGATTCGGTTGACTTGGCTGGAGCCAATGTATCCGACGAAATATAACGGCCGATCGTGGTTCGAATTCTTCGTCTGCATATCTTCTTTGGTGAAAGTAATGCAGGGAAGGTTCTTAGTCGCTATGTTGCACTGTTGACTCAGCGGTTCTGGCTGTTCAGGTATCGGCTTGACTTGAGTCAGAAATACCTCTGCATTGGCCAAAGCTTCTTGTAGGGCCTCCCTGGTTTCTTTGGATAATCGCAGCAACTCATACAGCGTTATCCGTGCAGGAATGTTGGCTAATTGCGCCATAATGTCGAAGCTATGCGGAGTCTTCGAGCTTTCCGGTTTGTCTCTTCCAATTGGACGACTGAAACGAGACTGCTTCGGATTCTGTACCTCTTGGGGATTCTTCTCTTTTGGTTTATTCACCGGTTGTCGTAGAGCTTCTTTACCCGGTGTGGGACTTGCAATCACTCCCATCTCCGTGAGAGTTTTGGCTGGTCCCCGCTTGTTCACCCCCTGCTCACTAGGTGGCGGATAATTGTAGTGGTATTCATTTCCGCTCCGTGTCGCAAAAGCTTCTTGTTCTTCTTCAGAGAGCAGGAAAGTGGAGATTCTTTCGTCATCTTCCCCTGGGATAGCAGAGACTCCATAACAAGACTTCCCTTTTCCTTTAGACTTCCTCCCGGATGACGAACCGGCCCATTGTTCATCTCCAATCAGATCTGGATGAACCCAAAGGATTTCGCCATTTGGGGTTGTGTGCGGCACAAGTCCCTTTTGGCGCTGTCCGTGCGGATCGTCATTCACCGTCTTCATCCCGACTTTGGTGACGCGTTTTGGCTCGAACCAAGTTGTAGGCACTGACCCAAAACTGATTGACACTGCGTTGGCCCCCACATTCTTGGCTGGTTTCGGGGTTATGACTCCTACGTCGATTAACGCCTGGATCTTGTCCTTGAGGTGGTAGCATGATCTCGTAGGGTGGTGGACCGCTCTGTGGTACGCGCAGTACTTTGGATCCGTCACTTTGCTGGCCCCTTCTTGATCCACGATCGCCGGCAACTGGATCTTGTTGTTCTCCAACAGGTATTTGAAGATGCCGGGAACTTCATCATCCTTGAAGGAGTACACTTTAGGAAACCTCGGCTCCGCAGATTTCTGCTTCTGAGGCCGTTGTTGCCATTGTCCTCGAGATTGTTGGGGTGCTTGTTGCTGTGGCTGCTGTTGCTGTGGTTGCAATTGAAAGGTTTGATTAGCATCAACTGCATTAGCTTGTGCCTTACCTTTCCCCCGTGGGTTATCCGTGCTGGAATATTGGCTAGTTGAGCCATTATATCGAAGACTTGCGGAGTCTTCGAGCTTTCCGGTTTGTCTTTTCCAATCGGGCGACTGAAACGAGACTGCTTCGGATTCTGCACCTCCTGGGGATTCTTTTCTTTCGGTTTATTCACCGACTGTCGTCGAGCCTCTTCGCCCGGTGTAGGACTTGTAATCACCCCCATCTCCGTGAGAGTTTTGGCTGGTCCCCGTTTATTCACCCCCTGCTCACTAGGTGGTGGATAGTTGTAGTGATACTCATTTCCGCTTCGGGTTGCAAAAACTTCTTGTTCTTCTTCAGAGAGCGGGAAAGCTATGATTCTTTCGTCATCTTCTCCTGGGATAGCAGAGACTCCGCAGCAAGACTTTCCTTTCCCTTTGGACTTCTTTTTGGATGATGACCCGGCCCATTGTTCATCTTCAATCAGGTCGGGGTGAACCCAGAGGATTTTGCCGTTTGGAGCTGTATGTGGTACAAGTCCTTTTTGGCGCTGTCCATGTGGATCATCATTGTCTTCATTCCCACTTTGGTGATGCGTTTTGGTTCGAACCACGCTGTGGGCACTGATCCAAAGCTGATTGAAACCGCGTTCGCTCCAACATTCTTGGACGGCTTCGGGGTTATGACGCCTACATCAATTAGCGCCTGGATCTTGTCCTTGAGGTGGTAGCACGACTTCGTAGGGTGATGGACCGCTCTGTGGTATGCACAATACCTCGGATCCGTCACTTTGCTAGCCCCTTCTTAATCCACAATCGCCGGCAGCTGAATTTTTTTGTTCTCCAACAGGTACTTGAAGATGCCGGGAACTTCGTCATCTTTGAAGGAGTACACTTTGGGAAATCTTGGCTCCGAAGACTTCTGCTTCTGAGGCCGTTGTTGCCATTGCCCCTGAGCTTGTTGTGGTGCTTGTTGCTGCTGCTGCTGTTGCTGCTGAGGTTGCAATTGAAAGGTTTGATTAGCATCAACTGCATTAGCATGTGCCTTACCTTTCCCCCGTGGGACGAAATTCTGTTGCGGAGCATTATTCGCCTGTTGGCCTCTCTCCGCCTTCTTTCTTCTGAGGAATCGCTCGGTTTGCTCTCCTCGGACCTTTAGATCCTTCCATGTCTTGGACGGTGCTGTCCCCATTGCTTCCAACACATCCAGCGCGAGGTTGTTGTGGCATCTGGAGGATGAATTCCTCGGTGATCGGGTCCTGACAGTTCATCGCCTTGTTTCGGAACCTCTTGACGAATGTGTCCACCAATTCCCCGTCTTTCTGCTTCTCGTCCAGCAACGACCCGATGGATATCTCTGTGTCGTCGTCGAAGAAGTTGGCGAGGAATTTGGTCTCCATGTCGTCCCAGCTGTTCACACTACCTGGCTTGAGGCGGCGATACCAATCGAAGGCGGCTCCGCGAAGAGTGCCGACGAATGACCGCACCATCAGAGGCTCATTACCGGAGATTACCCCCAAGTGCGATTTGAAGTAAATCAAATGCTGGGTGGGTGAACCCATCCGATTAAATGGCGTGAAGTTAATTAGATTGAACTTCGCCGGATATGGGATTGATTCTCATTCTCTTGGGTATGGACAAGGAATGCCCGTCTTTTTCATCTCTTGAGCGGAAATCAATGTATTGATTTTGCTCTCGAGATTTTTAATTTTCAAGTTTTCATCAGCGTTTTCACTAGCATTCTCGTTACCACCCCCTGCATTGACGGGAGGATTATTGGTATTACGAGCTTCATTCGTATCCTCGTCTTCCAGATTAACCGGGTTACGACGACTTGGCTCGCCTTGCTGGTTCGTCAATGCTTGGATTTGTTGGTCATGCATTTCTCTCATGTTTTGCATGGCCATCTGCATTTCGAACCTGAAGGTTTCCTGTTGCTTAGCTAAGGCGTCTTCAAGCATTTTGGCCACTTGCTCCGCACTTATCATAAGTGCCTCGCGGGGTTGTCCCTCGCTGGATACCGTATTGTCTGATGCGACCGCGGAGCCGGTATCAGATTCTTCATCTACTGAAGGGCGTCTTGTCCGAACCCTACCATAGGTTGCTCTCTTGATGGTTCCGGACTGCAGACGGGTTCTAGGCTGGGATGCTTTCAGAATCGATTCGAGATTATCTCGCGCCGATGTCCCTCTGCTGGTCATGTTGGTGGTGACCCTCGGAAATTCTCCCTCTTCAACCACCGTTCTTCTTCGTCGAAAACGCCTAGGCCTTGGTTTCGGCGTTTCAGTACTGAGCCTTTCGAAAACCGAAACTCGTTCGGGGACCGCCTTGATGCAGCTGCATTCAGACAATACTGCCCGAATAAGTTTGGAACAGGGGCAATGAGTTTCCTGTTCTCAAGGACTCCTTTTCCTGGTTTTATTCGTACCCCCAGCACGATAGTACAACTCGTCTGTTTGACGATCGGAGTAACCTATCGTGTGTTGGCACGACTTCTCAGGTATAACATTATCGTCATCAGACGATAATGTTTCCTTCTGAGGGGGAATTGCTTTCTTCGGGCTTTCAAAAGTCACGCGCCTCAAAACATGCCTTTTTGGGCGTGAGTTCTCGACGGGCTCTTGGACTTCAATGCGCAAGTTGGTGCGCATGACTGCCCTGGTCTCTTTGTCATGTTGGAGGTGACGGCGACCCCCAGCATGTTGCGTCGTCCGGGGCTTCTTCATCGGGCCCAAACGATCTTGGACAGGAGCTTTGCCTCTCTCATCGGGAATCGGACCGAGGCGCTCCAAGGCTGGCTTCTTCCTTTGGGACGATTCTGCATGATTTCCCGGAGAAGCTGCTGGAATTATCGGTGATATGGGTTGTTTCGCCGGTGGTTGAATTTTGGTAGGAGGCTGCTTCGGCCTCCACACTTGGCGGGTTGGTGGCAGCTTCTTGGCCACTCTCCCTTTCTTCAATTCCTCGGCCTTCTGCACAAGGATTCTTGCTTGTGCAAGTAATGCGCGGCGTTTGTGAATCCGCTCTTCGAGTGTCGAACGATTCAGTTTGACCCGGATCCATTCGTTCGGCGGCGGCTTGGAGGAACTGCCATTCTTCAGTTGTTGAGGCTGTTTGCCTCTCCTATTCTTCAGATCCGCGTTGTAGCGGACCCCGTCCGTGGACTCCATCGCTTTGGCGAATTGCCGCGCAAGGCGTTGACGTCGCCTCTGGCGGGCTCTCTTCGAGAGAGTCACAACGCCTTCAACAGTAGAAGCGTTGACGAGAACAGGTTTGACGCGGGAAAAATCGTGTCTTTCTTCATTATTGATTCCATTGCTATCTTTAAATAACAACTTTTTGAGTTACAAAGATCCGGTCTTTTTTAGATCCGGTTACAACGAAATCAAAGAAAAAATAAAAATTACAACTTTCTCCTTTTGAACAAATCGCGAGCTCCTGTTTTGCGGTCGCTCGCTTTGTGTGGGTTCTTTGCCGACGCCGGGGTTAATCCGTGGACCACCGCGCGATCTAGATCCGGTCGGATCTACACGATTCGACGGGTATTATTCCGCGAAGGAAATAATAGCCGGGGAGGATTAGTTCACCAAGGAAATAATCGTCCAAATCTCGGGATCAAAGGCCAAGCTTTGATCCGGAGTGTGGTTTCGTGTAGATCTTAGATCTGATTTTTACCTCTCTCGAACTCCTGCCTTTTGTGATGTAGACGCTCGCCGAGAATCAGATCTGAATCTTCAAGTCCTCAAGTCTTCAAAACTCCAAGCTCGATCTTCAATTCGGCAGAGTTTCAGCTCTCAAAGTTCCAACCTTTTCAAATAAACAACCCATGGCCTATTTATAGGCACCCAGATCTGTGCCTAGGCACAGATCTGGGCTGAGGTGGCTCGGCCACAAGTGACCGGCCACCCCTGGGTGGCTCGGCTCATGCCGAGCCACCCTGAGGTGGCTCGGCTCGGCCACCGAGCCACCTCAGGGTGGCTCGGCTTGGGCCGAGCCACCCTGAAGTGGCTCGGTTTCGGCCGAGCCCCTCAGGGTGTTTGGGTTCCGTCGTTTTGTCGTTTGTTCCCATTTTGTCGGTTGACTTAGACTCTGATTTGTTGATCTGATTTGGCAGTAAATCTGATTCCTGATTTGGTAGTAAATCCGCTTCTGAGTTCGAGTTCGAAACCGATCTTGATTCGGTTGTGATTCATCCGAGTCCACTCTTGTTTGGATGACTCGTTGATTCCCCGAACCGTTGGCTTGATTCCACGCTCGAATGGATGTATTCCGTTGTTTGCGTGCGATTCGTCAACCTCGTCGCCTCGTTGGTTCGTCGGTTTGTGCCGAGCTATGCTAAGGGACCTATAAGCAATTTTATATGCCTACAATAACGGCACTTGATTCTCACCATGACTATACACTAGCTCACTTTTCTCAGGCACTGTCAATGTGAAAGTCCTAGGGATATCATAAAGGTCATAAAGCTGCACAAGATCATCCATGTAGATCTTCGAGCAAATGAGTCTAAGGAGAACAAGCTTCTCCTCATCACGGCCCATGGTTGAAGCTTGAGAACAAGAACAGAAGCAAAACACGCCTATTAAAGCTTGAGAACAAGAACAGAAGCAAAACACACCTATTAAGCATCGATCCTAGCAAAGGACACCGGCTCTTCCCAAATGCCTTGCGAAGGAGAACAAACAAGGAAACCTATTCAAAATCCTAACTTTTGAATTGACAAAAACTATAAAAACTCAGCTCCAAAGGGTGAAGCCGCGGCCTCCTCCCTCTCGAATGGTTGGGTAGTCGATCTACCCCTAGGAACCCTAGATCTCTTGGGAGACATGGCTAAAGTGAGGCTTTGGCCGAAATTGAAGAGGAAAAGCTAGGGTTTTGGAAGAGAACTCAAAGAAAATCTCAAAACACTTAAGATATAAAGCCCTAACCTAGGTTTTGATCAAGGATTATGGGAAATCAAATCTTGGTAGAGAAAAACAAAGGGGAAGAGATCAAAACTCGAGAGCAAATCTCGAAACCCTAGGATAAAAACTCACCTTTTGATCAAATTTGAAGAGGAAGAGGAAGGAAAGGGTTTATAAACTCTTTTACTAGGGTTTTGAAGAGGATTCAAACTCAAGAAGGCGGGCAAAGATGGCCTAAAAAGACTAAAAGTTCAGACTTAAAAAGACAGCCGACTCGAGTGACCGACTTTGTGCGAGACAGTCGATATTGTCTCGCACATGCGAGACATTGTAAATTGTCTCACATCATGTGAGACAGCTCAAGCGATCTCACGTGAGGGGTCAAATTGGTGTGCATTCGATGCATGTTTTTGTTGCATCATCGACTCATTTCAGTACATCTATGATACTCCAATGAGTATATGAGTATAAACTGCTTCATGAACCTCTGACTGGTATACGAGGTTAACCTGCTCCATAACCTTTAACTGGTATACGATGTTAAATTGCTCCCTACACTCTGATGAGTATACGAGTATAAACTACTTCTCCACGCTCCAACGCCTTAAGAGCTTAAACTGTATAAACTCCAGCTACATACGAGTATAAACTGTGGTTGCACCTCAGAAGTCAACTTTCAGCGACACTCTAGCAGTTACACCAAGATCCAACACACATTTTGACTACTTCATTCTAAAAGTTCCCCCAGAAGACCAACACACATTGTGATGGGTTCTTTCTAAAATTATCCTTGGGAGTTCAACTGCAATTAAGCTACGATCCCCTTATAAAGATGACCAGTTCAGTATCAACTTAATGACATGAGCTAATTCAACCTCTCAAAAGTCAACATATAAGCACCAGTTCCTATTTTCAACATATGATCGGTGATGTTGCAGTGCCAGAAGTTAAGAAACTGAAGCCGCTTATAGGTCCTTCTATATAGTCCAACGTTAGGCAAAAGCAGGGCCTATCTTATCTAAAGTATTTTAGACTCCTCGATAAAATATTGAGGAGGCTGAAAACTTAAGAGTGGGTATTTGTAGGTGTCAAAAATTACCTATAGGTCCCAAACACGACTCAAGACAGAGAGAATATGAAGAACGTCATCATCTAAGTCAGAGAAGATCATCCAATGTAAAAGGAAGCAAAAGGAGCACACAAACCAAAAACTTGAAGGAACTTGGAGCTATCTCACAATTGGTGAGACAGACTCTACTGTCTCACATTACCAATTGGTGAGACAGACTCTACTGTCTCACATTACCGAGAAAGTGTAGATTGTCTCAGATATGCGAGATAGTGATAGTCGTCTCACCAATTGTGAGATAGTTTTCATATTTTCTGATAGTTTTGTTAAGTTTTACGGGGACCATGTGGCTCTATAACTGCTTTGAAATATTTATTAACATTAATGGATGGTTCTGTGAAATATGCCCACTACCCATGGAAATTGGGGAATTTAAGACAATTTAAAGTAGTAGGATGGCAGTTACAAACCCTTGTTACTGTTTCCTTTGACTGAGATAGTGGACACTGTCTCATCCAAAGGAGACAGTGTCCAAGTTGTTGTTTGTGACCTATTTGGTAGTTACGGCTCCTAATTGCTATAAATACCCCTTGGCACACTTGTGCATGGGAGGAAGGGAGGACTAAGGTAGAACCACGAAGCAGAGATGACCACTTGGCAAACTTTGAGAACAAGAGAGAGTTCTTCATCCACTTTAGGAGTCTTTCAGTGTTTCCTTGAGTTCAAGCTTTGACTTGTTCTTGAGAAGAGTGTTCATCTTACTTTGTTAAAATATTCACTTTAGTTCTTGTTGCCCCATCGAAACGTTAACTTTTCGCCTTCTTTGTTGTAGGCGTCAAAAATTTCCTATGGGTTCCCCGCACATAGTTTGAGATGATGAACATCATTATCTGAGTCAATGAGGATTATCTAATATCAACAAATGTATAAAGCAATTTGACCAGGCGTACAAGTTAGCGAGACGGTCAAACAGTGATGAAACAACTCGATCGAGAGTTATATTTCGACCGCAAAAGATGAAGCGTCAATCGTGTCTTATCCACTCCATGTGTGATCCACCTATGGAGGTTGTAGATCTCTTCTCCAGCTTTCTAACATACTTTGAATCACGTCGTTCTAAAATAGGATCAGAAAGATACGACAAAAATAGTCAAAAAGCGAAAAACAGCGTCTCGGCCAAGGACAAGACACATTTGTGCCTTGGCCAGGACCGAGATAGTCTCTTCCTGGCCAAGACAGTCTCGGCATGGGGGCTATCCTAGCCACGAAAATACTGTTTCATGTTGTTTATTCAATGTTAACTGCCCCGATTTTGATCCAAAGCCTCTCCAACTAATTTGGAGTTATCTTTGAACATGGTTAAGTAGTTATAACTTAGGATAAAATTAAATCATTCGTTCTTATTTAAAAAGTAAGCTTCTAAAGCCTATAAATACAGTCCTAGGACATTCATTTAAACAGATCCAAAATTCTCAAGCCTAGGCAAAGCCCTGTCGAATTGAAGAGTAAGGAGCATGAATTTTAGAGAGGAGGAAGTGACCTTGGTAGGTTCTTCAGCATAAGGAGGGGAAGAGTTCAAGAGATCTGCATCCGTTCATCTATTTTCTTAAGATCGTACCTAACTGCGATTCTCAAGAAGAGTGATTATCTTACTTTGCCGAGATAGTTACTTTAGTTTCTTACCTCCTTTGCGAGGCAATGAAATCTTTATATTAGATCTGATTAGTCGATGGTCCATGGATAAACTCTGGCACAGGCTAAGATCTCATACAAACAGTGGGTGATAAACGTACGTTGTGTGTGTTTTAAGAAAGTTGTAATTTTTATTTTTATTTGTTGAGATCATTGTAACGACTAAAGTTGTGATGAGTCCGTTAATAAAAGAACTAACTTTTCACCAAAACATACTGGGAATGGTTTTCAATTTGCATATATTTCTATATTTGTCAAGTAGAGTGACATTACTAAGGTATTTTTCATAAGGAACGTGTTCAGGAAAACTACCCCTACTGACTCTTGTTCATTTTAGTAGATTTATGATAACAAAGATCGAACTCATCTAAAAAAAATAACCTTAGAAATTGAATCAAAAGATATGAAACCCTAGAATTGAAACAAGAGAACAACCAGAGAGAGGAAGAGAGTGCTATAGTGATTAATTGACTCGAGGAGAAGCTCGACAGCGGCAATCTTCCTTAAAAGCTACTTGGAGTCAACTGGAGCTCTCTTGCGGTCGCCTGAACAGGAGGAGAACACGAAGCTAGGGTTTTGGAATGGGAAAGAGGGATGAAGGAAATGGGTTTTAGGATTTTAGAATATATATATATATGAGGGAAAAATGAAGGTCTAAGATTGATTTGTCATAACAATCAATGGACAACAGCAAACAGCTCTAAAACGGGTCGGGTCTGAAAGCAATAATTTCCAGATATTGAGAACTTGAAAGCCCAGGATCGCTTGATGGCCGGTCGACCGAACAAGAGTAGTCGATCGACTGAAATGCAAGGGTCGGTCGACCGAAACTGGTGGGTCTGTCGACTTACATTGACCTGGAGCTCCTATGCTTAAAATAAAACTTGATAAAACATCCATTTTTCTTTGTTATGATATTTAATAAGTATTAATTCAATCAAAAACTTCCAAAACAACACAAAATATTTTATTTATATAATATATAAAGTATATTCATAAATTAAAAATTAATTTAAACACAAATCATCATTTAAAAATACATGAAAACAAAAATTCACGAAATAAATAAAATTAATTTTGTTTTGGCTCTGAAACATTTTTGGTGTCGAAGACTTAGGAACATGACCCCTATTATTTAAGCTCAAGCCCTTGGGTTATGATCTCATTTGGGCCCATTTTGTGTATGAACATGGTCAAAATAAAAATTATGCAAATGACCTTTTCGATTGCAGTATGTGTAATGAAAGGGTTAAAAAGATTTGCGTTAACCTTGTGGTTGTGCACGGGAATCATTTGCAAAAGTAGATGGTTCTTTGAAATGATTTTACAAAAGAGAAACTGTTTTTAAATCAAAACAAAATTTGGTCAAATGACCAAAATGACCACAATAATCACACTTATACACATGATATTAACACTTCTTTCACTGAAAAATGAGTCTCCTAGACTCGACCAAGATTGTGGGCTAATAATACCCTTATCGGATGACTTTTTGCATGAGGATTCTGGCCCCTGGGTGATTCTTGTGAGTCCCTTCATGGATCTCTCTAAGAACATAGCTGGCCTATGTCGGTGGGAGACATCAGAGATAAGGCCACACACTACTGCTAGAGTGTGACATTCACTAAAGCTGGTTATCGAGCATGAGATATCATCAAGCATTTCTCT
>NC_033796.1:94262339-94289882 GCF_001876935.1 Asparagus officinalis
CCCCGTCAGGTACTAGATGAGTGAATCCATCCAACATGGTTTTGAGGTAGTCTTGATCTACATGACCGAGTTTGAAGTTTTCATGATGCTAGAACACTTGACGGTGTCTATATGTACAGGCCCCGAAGTGCTTCCTGAGTTGGTAGACCCAAGCTTGGATAGGGCATCCACTTGTGCTTCGAGAGCATGAGGCACCTGTAAATTTTTTTCAAAAGCTCTTTGACCACCTTCATATATAAGACAATGCTTGAATCCTTGGCATCATATTCTCCTTTCACTTGGTGGACCACCAATTGTGAGTCTGCCAGGATGTAGACAAGCTCAGCCTTGATTGCTAAGGTGGCTCAAAGACTCGCTAAGAGGGCTTCATATTCGGCCTCGTTGTTCAAGGTGAAAAAATCAAAAGCAATAGAGTGCTCGTGCATGGATCCATCTGGACTATGCAGGACCACCCCAGCTCCATTACTTGCTTCATCAGAGGACCCATCCACCTTCAGCAGCCACCAGGAGGCGAACTCGGATGAGTCATGCTTAAGGGTGTGGTATTTTCGAGGAGTAGGCACATTCACTATTTGGGATGTTAAGGGCTTTGTTTGTAGAGTTGGCACAGGTGGTGATGGCTCATCATTTGTTGCTATCAATTCTAGCAGGAAGTCAGCTAAGGATTGGGCCTTTATGGTAGTCCTCAGCTCGAATAGCACATCAAATTCACTAAGCTCAACCAACCAAATAACTATTCTCTCAGAAGTGTTTGGGCTGCCGAATGCCTTCTTTAAAGGTAGATTTGTCCGCACTACTATGTTATGCACCTAGAAATAAGGGCGAAACCTTTTGGCTATAGTGATGAGAATAAAGGAGGCTTTCTCAATGAGAGTATAGTTAAGTTTTGTCTCCTTCATGATCCTAAAATACCCTAGAGGGGGTGAATAGGGTTAATGCTAATCTAATCTGATTTAATACCAATTAAAACTTATTAACAAATATCCTAGCAAGTATGATATTCAACAACTTATATGTGCAAGGATATTTAATTAACACAAGGGTGAAATAGACATGAAACAATATAAAAAAGATAGTGGGCAAGTAACCAATGCAAATACAAGAAAATGATCACGGAGTTCGGTCCTTTCGACCTACGTCTCCGTTCCCCACTCCCGGGAAGAATCCACTATCACAATGGGTTTTTAACGTTCACCCAAAATATTTACACCTCATAATAGGTTTTCTAGCTCACCGAAAACTTTCACAATCTCACACACTTGCAATCACACTCTACACCCTTTGAGTATTGGCCTAGCCCGTGCCACCTCCCTCAAGTGTTCGAAATTACTACCTTTCACTAGGCTTTACCATCGACGCCACTCCTCTTGGAATCGACCCCGTCTTTTACCACACACTTCTCTCGGTGTACAAGTGTATTATAAAATGTATCTCACAATATAGCTCACGTTAAAGGATTTGTTTTTTTTTCAATAGATGAGAACTCAATGTAAGCTCACTCTCAATGACTACAATCTCACAACCCCAAATATACTATGTATGAAATACTTAAGCTTAAGTGGTTATGTGTGTAAACAAAGAGCAATATCAAAATTAAACTCAATGTAAACTCTAGCTAAATAAAATGAATAAATAACAAATAAATGTATGAAGCTAAAAAATGAGTTTAGAGGAATCTTCTCTAAAAAACAAGAGAGGGAGATGGATGAAATTGAAGCTCAAACAATAGAATTAATCTCCTCTTCTTCTTGTGAAACTTTCTTCACAAAACACTTGTGAAAACACACTTAAACAAACTTTGAACAACCTTTAAACTTGTTTAAAACTTTTTTTAATTACCCTCAGAAGTTAGAGGGTATGGGGTATATATAGAATCATAGAACAAACCCAAAACTAAGAAAAAACCAAGGAAAAAGACAAAAAATAGAAACCTAAAATTCTAAAAAAACTAGCCGTTACAGTGTTATAAGTCGACTTGCTACTATTCATAAGTCGACTTATAACTAGCTGTTACAGGCTGAAAAACACTTATAAGTCAACTTGTAAAAAACATAAGTTGACTTATCATATATAAGTCAACTTGCTAGAAATGTAATTCAACTCAGCAAATTCAAAATGCAAATTCTAGAGCAGTTTATAAGTCGACTTGTCCTAAGCATAAGTCGACTTATAAACATGCACAGGCGCTGTGCATGTTTGAAAACTGAGTTTTAAAGTACCTTAAAAATAACAAAAAAATTCTAAAAAATATAAAACTTTAGAAAATATTTATAAACATGAATATAAATATGTTGAAAAAGAATTTTTTTTTTAATTTGCACTTCCCATTTGTAAAATCTCATCATTTTGCAAAAACACACAAATACATGTGTATATAAACTTCTTGATTTTTGACTTTTGAGTTAAACAATGTTTTGAAACCTTTATAGACTTAATAAATGATGTATATAATAATTGTTAAGTCCATAAACCAAGAATATAATATTTTCTCAAAAATCTATAATACGATAAAAATGAAACGGGTATGTGTGTAGTTGATTGAGCTTAGAGTATTAACGCACAAGTATAAACTCTAAACTATAAAAACTATACTCAAGCAATCTTGATCTTCATTTTAGCTCATCTTGGTTGCGGATGAAGCTTGATCTAGAATTGAATTAAATTGGCATAACTTCACTCCGATATTCCGTTAACCTTCATTTGATGTGATCGTGTAGGCATAATCCATCCAACCTCCGATAAAGATATTTGTGTAGATTACCTAAAAAATAAATGCAAACACTCGACGCACAATGTTAGGAATTGTTTGTAATCATTAAAACAAGATTAGGGAGTAGGCTCATAACCATGAGGCTAACAGATCCGGCTGACATAGTATACCAACTTCTGGGTAGTATCTTCATCCTGAACTAAGATAGAGTTGATGGCTTTGGGGGCAATGGCCATGTAGAGCTACAAGGTTTCCCGTTCTTTGGGTTGGCTCAGCAGTAGCTTGGTGCTTAAATATCATTTGAGATCCCAAAAGGCCTCGCTTCCTTTAGCTCCTTTCTCCCTCTTAATGTATTGAAAAATGTGAGGCTCTTCTCTGTAGATTTTGAGAGAAAACAACCTAATGCTGCTATCTTTCCATTCAGTCTTTGGACGTCCTTTAGTATGCGGAGTTCAAGCATCTATTCTATGTCGGCTATCTTCTCGGGTTGATTTCAATGCCCCTCTGAGTGTGATACGGGTGTATCTTCTCTTTAGAAAAGCGATCCTCATGGGAGCTTGAGGATAGGTGATTCTCATGATATCTTGAGAATAGTGGTGTGAAGCGACACGGCAGAGCATAGGTGGAAGTGTGGAACGAGACGACGAGCAGCGGATTCGAAGAATCCAGATTTTAGCTCGTGAGTCGATCATACATGTACATGAGTCGACTAATCAGGTTGAGTCGACTCATGCCTGTCATGAGTCGACTCACGAAACCTAGCCGTTTTGTCAAAAGTTTCTGCTCGGTCGACTCATCAGTTTATGAGTCGACTCATCAGTCATGAGTCGACTCATATGCAGTTATGAGTCGACTCATCGAGGTTTCCTAGGCAGACTTGGTTTCTGTTTTGAAGGAATCCTAGTTGGGTTTTGTTTTGGTTTTGGTTATTTACTAGATTGCCACCATGTTGTAAACCCTATAAATAGGGACTGTTTAGGGTTCTAAACAGAAGTGAGAGGCCAAGATGTAGATCTAAAGGGTTTTAGGTCTAAGTGAGATCCTAATCAAAAGGATTAGGGTTTAGATTGTGAGGATCTATGAGATCTTAGAATCATAGAGAATTAAGAGAGATTCTAATCATTGTATTAGGGTTTAGAGATGATTGAGAGGATGTTCTCGATTCTAGTGAGATTGTGAGGGAGAGATTTGTAATAATTGATTCTTCATAATCTAGAGAATGTATTTTCTTTCGCCATACTGAATTGTTCTTGTGTTTTAGTTGTCTTCTTCTCAACCCACTTTTTGGTAATTCCGCGATCAAAGGGTGCTCGCACGACGACTCATATCAGAATGATCATGAACATGAGGAATTTGCTTGATTGTACCCCAAAAGCACATTTAGATGGATTAAGTCTCTTCAAGTTTCGATATGTGCAACGATGCCAACTTCGACTTCACAAGGATATCGTACACATATGCTTATACATTGCTGCCGATCTAGGGCTTAAAATATTTATTGACCAGTCTAGTAGGTGGTGTCTGCATGCCTACATTTTTTTAGACCGAAGGGCATCACTCTATAGTAATAGGACCCCTAGTTTGTAATGAATGAGATCTTCTCTTGATCATACTCCACCATACGGATCTGGTTGTAGTCGGAGAAAGCATCCATGAAGCTGAGCAATTCATGACTCGCACTCTCGTCCAGAAACTGGTCGATCCTAGAGAGAGAGTAGTTGTCTCTTGGGCAAGCTTTGTTGAGAACTGTGAAGTCCACGCACACCCGCCATCTGCCTAGGGACTTCTTCACCAACACCATGTTGGATAGCTATTCAGGGTATTGCAATTCTTTGCTGAAGCCAGCTTTAAGGAGTAGGTCGACTTCGTCGGCTGCTACCTTTTGTCTTTTGGGGCTGAGATGCCTCTTCTTTTGTCACATCGGCTTGGTGTTAACTAAGAGCTCATGGCTCATCACTTCAAGGGGAATTCCCGACATGTCCACTGGTCCTCAAGCAAATACATCTGCGTTCTCGAGCAGGAACGCTATCACTTGGAGCTTTATCGATAGGGGTCATCCTCTCTTGATCCAATACTTTCTCCATCTAGCGGTGTGTCTTCTCGATGGGCATGATCTCCAGTATTCCTTTTCCCTTCATCAAGAGTAGATAGTAGGATCTAGCCTCCTGTTGGTTGCTTCTGGCAATTCTGACTCCTTCAGGAGTTGAGAACTTTACTATTTCGTGGTAAGTGGATGGAATTTCATGCAAGCTATTGATGGCAGTTCTTCCCAAAATAACATTATAGGCCAACTAGAGGTTTATTACTAAAAACTGGGTCTAGATAGTGGATTGCCGAGGGTATTCGTCAATCATTAAGGGGAGAGTGATCATCCCTTCCAGTAGGAGTGAATGTCTGTGAATCCAATAAGTGGACCCTGACAAGGCTACAGCTTAGACTTGTGAAATGCCCATCTGATTGAAGGCATCGATGAATAAGATATTAGATAAGCTTTCCATGTCGACCAAATTCCTCTTGACCTTGAAGCCATGATCTTGGCCGAGATGATGAGGGGGTGTCATCTTGAGGTGTCTCAATGCCTCTCATGTCTGAGTCGCCAAAGAAGATGGGTTGGTCCGTCCTTAGCCTTTTATTACATAAGTTGACTTGTAACACTCGCCTGGCATACTTCTTTCAAGCGTTGCTGGACATATCTCCCGCTATAGGGCTGTTGCTTATAGTGTTGATGACACCCATAGTACTAGCCTCGGCAAGTTAGGTGTCAGACGACTATTAGGGGTGAGGTGATCTAGATTGAGAACTTTGGCCGGATCCCTCTAGAGCGGGTTCTTTTCGGTCTCACTGGGAGACAAGTTTCTTCAAGTATCCTTTTTGTATCAAGTCTGTTTGGTCTCATGTTTTGATGGATTTACAAACCATGTTATTTGTGCTAATTGCTTATCAAGTGATATTATGCATGATGTATTTTATCAAGCAATATAGTTCCATGTTAGGAAGATGGATGGATTCAAGCTTCAATGGTCATATTCATGGAGGTGGATGTTAGACCCTAGAGGGGGGGTGATTAGGGTCTTATGCTAATCTAATCCGATTAAATGCCAATTAAAACTAATTAACAAATATATTCTTGCAAGATAGATATACAAAGAGTTATGTGCAAGAATATGTAATATACACAAGGTGATATATCCTATATGATAGAAATATATGCAAGGATATATAAACAATAAGATATATCCTAACAAAGAGATATAGACAATGTATGAGCAAGGATATATGAACTAACACAAGGGTAAAATAAACAAGTGATAGGGTAATATAATGAGCAATACACAAAGGCGATATAAGATATGAAAACAAGAATAAGAACGCCAACGCAATCACAAACAAAACGATATGTTTACGAGGTTCGGTCCCCACGACCTACGTCCCCGCTCCTCACCTCGAGGAGATCTCCACTATCACAACCGGGTTTTCTACGTTCACCCGAACAACGTTTACACCTCACAATACAATCACTATGTAATCACACCTCACACACTAAGTGTTGGTCCTAGCCCATGTCCTCCTCCTCAAGTGCTCGGTTACAACCTCTCCCTAGGCACGTCAACCGACGCCACTCCTCTTGGATTCGACCCCGTCTCTCACCACACACTTCTCTCGGTGTACAAGTGTATTACAAGTGAATCCTCACAATAAGCATAATATAAATCAAATGATTTGTTCTTTAAACAAGGTGAGAACTCAATTAAGCACAACTCTAAGTCACTAATCTCACAACCCAAAATTATACTATGAATAAAAATACAATAAGCTCAAAAGGTTGTGTGTGAACAAAGAGTATCAATAAAACAATTAAACTCAATATAGAAATCTAGCTTATGGAAATTAAGATCAAAACAATAAATAGCTAGAATTGAGTTTAAGGAAAACTTCTCTATAGATCAAGAGTGAGAGAGAGATGAGTTGAATGCCCAAACACCAAAGAATGATCTCCTCTTTGCGCTTGTGAAATTTGCTTCACAAACTAAACTCAAACAAACTCTTAAACTCTTTTAAACAAAACTTAAACCCTTGATTAAAAACTTTCTTAAACTTATTTTAAAACTCTCTTAACTAACTTGAGAGTTGAAGACAATGGGGTATTTATACCCTCTCACAACTCAGCCAAGAAACCAGAGCAAAAGACAAAACAGCCCCAAGGCAACGGTCAAAAAAACTAGCCGTTGGAAGCTGAAGGAACACTCGTCGGTCGACCGGAAAATTCGTCAATCGACCGAAAATTTTCATCGGTCGACCGGACCGGTCGACCGACAGGCTTCTTTCGCCCAGAGAACTTTTGACCTCAGGTTCGGTCGACCGGTACGGTCGACCGAAATCTGATACATGAAAACCTGATTTTAAAGCTGACTTTTAAGACTTTGGAAAAATGTTAAAAATAACAAATGAAGTCCAAAAATTATGAAACTTTGGAAAAAGTATATAAACATGTAAGTGAACATGTTACAAAAAGAATTTTCCAAATTGCATTTCCCATTTGTGAAAAATCATCATTTTGCAAAATAGTTCAAAAACATGAAAACCTGAAAATTGATATTTTGATATTTTGACTTAAACAACATTTTGAAACCTTATGAAATGATTGTATAGACTTGATAAAAGATATAACATGTTGTTATGAAGTCTATAATCTAGAAATACAATATTTTCATAAATTTGCATATTCTATGCAATATATTCAAAACACTAAATATGATTTCATTAAATATAAGCTTGTTAAAGATGAAATCATATATAGGCATATAAACATGAAACAAAATAGTATTTTCCAATTCTATTCATTTGTTTCATAGTAAAACTTGAAAACTATCAAACCAAAACATATATGTATATATATAACTATATATATACAAAAACCAAAACGTGTATGTGTGTATATGATTGAGCTTAAAGTACTAACACACATAATATAAATTCCTAAACTAAATTACCCAAGCAATGACGCAATCCATCCATCCTCCAACAACGTTGTTTGTCTACAAAACATAGGAATGCACAAACACTAGACAAACAACATTAGTAATAAATTGTTTGTTAAACATCATCAAAACAAGAAGGCCAACAGTGGAGGCAAGTTGTTGAAGAAGATCTTTCAAGTATGATATATATAAGAAGAGCTTCATCAACAAATGAGCAAATATTGAGTCTCAAGTTTTGAATACATTTGTGAGCAGTATTTTCATTTTTAATTTTTTTTTTCTAGATCATAATGTAGGCAAGAAATAAAGTAGATTACTTTTAAAGCATTTGGGATCAAATACACACACTTCTAAAATCGTATTTTTGACCGTTTTGTAAAATGACAAGTTTTCACAAATGAGAAATGATATTTTAAAAATTTCTTTTATAACATGTTTATATTCATGTACATCAACATTTTTCTAAGTTTTATAATTTTTAGAATTTATTTGCTATTTTTAAAAGCTCTTTGAAAATCAGATTTTCTATTCATTCTAGGTTGTGCGCGTTTTTCGGTCGACCGACATTGTTCATCAATCGACTGAAGAACAACTCTGTAATTGCAAAAAAGTTTCTACTTAGTCGACCTACTTCATCAGTTGACTAAATAGTATTTTCAGTTAACCAACATCATGCATCAGTCGACTAAAAAACTACTCTGTAATTGTTAAAAAGTTTATGCCCAGTCGACTGACCTTCATTAGTCGACTGAATAGTGTTTTTAGTTGACCGATGGCATGCATCAGTCAACTAATAGTTGCTCAGAATCAACTAACAGTCAGCTCATCAGTCAACTGAAGAGTACATCAATCGACCAACGGCGTTGTAACGGCTAGTTCTAGATTTAGAGGTTTTTACGGGATTTACTGATTTGTTTTGGATTTGGGCTGTTATTTTAAGCTCCTATATATATCCCACAACCCTCATTTATTCAATAACTAAGCAAGCAAAGAAAAATCCTTGAGTTTTGTTTTTTGTGTGTTTTTGAGCTCGAACTTTGATCTTGCTCAATTTTGGTTTCTCACTTTCAAATCCCACAACCCGTAAGCTTCAATTATCATCTCTTAATCCTTGTCAAAGGATCATTGTAAGAGAGATTATTCATCATATTATATCGTGTGGAGAGATTGATCTCGAGGAGATCATTGTGTGGAGAATTTGATCTTAGGGAGATTGTTGTGAAGAAGTTTTGACTTCCAAACCAGTTTGTGTAGTGGATTACCATCGGGAGAGGTGCTCGAGGATGTAGGTCATGAGGAGCGAACCTCGTGAACACATCGGCATGTCAATTTAGCTAACTATTCTCTAACTCTAACTCTCTCTCTCTCTCTCTCTCTCTCTCTTATTTATTACCATATTTCAAAATTGTGTATTGTATTGCATTGAATTTCATTAATTACACATTTATTATTTGATTACCCTATTCCCCCCCCCCCCCCCTCTAGGGTAATTTTATTTGGTATCAGAGCATGGTCTCTATATTTACTTAGGTTTAATCACCTTATAGTACTTAGGTTTAATCACCTTAGAGTAAAGATCTCACATGGATTCAAACATGAATGTGTGTATTCTTGAAGGTCGATCAACTACTAGACCTCCTTTATTTACCGGTAATAATTTTGCATATTGGAATACTAGGATAAGAATTTATTTGCGATGCATTGATCTTGAAATCCAAGAGATTATAGAGAAAAAATATTTTGAAAAGTCTAGCAAGGACATGACTGAGAATGAACGGCATTTGGCTACTCTCAATGTTAAAGCCATGAACACCTTGATTTGTAGACTCACTCCAAATGAGTATAATAGAGTCTCCATGTGTGCAACCGCACACAAAATTTTGGAGAACCTATGTATAACTCATGAAGGAACTCCTCAATACAAGGAGTCAAAAATTAGTAGTCTCATGCATGAGTATGAGTTATTCAAAATACTTTCACTTGAATCCATTGATACCATGTTTAGCCATTTTACTAACATTGTTAATGAATTACATGACCTTGATAAGGTATTAAAGAACCAAGAGATGAACTACAAAATCTTTTGCTCTCTAGCACCGGCATGGGAGCCCAAAGCTACGGCTATTGAGGAAGCAAATGATCTTACAACACTCACCCTTGATGGCCTCACTGGGAAACTCAAGGTCCATGAGAAGAAAATCAAAGAGAAGGAGGAAGAACCCCCACGAACAAATGAAGAGCCTCCTCAAAAGATGAAATCAATAGCTCTCAAAGGAGCAATTGAAAATGACTCCTCCTCCTCAGATAGTGAAGTTGGTGTCTCTAGAGAAATGGCACACCTCACTAAGAGAATATCAAGATTGGTAAGAATAAATAAAATTTTCAAAAATAATTGTTCTAACAAATTCTCTTCTCGTGTAGGTAAATGTTTTGAGTGCCATAAACCGGGACATATAGTAAGGGATTGTCCCAAGATAAAAGAGAAGTACATAAAGTATAAGAAGAAGACGGTGTATGCGGGATAGGAAGAATCCGAACCGAGCTATTCAGATAGTGATGAAGAAACCGCCAAGTGCGCCTTTCATGATCCAAACATATGCTTCATGGCTCATGAAGATGAGGTATTATCCGATTCCGATAATGAATTATTTTATACTAGAATAATTAAATTTTGAATTTAAAAAGTTAGCAAAAGAACATTCTTTTTTTGTAATTGCATAACTAATGTGATTCAAGATTTGAGTCACTACAATCCTCTTTAAATGATGTCATTGCTTTGAAAGATAAAATAATAGGAGACCTTGATTTTGAAAATAAACAATTAAGATCTCAAATTGAAAAGTTGAAAATTGAAAAAATATGTTAAAATCTAATTATGTTCTACTAGTCATGTTCACTCACAACTTGGTAGAAAATGGTTTCATAAATCTCATGCATCCACCTATAAGAAAAATTTTACTTATGGGTTGATGTGGGTACTTAAGGGTACCAAGAGTAGGATTAGAAATAATCTTCATAATTATGGGTTTATGTGGGTACTTAAGGGTACCAAGAGTACTAATATTCGAGGACCCAAGATGTGGGTACCTAAAGTTTCTACCAATTCTTTACTTGTAGGAAACGTCTCACACAAGATGTAAAGAAGTATGGTACCTTGATAGCAGTTGATCTCATCACATCATAGGCAATACGGATCTATTCTCAACCCTATCAATGATGGAAGGAGGCAATGTCTCCTTTGGCAGCGGTGAGAAAGGTAAAATTGTAGGTATTTGTGCTATTGATAAGAAGCATTCTCCCGTTATTGAAGATGTTTATTTAGTAAAATGACATAATCACAATCTTCTTAGTATTAGTCAACTTAGTGACAAAGGCTATGGTATTATTTTTAAACTGGATAAATACATTGTTAGGCTTAATGATAAAACTATTGTTGTTGCCCTTAGAAAATCTAATGTGTATATTTTTTTAGGTGAATTTGTAGATCAAGATGTGAAATATCTTGCCACGAGTGATAGTGATCCTTGGATTTGGCATAAAAGTCTTGAACATGCTAACATGAAATTAATCTTAAAATTATCAAAAAAGAACTTGGTGAGAGGTCTACCTAGCCTAACTTTTGTTAAAGATTCACAGTGTGAAGAATGTTTCAAAGGTAAACAAATTAAAAGTTCTTTTAAATCCATTAATGAGGTATCCACCACTAAACCCTTACAACTACATCATCTTGATCTTTTTGGTCCTATGCGTGTTGCCTCACTAAGAGGTAAACACTATATTTTTGTTATTGTTGATGACTTTTCTCGATTTACATGGGTATTATTTCTTGCTAACAAGGATGATTATTTTGAAGAGTTTTCTATTTTTGTAAAAGATTTGAAAATGAAAAGGATTTGAAAGTTGTATAAAATCGTAGTGATCATAGTGGTAAATTTCAAAACAAGTATTTTAATAATTTTTATGACCATCATGGTATTACACATACATTTTCCGCTCCAAGAACACTACAATAAAATAGTGTTGTTGAACAGAAAAATCGAACCATACAAGAGATGGCACGAACTATGTTAAATGCTTTTGATTTGCCAAAGTATTTTTAGGGGGGAAGCCATAAACACGGCTTGTCATGTTTTAAATCATGTTTTGATTAGGCCTATTTTTAAGAAAATACCTTATGAACTTTATGTTCGGATCGAAAATCATTTTCTTTATTACAATACTCATTACAACTTTGGTCGTTACAATGATTCAAAAGGAATAACTTTTTATAAGCCTCCTTACACAATGAAAATAAAAAGATTACAATTTTCTTGAGAACACACGTAGATATATTGTTTATCGATATTCTGCTTGTGCGGGATCTTTGCCGGTGCCGGGGTTTATCCGTGGACCATCAATTGATCAGATCCAAATAACGATTTTGTTGCCTCGTAAAGGAGACAAGAAATTAAAGTGAATATCTCGGTAATAGCGAGATAATCACTCTTCTCGAGAATTATAGCTAGGTACAATCTCAAAAAAAATGGATGAACCGGATGCAGATCTCTCGAACTCTCCTCCTCCTTGTGCTGAAGAACTCGCCAAGATTCCTTCCTCCTCTCTGAAATTCGTGCTCCTCACTCTTAAATTTGACAGGGCTTTGCTGATGCTCGAGAATTCTGGATCCGTGCAAATGAAGGCCCTAGGGCTGTATTTATAGGCTTCAGGAGCTTAGTTTTCGGATAAGAATGATCAATTTGACCTCATCCTCAGTTGTAACCACTCAACCACATTCCAGGATAACTTCATATCAGTATGGGCAGCTTTGGATCAAATTAGTATTTTTTAGCCACGAGACAGACTTTGTATCTCGGCCTTGGCTGAGACACAAAGTGTCTCTTGGCCATGGCCAAGACACAATACGTGTCTCGGTTGTGTGCCTTGATCCTCTTTTTCCCGTAATTCCCTGGTCCCATCTCGGAATGATGCGATTCAAAGTGCGTTGGAAAGCCGGAGAAGAGACCTACAATGTCCCATGAGTTAATCATACGTGGAGTGGACAAAACATGAGTAGCGCTTCGTCTTTTGTGAGTGAAATGTAACTACCGATCGGATCGTCTCTTTGTTATTTCGCTGCCCCGTTGATTCGTACGCTTTGTCGACTTGCTTCATATACTTGTCAATATCAAATAATTCTCTTTGACTTAGATAATGATATTCATCATCTTCTCTCTGTCTCGAGCTACGTGTAGGAACCCTACGTATTTTTTGACGCCTAAAGATACCCCCCCTCTAAAGTGTTTCAGTCTCGTTTCTTTTATAGAAGAGCCTAGAATACTTTGGATGTGATAGGCCTAACCTCTAGTCGGTGTAAAAGGACCTACAATTGGCTCTAGTTCTTGACTTTTTTGATTTTCAATCTATTCGGTATTTTGTCGAATAGCTAAAATTCTTCCGGCGCTACATTTATCATCTGACCGTTATCGAAGTCTCGAACTGAGACTGGTGTGTTGATTTCTAATTTTAGCTCGTGTCGTTAAGTCGACGTTAAACTGACTCTCTTTGTCAGGGATTCATATTTGAATTATGATTAAACTACTTGGGGATTATCATACAATCTCAAAGAATCAGAGTGCGTGTCGACTGATACCGTAGGACGTGTTGACTAAAACCGCTTGTCGTGTTGACACAAGAGTTGTCGTCGAGTCAACACAGAGGGTGTCATTTCGTCAAGCCGAGCTTCGTGTAGACTAGTCAGGTTTCGTGTCGACTAGCTTTGTGTTTCGAGTCAACACAAAAAGTGTCGACTCATCTAGTCGGGCATGGACTAGATTTGAGCCTTGTTTCAGAAAAATTTGTCAACACGTTGATTTTCATCATGACGCGCTGACCCGCATTGACCTCTATCGTAATACATTGACCGGCATTAACTCAAGACTACGCGTTGACTAGCGTTGACCTTCATCACAATGCATTGACCAGTGTTGACCCAATGCTATGCGTTGACTGGCATTGACCTTCATCACAACGCGTTGACTAGCATTGACATTCATCACAACGCGTTGACTGGCATTAGCCTTCATCATAACGCGTTGACCGGCGTTGACCTAAGGCTACGCATTAATCGTCGTTGACCTAAGGCTACGCGTTGACCACCATTGACCTAAGGTTACATGTTGACCGGCGTTGGCCCAAGGCTACGCGTTGACCGGTGTAAACACAGTTTATACTCATACGTTAACTGGAGTCTATACAGTTTAGGCTCTTAAGGTATTAGAGAGGGGAGGACCAATTTATACTCATATACTCCTGGGATTTTAGGAATTAGTTTAACCTCGTGTAGCCATTGGAGGTTCACGGAGATGCATTTTAGACTCGTATACTCATGGGAGTGTTAGGAAGAATGAGCTGAGAATGCATCTGACGCTTGCTAGGTTGAGCTTTTTGTGTGAGATTTGATTATAGGACCAGTCGTTGGTGCTGATACAGCTACTATCTCTGAAGTTGCTGAACATCCGAAGTTATTATCCTTTTAGCTTCGGCTGGAGTTGAGGTTAGCTCAGCTGTTCAAATCATGAAACCAACTGGTGAAGCTGGTGCGTTAGTGACTTTTATCCCTTATAATAATTACCCATTCTATTTAGAATAGATAAGCATAATACTCATAGGATTTTTGGCAAACCCTCAGCCATCAATGGGTTTGAAATGCCTTTACTGACTACCGTTTGAATCGGGCTAGTATGCAGATTGTTTAAGTCTATTTCACATGTAACATTACTCTAAGAGAATAAACTCTCTTAGACTTGGTGCTATGATATTGAATACATAGGCTTGGTCATTTTTACGAGAACGGACCACCCGATAACACGTGTTAGGTGTAGACTTATCTCTGATTAGGGATTAAGATAATATCCCCCATACATGAATTCTTGTGTCTTTTTCACGGTAAAAAAGACTAGTTGGCAATACGTGTTAGGCGTAGGCTTATCTCTAATTAGGGATTAAGATAATATCCCTCAGACATGGATTCTGGTATCTTTTTCACGATAAAATACTAATAGGCAGCAAGTATTAGATGCGGACTTATCTCTATTTAGAGATCGAGATAAAGCCCCCCATGCATGAAAAACATAGATTTTGGTGCTACGATATCGAACACGTAGACTTAGTCATTTTCGCGAGAACGGACCACCTGGCAGCATGTATTAGATGTAGACTTATCTCTATTTAGGGATCAAGATAAAGTCCCCTATGCATGTGAAGTATGGATTTAATATTAAGAGATTGTGTCTTCTTTTGGGGCAAAGACGAACGCAATGCTGGAGAGGAAGAATTCTATATTCTATCTCCTGCTACAAGAGAAACTCAAAGTAGGATCTCCACTCTGAGAATCGAAAAGATTTAGATGACCCTAACTATTTAAAGGTTTGATTATTAAATTTGAAGGGGGGTTTCTCATTTATCGAGATAAAATTCCGACCTTGGCCCTAACTTTTTAAAGGTTTGACCAGAGGGAAGATTGACTGTTTAAAGGTTTGATCGCCCGATAGGGTGGAAGTCTTTTGTTTATCAAAAGGGAACTCTGGTTTTGGTCCTAACTATTTAAAGGTTTGACCGAGTGAGGTTTAGAACGACTTTAACTGTTTAAAGGTTTAATCGTTTAATTTGAAAGTGGACCTCTCGTTCATGGAAGGAATCGAGAGGGGATTTTAGCTTTGGCCCTAACTGTTTAAAGGTTTGACCAAATAGAGGTTTGAGATGACTATAACTATTTAAAGATTTGATTATTTAATTTGAAAGTGGACCTCTCATTCATGGAAAGAATCGAGAGTGGATTTTGGTTATGGTCCTAACTGTTTCAAGGTTTGACCAAAATGGGAGTGAGGTGGTACAAATAACAGTAGGAATGTCGATTTGTACAAATCACTGTGTCAATATAGTGGAAGTTTCTGGTGTCAAGTTGCAAGGACTTTAATACAAGGGAGTTTGAAACTTTCAATACTATATCCAGACTCTAACAATAGAAGTGTTGAGTGTACAGACACAACGCGAGTTTGAGTGGATCAAACTAGAAATAATTTTTAGTGTACCCACCATCAATTGATTTGATCAATGAGGGATTAAGCACTACACAATTAGACCATAGGGGTTTCGTGAGGGAAGATTAATCGGATGAAGTCATTGAATCTCATCTCGATGAAAGAGTGCTTGAGAAGTCACAGTGGGAGGGTTTTAATCATCTTGGAAATGATTAAATGGCCAGAGTGGGAGGTTCTTAATCATTCTTTGTCATGATTAAGAATTTATTGGTTTTGAGTTATCCTTAAGAATATCATGTGTAGTATTCTCCAAGAACTTCCCATCAAAGGTAGGAACAGTTTAGCCTCATGTACCAGTTGGAGGTTTGGAAAATAGTTTATACTCGTATACCTTGTTGGAGTACAAAGGAGGAGCAGTTTATACTCGTATACTCTTCGGAGTTGATGGAGAAGCATTTTATACTCATATACTCATCGGAGTCTACACTGTTCTCATTTAGCTTGTTTTACCGTTATGACACCGGAGTTAATTAAGACTTAGATTTTGTTTTTGAGGCCAAAGCAAACCTTAGTAGGATGAAAAACCCTCCTGTGGTATGCACAGTAGTTTGGATCTATAATCATCTTAGCTCCTTCTTGATCTTTAATAGGCGGTAGTTCGATCTTGTCGTTGGCGAGGAGGTATTTCAAGATCGCCGAAACTTCCTCATCCTGGAAGGAGTACTCTTTTTGGAGTCTCGGATTTGGAGTCCTTCACTGTTTCTGGGGTTGTTGTTATGATTTTTGATTAACATCAACAGCAACTACAAGTGTTATCAATTGGCTTCTCTCGACCTTCTTTCTTCTGAGGAAGCGCTCAACCTGTTCTCCATGTAGTTTTAATTCTTTCCATGTGGTTGAGGGGACAACCCCCATGACTTCGAGAATATCGAGGGAGAGATTGTGATGGTAGGTCTGTAGTATGAACTCTTCTGTGACAGGATCTCGGCAGTTCATCGCCTTGTTTCGGAAGCGTTTGATAAAGGTGTCAACTGATTCTCCATCTTTTTGCTTCTCATCCATAAGAGTTCCAATTGACACTTTAGTGTTATCATTAAAGAAATTGTTAAGGAATAAGCTTTCCATATCGTCCCAGTAGTTGATGCTTCCTGGCTTGAGACATCGATCCCAATCGAAGGCGTTCCCACGAAGGGTGCCTACGAATAACCTGATCATCATGGTTCATTCCCAGATATCACTCCCAGATGAGACATGAAATAGATCTAGTGTTGAGTGGGCAAGCCTCTCCCATCAAATAGCATGAAGTTAATTAGGGTGAACTTCGTCGGGTACAGAATTGAATCTCACTCCCTTGGATACGGGCATGGAATGCTCGTTTTCCTCACTTCTTGAGCAAACATTAAGGCATTGGCCGTATTCTCTAGCTCTTTCATCATCTCGTCATCGCATGTATCTTTCTTCAGGCGATTTTGAGGGTGAACGATGGGATCACCCTCAGCGTTATCATTAGTGATGGGGTCACCCCTAGTGTTGGTATTATTATTAGGGTCACCCTCAGTATTGGTATTATTATTAGGGCCACCCCTAATGTCTTTGTCATTGGGAGGAGCATCGGCATTAATAGTCTCCTCTACCTCTGAGTCGCTATCTATCTGATTGGTAGTATGGCAATGACTAGATTCACCACACTGATTTGACAACTCCTAAAGTTGTTGAGCATGTAAATCCTTGACCCGCTACACGGCCATCTCCATTTCAATTTTAAAATCTTCTTTTTGTTTAGCCAAGGCTTCTTGAAGAAGTTGAGCCACTTGTTCGGTAGTGATCATGATACTTCTCGAGCTTGTCCCACGCTAAATATTATATCGTTGGAGGCAATTGTGGAGAAAGTATCCAAAAGTTCATCTTCTGAAGATAGTCCTTCATTCATCTTCGGGTAATCCCCATGTCTAACGGCTTCTAACTGGAGCTGAGACACTCGTCGGGCTATTCCTGGATCGACTTTTCTTCCGGAAGAAAAGTTTGGATTAGGGCCATTTGAAGTAATGATAGACTTTCCTTTGTCAACCATGTTGATGGTGACTTCCGGGAATTCATCATCCTAGAAAGTGGATTTTCTCTCATGGAAACGTCTTGGCTTGGGCTTCAACGCTTCGGTGGCAAGTTTCTCAAATACTGAGATCCTTTGCGAAATGGTCCTGGGGTAGCTACATTTTGATAAGACTGCTCTGATTAACCTCTCACAGGGGTAGTGTGAGTTTAATTTTGGGGTACTTCTCTTTCAAGATTTATTCGTACCCCTAGCTTGATAGTATAACTCATCGATGTTGCGGTCGGAGTAACCTATCGGTTGTTGATTTGATTCCCTAGGTATGACATTGTCATGTAGCGGACACGTCTTCTTTTGAGGATGTAATGCCTTGTTGGCGTTCACAGGAGTCACATGTTTATAATTACACCTTCGTACAGGTAGAATCCGGATGTGCTCCCGGTCTTCCACATGAACCCCTAAGTGGGTGGTTCCATGAATCAATTTGTTAGGAGGGTACGTACGACCCCTAATCTGAATAGTTGTTCACGAATTATTCAGCGAACCCAAGTGTTCCTTAACAGGAGCTTTGTCTCGATCTTCATGTAGAGGACCTAGGTGATCTTTCAACGGAATTATAAATTTGGATAGATCCACGTTGTCGTAGGGCTTCACCGAAGGTACGGGAGCAAGAGGAGCGGGATCTGAAGCTGACGAAAGCTGGGAAGCAGCCTTGGCGCTAGAATTAGATGAGAGACAGGACCGGTGTCTTTCCCCAAGTGGAGGTGTCTTGGCTGTTTCCGGCACCATTTTTGGCACTGTTTTGGCCTTTTGGCACCCAGACTTGTTTGGATTTTAGTGATTTTTTACCACCTCTTCTTTTTACAACTCTTGTGCTTTTTGCACAAGGATCTGGGCATGCGCAAGAAGTGTGTGGTGCTTCTAGATGTGCTCCTCGAGAGTAGAATGGTTTCATTTGACACGAACCCATTTGTTAGTCGGTAATTAGGAGGAGGATCCTGATGCTTGTTGTGACGACGGATTAGCCACTTGGTAAATTCTGAACTCTAGATCTGCTTGGTAGAGGAATCTGTCCATCTACTCTAAAGCCTTGGCGAATTGTCGGGCAAGACGTTGACGACGCCTCTAACGAGCCCTCTTCTTCAACACTGATGTGCTTTCGGCAGGCAACTCCTTGACTTTTGAGAAGTTGCGGCGAGCACCAGATCCGGTTTCTTTAGATGCTGGGGAGGAGTCTTCAACAGCACTTGGGTGAAGATTGCCACCCTGAGTCCTCAAATTTGAAGACCAACAAACCTTCTTGAGGGAAGTGGTCTTCCTGCACTTGTAAGGAGATGAAGATCTGGAGGAGGGGGAGATGTACTCCTCGAACGTCTACTGGTCAAACTTGTATACGACCTCTTCATCCACAAAGATCTTGATTAGCGGCTGTGACACAACCCTCAGCAGCGAGGTTGTTGGCTTCTACTATGGTCGCCAGCGTGTTCGGGTCAAAAACTATTTTCTTCATTGCGGGACTCATTACAACTTCAGTCATTATAATGATTCAAAAGGAAGGACTTTTTATAATCCTCCTTACACAATGCAAATAAAAAGATTACAATTTTTTTGAGAATACGCGCAGATAGATCGTTTATCGGTCTTCTGCTTGCGCGGGATCTTTGTCGGTGCCGAGGTTTATCCGTGGATCACCAACTAATCAGATCTGAATAACAATTTCATTGCCTCATAAAGGAGATAAGAAATTTAAGTGACTATCTCGACAACAGCGAGATAGTCACTCTTCTCGAGAATTGTGGCTAGGTACGATCTCAAGGAAAACAGATAAACGAGATGCAAATCTCTCGAACTCTCCTCCTCCTTATGCTAAAGAACTTGCCAAGATCCCTTCCTCCTCTCTGAAATTCATGCTCCTTACTCTTCAATTTGACAGGGCATCATTGATGCTCGAGAATTTTGGATCCGTGCAAATGAAGACCCGATGGCTGTATTTATAGGCTTCAGGAGCTCGGTTTTCGGATAAGAATGATCAGTTTGACCTCATCCTCAGTTGTAACCACTCAACTACGTTCTAGGATAACTTTAGATCAGTATGGGAGGCTTTGGATTAGATTAAATTGAAATCTGGGCAAAATCTGCGTTTTTAGCCCCGAGACAGACTTTGTGTGCCGAGACACAAAGTGTGTCTCGGTTGCGTGCATTGATCCTCTTTTTCCCGTAATTCCCCAGTCCGACCTCAGAATGATGCGATTCAAAGTGTGTTGGAAAGCTAAAGAAGAGACCTACAATGTCCCATGAGTGAATCATACATGGAGTGGACGAGACACGAGCGACGCTTCATCTTTCATGAATGAAACGTAACTACCGATCAGATCATCTCTTCGTTATTTTGTCGCCTTGTTGATTCGTATAATTTATCAACTTGCTTTATATGCTTGCTAGTGTCAAATAATCCTCTTTGACTTAGATAATGATGGTCATCATCTTCTCTCTATCTCGAGCTACGTGCGGAAACCTATAGATAATTTTTGACGCCTACACTTTATTTTGGCAAAACACCCAATATTAGCTATTTTTAGATTTTTGGTTGTAAATATTTTATCTTGAATACTAAAGATCACCAGATTCAAAAATAGATGTTGGTATATTTTAGGATATGCATCAAGGAGTAAGGCTTATAGAATTTTCAATAAACGAACACTCGTTGTTGAAGAATCTATAAATGTTACATTTGATGAAACTAATATCGGTTTGTAAGATGTTGTGCCTAGGGATAATGATGATATTAAAGGAGGATTGGACTTATTGCAAATTAATGACACCCCTTCAACGGTTGCATCAAGAACTCTAGAGGGAGAAGTTGGAACAAACCAAAGAGATGATCAAGGAGAGCTGCCCAAAACTTGGAAGTATGCACCGGATCACCCTAAGGAACAAATTATTAGAAGCCCATCACAAGGAGTCTTGACTCGCTCAAAAGCTATGAGCGAATGTGGTAACATTGCTTTTATTTCTCAATTAGAACCAAAACATGTTGATGATCCTTTAAATGATGAGTTTTAGATTTTAGCTATGCATGATGAATTAAATAGTTTTTAAAGAAACAATGTTTGAAAACTAGTTCCTAGACCTAAAGATTTTGATGTTATTAGAACTAAATTGGTTTTTAAAAATAAACTTGATGAATTTGGCATAGTGACTAGAAATAAAACTCGTTTGGTCATCCAAGGATACAATTAAGAGGATGGTATTAATTATGATGAAACTTTTGCACCGGTTGCAAGAATGGAGTCCATTTTTTTAGCCTTTGTTAGTTTTAAAAATTTTAAATTATTTGAAATGGATGTTAAAAGTATGTTTTTAAATGGTTTTATTGATGAAGAGGTGTATGTTGAGCAACCCCCCAGTATTATTGACTCATTGTTTCCAAATTATGTTTACCGGGTACAAAAGGCCTTGCATGGATTGAAACAAGCTCCAAGAGCTTGGTATACTCGTCTCTCTAGTTTTCTCATTGAAAATAGTTTTTCAAAAGGAAAGATTGATAACAGTTTGCTTGTTCAAAAAAGAAAAAATGATTTCATCTTAGTTCAAATATGTGTTGATGATATTATTTTTGGGGCTACTAATGAAACTCTTTGCAAGGAATTTTCAAAGGTTATTGATACGGGTGTATCTTCTCTTTGGGAACTTAGCAATCCTCATGGGAGCTTAAGGATAGATGATTCTCATGATAGCATGAGAATAGGGGTGTAAAACAGTATCAGTGAAACGCAGGTGGAAGCGTGGAACGAGACGACGAGCAGTAGATTCGAAGAATCCAGATTTCAGCCTGTGAGTCGACTCAGTGGAAGCGTGGAACGAGACGACGAGCAGTAGATTCGAAGAATCCAGATTTCAGCCTGTGAGTCGACTCATACATGTACATGAGTCGACTCATCAGGTTGAGTCGACTCATGCCTGTCATGAGTTGACTCAAGAACTTAAGCCCTGTTAGCAAAAAGTTTCTAACTAGTCGACTCATCAGTTATGAGTCGACTCATATGAGGTCATGAGTCGACTCATCTCAGTCATGAGTCGACTCATCGATGGTTTCCTGGTTCATTTGGGTTTCTGTTCACATGAATTCCTATTGGTTTTAGGCTTGGTTATTTACCAGATTGCCATCCACATTTGTACACCTATATAAAGGGTTGTTTAGGGTTTCTAAACATAAGATCTTAGATAATCTTAGATCATCTTAGAGATCTTAGATCAAAGAGAGATTCTAATCATTGTATTAGGGTTTAGAGAAGATTGAGAGGTTGTTCTCGATTCTAGTGAGATTGTGAGGAAGAGATTTGTAATAATTGATTCTTCATAATCTAGAGAAGGTATTTTCCTTCGCCATACTGAATTGTTCTTGTGTTTTAGTTGTCTTCTTCTCAACCCACCTTTTGGTAATTTCACGACCAAAGGGTGCTCGCACAGTGACTCGTATCAAGTTGGTATCAGAGCACTCAGATCCTGTGAAGGGGGTATCTTGTGTATGGTCCTTACTCGATCACAGTACAAGAAACTTGGCGAGATCCTTATTTCCTTGGAAGAAGTCCAGAAGATAAGGAAGGAGAAGATGGCTGATGGAGATAATTCAGCGAGGATTGATGCATTAGAGAAGCATATCGAGACGATAGGTTCGACTCTCACACAACTCGTCAGTCTTATCCATGAAGGTGGCAAACAAGGTGAATCTTCTTTAAAGAAAATTGTTGAGTCCGATGTGGAGAGAGTAGATTCAGATTCCGACAAGGAGGAGGAAACCGTTAAGGCTGCATTGCATCAAGGGGTAAGAATTCTTATCAGAACCTAAAGATTGACTTCAAGGTGGAGATTCCTGTTTATGATGGGAGTGTTGATGTCGAGAGGCATGATGACTGGATCGAGCGGATGAAGACGTATTTTACTCTTTATGGCTATTCGTCAAAAGAGAAGATTGTGTTCGCGACTTTGAAGCTTTCAGGGCACGCGTTGATGTGGTGGAAATCCTACTGTAAGCAGGAGAAGAAGGCGGTGTCGTGGAATAAGTTCAAAGAGTTATTGAGAAAGTAGTTCTACCCGATGGGATTCCTTGAAGAGCATTGGTACAAGTGGTACGGCTTGCACCAAAGGGTCAATCAAACCGTTCAAGAATACACCACGGAGTTCCAGCAGCAGGCGATGGTCCTCAACATTGCAACAGAGGAATATTTTGTGTTTATGAAGTATATGGCGGGATTGAGTGATTACATCCAGAAGGAGATGAAGCTATTCACGGTGGAATCAATTGCAGAGGCGAGCGTGAAGGCTATTACCCTCAAGGGCAAGCAAAAGAAGGGTAACAAGGCTAAGGGAGACTCTAAACAGACGGGAGGCGAGTCTAGTGGTTCTTAATCTAAGGAGGAGGAGAAGAAGGGTGATCCAGAGAAAGTAGGGCAGATTTGTAGTCACTACGAGAAGACAGGGCACACAGCTGATCAGTGCTGGGAGAAGTATCCTCATCTCAAGCCAAGAGGGTTGAAGAAGAAGGAGGAGAAAAAGTCATACATGATAGCTCAAGGTTCAAAAGAAGTCCCGGGGATGACAGAGCCCAACAACAGTCTCAAACTTATGATGGGGAAGCAGACCACGAAAGAGGACGACGACCCGAGAGAGCAACTCTTTGTTCTTAAGTTGCAAGTGAAGACCAGTTTGGTTGATACCATTGTTGATTCGGGCAGTAAGAAGAATTTGATATTCGAGGCATTGGTTCAGAAGCTGGGTCTGAAGACTGTCAAGCATCCGAAGCCCTATCCATTGGGGTGGATTCAGAAGGAGGAGAAACTGAGTGTAGTTGATCAATGCACTATCAGATTTGTGCTCCACGAGTCGTATATTGACGAGATCACGTGCGACGTCGTTCCATTGGATGTTTGTTAGATTATACTGGGCAATCCGTACTTATGGGATATATATACGATCTACGAGAGGCGGGCTCAGAAGTACACCTTCACTAAGGATGGTGTAAAGTTCATATTTCGTTCGGCATCTCTTCCGAGGGAGACAAGCTTAGGGATGGTGATGCGAGCGAAGAGACTAGTGAATGCAAGCAAGAAGTTTGTCTCGCTATGCATTAGACTTCCAGAAAAGTCATCGACAAAGGATTGTAACTTAGAGCGAACGGTGACTATGACGAGACGCGGGACGAATGAGTTTTTTCTGATTGGATGTCGAGACCGGATTCCTAGCAAGGCCAGGTGGTGCAAAAAAGATGGAGGAGCTCGAGAGTTTCCTCAGCAAAAGTTCTAACTTGAATGGGACTTCAAGTTTCTAAAGAGGGGACCCATGATACGGGTGTATCTTTTCTTCGGGAGCTTAGTGATCCTCATGAGAGCTTGAGGATAGATGATTCTCATGATAGCATGAGAATAGGGGTGTAAAACAGTATCAGTGGAATGTAGGTGGAAGCATGGAACGAGACGACGAGTAGCAGATTCGAAGAATCCAGATTTCGGCATGTGAGTCGACTCATACATGTACATGAGTCGACTCATCAGGTTGAGTCGACTCATGCCTGTCATGAGTCGACTCAAGAACTCAAGCCCTGTTAGCAAAAAGTTTCTGACCAGTCGACTCATCAGTTATGAGTCGACTCATCTCAGTCATAAGTCGACTCATCGATGATTTCCTGGTTCGTTTGGGTTTCTCACACAAATTCCTGTTGGTTTTAGGCTTGGTTATTTACCAGATTACCATCCACGTTTATACACCTATATAAAGGGTTGTTTAGGGTTTCTAAACATAATATCTTAGATAATCTTAGATCATCTTAGAGATCTTAGATCAAAGAGAGATTCTAATCATTGTATTAGGGTTTAGAGAGGATTGAGAGGCTGTTCTTGATTCTAGTGAAATTGTGAGGGAGAGATTTGTAATAATTGATTCTTCATAATCTAGAGAAGATATTTTTCTTTGCCATACTGAATTATTCTTGTATTTTAGTTGTCTTCTTCTCAACCCACATTTTGGTAATTCCGCGACCAAAAGGTGCTCGCACGGCGACTCGTATCAGTTATGCAAGAGCATTTTGAAATGAGTATGATGGTAGAGCTTACATTCTTTCTTGGTCTCCAAGTCAAACAAAGTGATGATATAATCTTCATGTCACAAAGCAAATATGCCAAAGAGTCGGTGAAGAAATGTGGGATGTCAAACTCCAAATATGCACCAACTCTAATGAGCACCTCCATCAAGTTGGACAAGGATGAAAGTTGTGAGAAAGTAGACCAAAAGCTATATCGATGTATAATAGGTAGTTTTCTTTATCTCACCACTAGTAGACCGGATATTATGTTTAGTATTTGTGCATGTACACGTTTTCAAGCTTCTCCTAGAAAATCTCATTTAATTGTGGTTAAAAGAATTATTAAATATATTCATGGTACTATTAAGCTTGGTTTGTTTTATCCTAAGCATACTACTTTTGATCTTTATGGTTATTATGATGCCGACTTTGCCGGATGCAAAGTAGACCGTAAGAGTACTAGTGACACATGTCCATTTTTAGGCAACTTACTTATTTCTTAGTCATCCAAGAAACAAAATTGTGTAGCTTTATCCACTATAGAAGTGGAGTACATTATCGTCGGCTTATGTTGTGCACAACTATTATGGATAAAACAAAATTTAAATGATTTTGATTTATATTTTCATGATACAAAAACATTTTGTGATAATACTAGTACTATAAATATTTCAAAAAAAATCATTTTACAATCAAGAACAAAACATATAGATGTACGTCATCATTTTTATGTGGTCATGTAGAAAGAAAAGATGTATCCCTTATTTATATTGATACAAAATCATAATTAGCGGACATCTTTACTAAGCCTCTTAACGAAGAATATTTTTGTCATATAAGAGGTGAATTATTTTGATGGCCTGGCATGTTTTTATTATATGGATAATAGTTTTCATATCTTGATTTTTTTCTCATTGTCATAACATGTTGTGATACACAAAGACATTTAGAGTAGTGGTTGGGAGAGACCGGAGCCTAGAGAGAGGTGGTAAATCCAAACACTTGAGGAAGGTGACACAGGTAGGCCAACACTTAGAGGAGTATTTTGTAGATTGAGAACATATGTATTGTATTGTATACCCTATTTTGATGGTGACAAAGTGGGAGAAAAATCTCCTACACTTTGTGCACATAGATAGGGGGAGAGACTTATAGATAGGGGGCATCTATAAGTATACTTTTATTTATTTATATGCTCTTTTATAATGGTGGTTTTTCATCATCAAAAAGGGGGAGATTGGTAGGTCTCATATTTTGATGATGATTTACAAACCCTATTATTGGTGCTAATTGCTTGTCAAGTGATATTGTGCAAGATGTATTTTATCAAGCAATATAGTGTCACGTTAGGAGGATGGATGGATTCAAGCTTCAATGATCATATTCATGGAGCTGGATGCAAGTTGATGAAGAAGATCTTTCAAGTATGATATATATAAGAAGAGCTTCATCAAAAAATGAGCAAATGTCGAGTCTTAAGATTTGTATACATTTGTGAGCGTTATTTGCATTTTTATTTTCTCTCTAGATCATAATGTAGGTAAAAAATAAAGTAGATTGCTTTTGAAGCATTTGGGGATCAAATACACACTTCTAAAACCGTATTTTTGACCGTTTTGTAAAATGATTAGTTTTCACAAACGAAAAATGATATGTCAAAATTTTCTTTTCTAACATGTTTATATTCATGTACATAAACATTTTCCCAAGTTTTATAATTTTTTAAGTTTATCTGCTATTTTTAAATGCTCTTTGAAAATCAGATTTTCTATTCATTCTGGGTTGTGCATGTTTTTCGGTCGACCGATATTGTTCATCAGTCAACCAAAGAACTGCTCTGTAATTGTGAAAAGTTTTTGCTCAGTCGATCGACTTTATTAGTCGACTGAATATTGTTTTCAGTCGACTGACACCATGCATCAGTCGACTAAAAAACTACTCTACAATTGTTTAAAAAATTTTGCTCAGTCAACCGATCTTCATCAATCGACTGAACAGTATTTTCAATCGATCGATGGATTGCATCAATCGACCGATAGTTGTACAGAATTAGCTAACGGTCAGCTTATCAGTTGACTGAATAGTACATCAGTCGACCGATGGTTCTGTAACGGCTAGTTCCAGATTTAGCTGTTTTTACAAGATTTGCTGATTTGTTTTGGATTTGGGATATTATATCCCACACCCCTTATTATTCAGTAACTAAGCAAGCAAAGAAAAATCCTTGAGTTTTGTTTTTTGTGTGTTTTGAGCTCAAACTTTCATCTTACTCAATTTCGGTTTCTCACTTTCAAATCTCACAACCCTTAAGCTTCAATTGTCATCTCTTAATCCTTGTCATAGGATCATTATAAGAGAGATTATTCATCATATTGTATCATGTGGAGATATTGATATCGAGGAGATCATTGTGTGGAGAGATTGATCTCGAGAAGATCGTTGTGAAGAAGTTCTGGCTTCCAAACCAGGTTTGCGTAGTGGATTACCATCGGGAGAGGTGGTCGGGGACATAGGTCGTGAGGACCGAACCTTGTGAACACAGCGGTGTGTCATCGAGGAGATCATTGTGTGGAGAGATTGATCTCGAGAAGATCGTTGTGAAGAAGTTCTGGCTTCCAAACCAGGTTTGCGTAGTGGATTACCATCGGGAGAGGTGGTCGGGGACATAGGTCGTGAGGACCGAACCTTGTGAACACAGCGGTGTGTCA
>NC_033796.1:94289977-94291204 GCF_001876935.1 Asparagus officinalis
TCCTCTATATCTCTCTAAAGGACTCAGCAATCATTAGTAAGATGGTCGTGATCTCGATGGTACTGATAGTATTACCTCGTATCTCAAGATCGAGGATTAGACCTCATGCGAGGAGGAGCAGAATTGAGGTAGCCCTCTTTCTGAACCATGTAGAGAGCTTCTGTGAGAGAGGTGTTTAAGGCGGTGAGGGCCGGCTTCTTGGGGACCTCCCTCATATGATCCCTTCTGTTAGTCCTATTTAGTCAAGGGTCAGTTTTGGGGGGGATAATTTGTCGCCTTCTTCCTTGGAGAGGGGTCGGCCTTTGCTGCTAATGCCGATGTTGTTTCTACTGCCACTACTTCAGCCGCCCATGTTTATATTCATGTACATAAACATTTTCCCAAGTTTTATAATTTTTTAAGTTTATCTGCTATTTTTAAATGCTCTTTGAAAATCAGATTTTCTATTCATTCTGGGTTGTGCATGTTTTTCGGTCGACCGATATTGTTCATCAGTCAACCAAAGAACTGCTCTGTAATTGTGAAAAGTTTTTGCTCAGTCGATCGACTTTATTAGTCGACTGAATATTGTTTTCAGTCGACTGACACCATGCATCAGTCGACTAAAAAACTACTCTACAATTGTTTAAAAAATTTTGCTCAGTCAACCGATCTTCATCAATCGACTGAACAGTATTTTCAATCGATCGATGGATTGCATCAATCGACCGATAGTTGTACAGAATTAGCTAACGGTCAGCTTATCAGTTGACTGAATAGTACATCAGTCGACCGATGGTTCTGTAACGGCTAGTTCCAGATTTAGCTGTTTTTACAAGATTTGCTGATTTGTTTTGGATTTGGGATATTATATCCCACACCCCTTATTATTCAGTAACTAAGCAAGCAAAGAAAAATCCTTGAGTTTTGTTTTTTGTGTGTTTTGAGCTCAAACTTTCATCTTACTCAATTTCGGTTTCTCACTTTCAAATCTCACAACCCTTAAGCTTCAATTGTCATCTCTTAATCCTTGTCATAGGATCATTATAAGAGAGATTATTCATCATATTGTATCATGTGGAGATATTGATATCGAGGAGATCATTGTGTGGAGAGATTGATCTCGAGAAGATCGTTGTGAAGAAGTTCTGGCTTCCAAACCAGGTTTGCGTAGTGGATTACCATCGGGAGAGGTGGTCGGGGACATAGGTCGTGAGGACCGAACCTTGTGAACACAGCGGTGTGTCA
>NC_033796.1:94291214-94313800 GCF_001876935.1 Asparagus officinalis
TCCTCTATATCTCTCTAAAGGACTCAGCAATCATTAGTAAGATGGTCGTGATCTCGATGGTACTGATAGTATTACCTCGTATCTCAAGATCGAGGATTAGACCTCATGCGAGGAGGAGCAGAATTGAGGTAGCCCTCTTTCTGAACCATGTAGAGAGCTTCTGTGAGAGAGGTGTTTATCCTCTATATCTCTCTAAAGGACTCAGCAATCATTAGTAAGATGGTCGTGATCTCGATGGTACTGATAGTATTACCTCGTATCTCAAGATCGAGGATTAGACCTCATGCGAGGAGGAGCAGAATTGAGGTAGCCCTCTTTCTGAACCATGTAGAGAGCTTCTGTGAGAGAGGTGTTTAAGGCGGTGAGGGCCGGCTTCTTGGGGACCTCCCTCATATGATCCCTTCTGTTAGTCCTATTTAGTCAAGGGTCAGTTTTGGGGGGGATAATTTGTCGCCTTCTTCCTTGGAGAGGGGTCGGCCTTTGCTGCTAATGCCGATGTTGTTTCTACTGCCACTACTTCAGCCGCCTTGGCCGTCTTCTAGTAGGCTCGGACATCTTCCACGTCCATGTGTCCATGAGCCTTGGTCATCAATTACTTATAGCTGGTGACTAGCTTTTTAACGAGCGAGTCGGACAGCTTGTTGCTCTCCAAGTCGACCATGACAGCAGACATGGCAACCACACTACCAGGATCTTCGACTTCTAACCTTTTGTCCTGGAACCATTTGAAGAAATCCCTGAGGCTTTCTCTAGGTTCTTGATGCATCTACATCAAGACGTGGGGGGCAACTTCTACTTGGTGTTGGCCAGGAAATGATGCGTGAACTTCTAGCTGAGCTGTTCGAAGTTATGGATGGACTTTTTTGCCAAGGCATTCCATCATAGCTTGGCGCTTCCCACCAAATTGATGGGGAAACACTTGCAAACGATTGGCTATGATGCTTGCAGCATGGTCATTATGTCATAATAATTTTGAACATGCTCGGCTAGATCTCCTCGTCTTTATACTTTTCCATGTGAGGCATCTTAATTTCTTATAGGTGGCATTCATGATTTCATCGGCGAGTGGAGTATTCCCCTAAATGGAATCCGCGATTAGTTGAAAGGTCCGATCGTGACCAAATGTCATGTTGGTGGTCGACGGGCCTGGAGCGGCACAAGGATGCTGAGGGCCACGCGATGTCATCCCCGTAGAGTGCTCTCGGTCATCATAACCAAAGTTAGGGTACTCCCCATTGCTTCCACATACTGCCAATAGTGTCGGGGAGGAGCTATAAAGAGAGTTTTCTAGCGAGGCTAGGGAGAGATGTATTCAGCGTATTCTTCTTACTGTCTAGCTTATGTGGCCTGTGCAGATGGAGGAGGGACGAACGGTTGACTCAATCAGAGGTGGAGGAACAGCTGAGGGTTGTCCTACCAGAGGCGGAGGAAATGAGGAGGATGGTTGTTAGGGAGGAATCCGGCTAAGAAGTTCATTTGTGAACGCAGCAAACTATTCCTGGAAAGGTTAAGAGATCCTCTACGCGGATTCTTCCAACTGGGCCTGAGTAACATAGCAAGTGTGTGATTCTTCAAAGAGTGGGTTAACGGGTCGACCTGGGCATTAAGAACTAGACATTTTGCATGAAGAAGGATGATCAGCCCCACGGTGGGCGCTAAACTATTGATGCCAGTTATCAAAAAGGGGATTTATTTAGGGATTAGTGTTGGGTTAGGGTCTCAAGCTCCTTCAGATGTCCAGTTCTGAAGCTTGATGTTCTCTCCTGCACATTAAAAGGCTCATGAGAGGCTAGAGTTGGATTCTCCAGTTATTTCTCTGACGATCTTGTTAGTGTATGTCATGACAATAAATCATCAAATGTGAAAACCACCTTCCTGGGCCGACACGTGTCTCATTCCTCATCTAATCAAATATGATCAGAGTCAAGACAACCTGAGCAGCTTTTATAGCTGACTCATCAAGCCGATATCATTCCTCATCTAATCAAATATGATCAGAGTCAAGACAACCTGAGCAGCTTTTATAGCTGAGCCGATAACTTACATGTCGGACTAAAAAGGTGATACTTATCGGCCTACCCACGAGATCGATCTTATAAGCACACGCACTCGGCATGTTGTTCCAGCCAAAAACTTGCGTAGCCGACTAGAAAGGTGGTGTTTGCTAGCCTCCAACTAGATGATTAAAGAGGCGGTAGTTTACCCGAACCCCTCGCCGACAGCCACCTTCCCTTGCATTAACTACTCTGACAAAGTTATTATTGCTCTAGCCCTCATAGTCTTTATAACTCATCGAACCCGGTCAGCTTCAATCACCTGCTATCCTCGCCACATTAAATGACTGGATAACTCACCCTCTTCAGTGGGCGACACCTGTAAGGCATTTGCCGACTCAACTGCCTATCTGGACTTAGCACATGTTACCTTTTTGCCCTTCCGATCTGCTATAAAAGGAAGCTGCACTATGTGGGGTAACTTCTTCTGCTTTCATGCAACTTTGAACTCCTCTTCTTCACTTACTTCCTATTTTCCCACTCAAGTTCATACACTGTTGATGTCAGTTATCGAACAGGGGGTTTATTTAGGGATTAGTGTGGGGTTAGGGTCCTCAAGCTTCTTCATATGTCCGGTTCTAAAGCCTAATGTTCTCTCCTACACATAAAAAGGCTCATAAGAGGCATCCAGTCATTCAATGTGCAGAGGAAAGCATGTGCTTGGAGCCGACCGGGTCCAATGAGTTATAAAGACTATGGGGGCTAAAGCAATGATGACTTTCTTAGAGCAGTTAATGCGAGGGTAGGTGGCTATCAGCGAGAGGTTCAAGGAAACTACTGTCTCTTCAATCGTCTGGTTGGAGGCCGGCAAACATCGCCTTTCTAATTAGCTATGCAAGTTGTCGGGTAGAACAACAGGCCGAGTGCGAGTGCTTATAAGGTCGATCTGATGGGTAGGCCGACAAGTACCATCTTTTTAGTCGGCCACACAAGTTATCGACTTGATGGGTTGGCTACAAAAGCTACTTGAGTTGTCTGGACTCTGGTCATATTTGATTAAACGAGGAACGAGACACATGTTAGCCCAGGAAGGTGGTTTTCACATTTAATGATTTATTGTTATAACAACCACCACCACCCAAAAAAATCCAACCCTTTTCTCTTATAAGTTGTTTCAAATTAATTCTTTTAATATTAATTAATTCCTTTACTATTGTTATTTCTACCCGTGAAGAAAGGGACTAAAATAAAAATAAGTTTAGAGTTGGACTTTGTTCTAGAACCAAATCTTATATAGACAGCAGTAATAGAAAATGCTATAATTGATAAAGTCGCAACTTGAAATATGAAATCCAAACTAGACAAATATAAGGTGAAAAGAATAATTTCTTCAGTTTTCAAGATTATTACCCTTATCTTTATTTCATAAGTATATATGTAAACTCACAATTAGGGTAAATTACACTAAACCGCTATGAACTTTAGTGTTTGCAGTAAATCCTTGTCAACTTTCAAAATTACACTAAAATCCCAACATAACTTTTTAGAATTGTAGAAAGCACCCATGAAATTTCTGAGTTTTGTAGATTACTGCCATAAATTAAAACAAAAAACAACAGAAGAATGCATTTTTGAAAGTTCATGGGTTTTTCCTGTAATTTACTTAAAAGTTTGTGGGTGTTTTCTGCAAAAGTTACTTCGTGGGGTGGTTTAAAATGATTTTGAAAGTTCATGGAGGTTTACTACAAAACACTGAAAGTGCATGGGGTTTAGCATATTTACCCTACAATTTAATACTTTTTGCATGTGCATTTGCATGTGTAGAGATGCTAATAATTCGAAAGTATTTTATTTGAAATTTACTTTCATATACTTCCCCATAGCCAAACGCAACCTAAATGTTACCATAATCTATACTACTATAAAAAGAGGATTGGAGTGTTTTTTTTTTTTTTTTTTTTTTTGGCATCCATTGCTTGAACTTGAGATGGGTTTTGATCTTCTAACCTTAGGGTTCTCTCTAGCCGAATTTCTCTCTAGATGGGGGTGAAGAGAATTAGAGAATGTAACCATAGATTAGGGACCATAACCCCTTATTTATAGATGTTGTACATTTGCAATTTGGCCCCTCAACAAATCACAATTACAACCTGGTATCTGCACATTGTAGGCAATAAAAATTGCCTTTAAATCTTTATCAGAGAAGTTCAGAACAAAACTGCTAAAACCTCGCCCGAAATAGCAAAAAGGGGAAAAACACTGATAAAAAGGGGAAAACGCAGATATCTCCCAAACCGTAAGGAATTTGGCGAAACGGAGGAAGCAAACCGAAGCCTTTGGCTGGGTTCGGATGGCTCCATCTCGTCGAGATAGGCGATTTTCATATATAATTCGTCCAATTCCGACTTACGGTTTGAAAGTTATGGCCTATTCTTCGATCCATGCCCTAGAGCTCGCCTAACGGCTTGAAGCTCGCCTGCAGACCCAGGTTCGTCTGCAGACCCACGTTCGTCTGCAGTCCCTAGCTTCGCCTGCACCTGCAAATCCGCCTGCAGACCCAAGTCTGCCTGCAGTCCCAACTCCGCCTGCAGACCCAAGTCTGCCTGCAGTCCCAAATCCGCCTGCAAACCTAAGTCTGCCTGCAGTCCCAAATCCGCCTGTAGACCCAAGTCTGCCTGCAGTCCCCAGCTCTGCCTGCAGTCCCAAGCTCGCCTGCAGACCCAAGCTGCAGACTCGCCAGCTCACTGTCAACTGCCCACTTGGAGTATGGGAACAGTTACATCAGTGGTCAAACCCCACAAATCTAGGGAGGGGGCACAGTACTCCAAGACCGTCAAGTGGCTGCTCATAGTACGAATGATTGGGCAGGTGTCGAGTCGACCTGAACATTCATAAATGCAGCTCACCTCGGCTGTCCGAATCAGGAGCCGGATCCGCCGGCATTCGGCGAGCTGTCCATGCCCACTCGAGTACCGGGAACCCGCTTTCCCACCTCTCTCGGCCTGAAGAGAGAAGACACAGCACTCCAGGCCCGCCGAATGGCCGCTCACGGTACAAGTGATCGGACAAAACGCCAAATCAACCTGCACCCTCATAAATGCGACTCACCTCAGTTGTCCAAGCGAAGGGTGAAAGCCACCGGCGAAATCGAGGGAGAGGGCACAGTACCCCAAGACCGTCAAGCGGCCGCTCACAGTACGAATGATTGGGCAGGTGTCGAGTCGACCTGAACATTCATAAATGCAGCTCACCTCGGCTGTCTGAGTCAAGAGCCGGAACCGCCAGCGCACAGTGAGCTGGCCCAATCCACTCGAGTAATGGACAGCCGCTGTCTCACATACGAGGGTGGACCTTCCCACTCCTAGGCGACAGGACGTGAAGCACAACCCATCGAGTGACGGTTCGTAGTACAGAGGAGCGACAAGATGTCTCTCAACAGTGTATGGTCACATCCCATGATTCAAGGAGTGGCAACGCCATCTCTTCTCTATTTAAGAACCTCACCCGGCTACAGGAAAGAGGTTCACACATAGTTAATTGATTAATTCAATCAGTTAACTGAACCACTGGCTCTCGACTCCCAACGGAGTCGACGACAAGCTCTCTGCATCACTTTTGCATTGCAGCGCCACTTCCTAGTTCTGAGCCCTGATGCCGGTGAATTAGAAGACCCGAACTCCATCGACTCGAGCTTCTACTGCGTACTGAAGCTCTCCAGCAACTTCGATCGGATCGTCCAAGGGAAGCAGACTCGGCACGAGCACCGAGCGAGGCTTCCTATCGCCACCGAGGAACCCACACAAAACAAAGAGGGCATTTCCTCTGCTTCTGTTGTAAACATTTGATTTATTAGTTTGTAATAAGCCTTCTTATCAATACAAACGAAGTTCCCTGTTTTTGGGAGATCAAAATTTACACCTACAGAATATGGCGACCACAGTGGGAGAATCCGTTCATTCAGATGAATTGGTGGTGGTGCAGTCTGACGAAGTTGCTGCAGGGACTACTGTTGAGTCCCTTGTGATCAAATTCGAGGGGTACTTGCAATCGTCCTCTTCTCGCGGAAATACAGTCCCTTGTGATCAAATTCGAAGGGTACTTACAATCGTCCTCTTCTCGCAGCAATACATCTCGCGATGGCTGCAGAGTCGTGCGGGTGGCCCAGCCCCAAGAGGCCGAGGCAACCAAGCCTGAGGGATCTACCCAAGCCGAGGCAGGGGGTTCTTTCCCCCCAAACCAGTTGAGGCTGAGCCGAGACTCGAGAATGCAGGTCTAGGGGCTGCTGAGTGGATCGATGAACGATCCTCGCAGACCCCTGTGCAAAAGGAATCGACCATTCGTGTCGATGCAGACTACGCCTCCGCCGTCGACATGAACGCTCCTCGTTCAAAAAGATCCAAACAATGGCGACAAAAAGCTCTCGCTCGTCTCGAGGCACAATCCCTCATCCTCCACGACAGCCTGAATTATTATTCAGGCTTGAGAGGAATCAACCTCTTGAGTCAGGTTCCCATTTTTGGCGACCCGCTCAAATCAGGCGAGCCTAGCAGTTTAGGCGAGCCCATCTCTTTGAGCCAGGTTCCCAGTTTCGCGGAATAATACCCGTCGAATCGTGTAGATCCGACCGGATCTAGATCGCGCGGTGGTCCACGGATTAACCCCGGCGTCGGCAAAGAACCCACACAAAGCGAGCGACCGCAAAACAGGAGCTCGCGATTTGTTCAAAAGGAGAAAATTGTAATTTTTATTTTTTTTCTTTGATTTCGTTGTAACCGGATCTAAAAAAGACCGGATCTTTTGTAACTCAAAAAGTTGTTATTCAAGATGACAATGAATTCAATGAAGGCAATTTTTTCCGCGAACAATCTGGCGACCACAGTGGGAGCCGCCGATCTCGCTGCCGAGATTGGAGCGTCGCAGCCACGGATCTCGATCCCGGTCGTGGAGGAGGTCGAATACGAGTTCGACCAGCAGAAGTTCGAGGAGTACCTGTTGTCCTCGTCCGGATCAACCTCCCCCCGCAAGTCCAAGAAGCTCTCCTCCAGGAGAAAAACTCGTTGGTATGAAGACGTCGAAAACACCAATGAAGATCTCGCCCCGTTGGATGCCAAAGATGCATCGGGTGAGTTTCCTCAAAATCCCAACCAGGTCGGAACTACTCTGGCCAACCCTTCTGCCGCAGGGGGCGTGGTGACTCTCTCGAAAAGAGCCCGCCAAAGGCAACGTCAACGCCTTGCGAAACAATTCGCAAAGGCCATGGAGTCAGTTGACGGGATCCGCTACAACGTGGATCTGAAGAACAAGAGAGGCAAAAAGCCTCAACAATCAATGAATGGTGGTTCCTCCAAGCCGCCAACAATGGAATGGGTCCGTGTCAAACGGAACCGATCAACGCTGGAGGAGCGCATTCGCAAGCGCCGCGCACTATCAGCGCAGGCACGGGCTCAAGCTGAAGAAGGAAGCCCGTAGAAAGCTGAAGAAGGAGGGGGCCAAGAAGCCGCCATCAACCAGCAAAGTTTGGAGGTCGAAGTCTGAAGCGGCGGTTCAGACCCAAGAGCGTCAACTGCAGCCGTCGAAAGTTCAGCTTCCGGCGAATCAATCCAAACCGCCGATGATTTCCACAACTGCTCCGGGAGATCCCACAGGACCATCCCAGAAAAGGAAGTCAGTCTTGGAGTGCCTCGGTCTAATTCCCGGTGAAAGAGGCAAAATTCCAGTTCAGGAACGATTGGGCCCGCTGAAGAAGCCCCGAACGACTCAACACGCTGGGGGTCACCGTCACCTCCAACGTGACAATGAGCTCAAGGCAACTGCACGCACTAATTTGCGCATCGAAGTCCAAGAGCCCGCTAGGAATTCACGCCCAGGCGAGCGTCCACGTCACAAAAGGCAGGAGTTCGAGAGAGGTAAAGCTCAGATCTGAGATCTACACGAGACTATACTCTGGATCAAAGCTTGGCCTTTGATCCCGAGATTTGGACGATTATTTCCTTGGTGAACTAATCCTCCCCGGCTATTATTCCCTTCGCGGAATAATACCCGTCGAATCGTGTAGATCCGACCGGATCTAGATCGCGCGGTGGTCCACGGATTAACCCCGGCGTCGGCAAAGAACCCACACAAAGCGAGTGACCGCAAACAGGATCTCGCGATTTGTTCGATAAAAGGAGAAAGTTGTAATCTTTTTCTTTATTTTTGATTTCGTTGTAACCGGATCTTATAAAAAGACCGGATCTTTGTAACTCAAAAAGTTGTTATTTAAAGATGACAATGGAATCAATGAAGAAGAAAGACACGATTTTTCCCGCGAACAACAAGGGCTACAATAATTTAATGAAGTTATTGGAAGATGACGAGAAGGATTTGTACGACGACTACACTAAGTATAGTAGATTGTCATTTATTCTTCAACTGATGCATATTAAGACCCTGAGCGGAATGATAGATAAATATCTTCAAATGCTTCTTAATTTACTACGTAAGGTAATTCCAGACGTAGAGAATAGCATACCAGGAAAGTGTTATGATGTGAATAAGATTATTAGTGCTGTGGGTTTAGATTACAATAAGATCGATTCTTGTCCTAATGATTTTTTCCTGTATTATAAGGATAATAAGAAACTTGTAGAATGTCCAAAGTGTGGAGTTTCTCATTAGAGAAAGAATACGCAAACTTCAACACGAAAGCCACATCAGTGAAGCAATAGAAGAAAATTCCAGCGAAGGTGCTCCGACATTTTCTCCTAGTGCCTTGGTTACAGTGGCTCTATATGACAAAAGACACAGCTAAATATATGTGGTGGCATAAGGAAGGGCATGTAGATGAGAGAAAACTAAGACATCCAATAGATATAAAGGTATGAGAGCATGTGGATCAAACTTTTCCCTCATTTGCCACAGAGTGCGAGAATGCCAGACTTGGTCTATCTAGTGATGCATTCAACCCATTTGGCATCCAATAGCTTCTCCGGGAGATCATGCAGAATCGTCCCGAAGGAAGAAGTCAGTCTTGGAGCGCCTCGGTCCAATTCCCGACGAGAGAGGCAAAGCTCCAGTTCAAGAGAGTTTGGGCCCAATGAAGAAGCCCAGAACGACTCAACACGCTGGGGGTCGCCGTCACCTCCAACGTGATAAAGAAATCAGGGCAGCTATGCGCACCAATTTGCGCATTGAAGTCCAAGAGCCCGCTGAGAACTCACGCCCAAAAAGGCATGTTTCGAGGCGCGTAACTTTTGAAAGCCCGAAGAAGGTAGTTCGCTCTCAGAAGGAAACGTTATCGTCTGATGATGATTACGTTATACCTGAGAAATCGTGCCAACACACGATAGGTTGCTCCGACTTTCAAACGGAAGAGCTGTACTATCGTGCTGGGGGTACGAGCAAAGCCAGAAAGAGAAGTCCCCGAGGACCGGAAACTCAGTGCCCTTGTTCAAAGCTCATTCGGGCGGTACTGTCTGAGTGCAACTGCGTCAAGGCAGTCCCCGAGCGAATTTCAGTGTTCGAAAGGCTTAGTACTGAAACGCCAAGACCAAGGTCTAGGCGCTTCTGACAAAGAAGAAGGGTAATTGAAGACGGAGAACTTCCTAGAGTCACTGCCAATATGACCAGCAAAAGGGCATCGACAAGGGATAATCCCGAGTCAATTCCGCCGGTACCCCAGTATCTAACTCGTCTGAGGTCTGGAGCCATCATACGAGGAACTTATGGTAGGGTTCGGACAAGATTACCGTCGGAAGATGAAGAATCGGATTCCTGCTCTGCCGTCGCATCAGATAACAATCCAGCGAGGGACAACCCCGCGAGGCACTTATGATAAGTGCGGAGCAAGTGGCCAAAATGCTTGAAGACGCCTTAGCTAAGCAACAGGAAACCTTCAGGTTCGAAATGCAGATGGCCATGCAAAACATGAGAGAAATGCATGACCAACAAATCCAAGCATTGACGAACCAGCAAGGCGAGCCAAGTCGTCGTAACCCGGTTAATCTGGAAGACGAGGATACGAATGAAGCTCGTAATACCAATAATCCTCCCGTCAATGCAGGGGGTGGTAACGAGAATGCTAGTGAAAACACAGATGAAAGTCTGAAAATCAAAAACCTCGAGAGCAAAATCAATACGTTGATTTCCGCTCAAGAGATAAAGAAGACTGGCATTCCTTATCCATACCCGAGAGAATGGGAATCAATCCCGTATCCGGCGAAGTTCAACTTAATCAACTTCACGCCGTTCAGCATTTGATTTACTTCAAATCGCACTTGGGGGTAATCTCCGGTAATGAGCCTCTGATGGTGCGGTCATTCGTCGGCACTCTTCGCGGAGCCGCCTTCGATTGGTACCGTCGCCTCAAGCCAGGAAGCATAAACAGCTGGGACGACATGGAGACCAAATTCCTCGCCAACTTCTTCGACGACGACACAGAGATATCCATCGGATCGTTGCTGGACGAGAAGCATAAAGACAAGGAATTGGTGGACAACTTCGTCAAGAGGTTCCGGAACAAAGCGATGAACTGTCGGGACCCGATCACCAAGGAATTCATTCTCCAGACTTGCCACAACAACCTTGCATTGGACGTGTTGGAAGCAATGGGAACAGCACCGTCTGACACTTGGAAAGACTTGAAGGTGTGCGGTGAACAAGCTGAACGCTTCCTCCGAAGGAAGAAGGCCGAGAGGAACCGACCGATGGTTAATCCACTGAACTCAAACTTCGCCTCTCGTGGTAAGGGCAAGGAACCTGCAGCTGCTGATGGTGCTAATCAAACGTCGCAACAGCAATCCCGGAGACAGCAGAAGGCTTCGGGTCCGAGACTCCAAAGAGAGTATTCCTTCAAGGACGAAGACGTTCCAGCCATCTTCGAATCCCTCCTTGGAAGCAACAAGATCAAGCTACCACCTATCACAAATCAGGAGGAAGCTGACAACACTACAGACCCAAAGTACTGTGCATACCATAGGAGGGTCGTTCACCCCACCTTATGCTAATGTTCTTAAGGATAACCCGGTCAGGTAACTGAGAATAATGTCCGAACCAGTTCCGCAGAGGAAGCTGGGGGTGGACGATTTATGTAACGGGAAGTTCCTAGAGAATCATATATTCTTAAGGATAACCTGAACATGCGATTGAGGATAACGTACTCCTGTCCGAATCAGTTCCGCAGAGGAAGCTGGGGGTGGATAATTCGTGTAACGGGAAGTTCCCAAAATAATGTTAATATTTTTAGGGATAACCCGATCAGTATGAACAAAGTGATGAACACTAAATCTCTCACCGATCAGACTAATTGACAGTGGGACCACCAAATTCGATCAAGTTTAATCCAATCAAACTTACGCTATGTTCGTGCACTCAACACTTTCATATTTAGAGTCCGGATATAATAAATCTTGATCTGTCACCTGGTCAAACCTTCCTACAGTTAGGACCACAGCCAAAATCCCCTCTTGATTCCTCCAATGAACGAGAGGTCCACGATCAAACCTTCCTACAATTAGGATCGTCTCAAACCTCCCAATTGGTCAAACCTTCTTACAGTTAGGCCACAACCAAAATCTCCCTCTCGATTCCTCCAATGAACGAGAGGTCCACGATCAAACCTTCCTACAGTTAGGATCGTCTCAAACCTCCCGATTGGTCAAACCTTCCTACAGTTAGGACCACAGCCAAAATCCCCTCTCGATTCCTCCAATGAACGAGAGGTCCACTTTCAAATCAAGTGATCAAACCTTCCTACAGTTAGGATCAAAACCATAATTCAGTCTCGATAAACGAGAAATTCACCTTTAGTTCGGTAATCAAACCTTCTGACAGTTAGGATCATCCGAAGTTTTCGATTCTCGGAGTGGAGGTCTCACTCCTAGTTTCATTGTTCCGGATTCTGGGGGTGGAGATCCCACCTCGAGTCTCTTTTCCAGCTGAAGATAGAATATAAAATTCTTCTTCTTCAGTGTCGGGAGATAGAATATAAAATTCTTCCTCTCCCATTTCGGGTTCGTCTTTGCCCCAAGAGAAGGCACCACCTTTTTCAACTCCTAAAATATGTGCCTCACAGGTACAGGGAATTTTATCCTGAATCCTAAGTAGGGATAAGTCAACGCCTAACACGCGTTGCCGGTTTAGTCTTTCTCCGTAGAAAAAGACACCAGAGTTCGATTCTGGGGTATTCTATCCTGAAACCTAAGCAAGGATAAGTCTGCGCTTAACCCGCGCCGCCGGTTAAAGAACACCCGTCTGCATATTCAACATTGTGACAGGTTGTTATTAATAACACCAAAATCCATGCCTTACACGCATGGGGAATTTCATCCTGAATCCTAAGAAAGGATATGCCGACGCCTAACACACGTCGCCGGTTTAGTCTTTCTCCGAAGAAAAAGACACCAGAGTTTGATTCTGGGGTATTTTATCCCGAATCCTAAGTAGGGATAAGTCAACGCCTAACACGCGTTGCTGGTTTAGTCTTTCTCCGTAGAAAAAGACACCAGAGTTCGATTCAGGGGTATTCTATCCTGAAACCTAAGCAAGGATAAGTCTGCGCTTAACCCGCGCCGCCGGTTAGTTCTTAACCGTTAAAAGGAACACCCGTTCACATATTCAACATTGTGGCAGGTTGTTATTAATAACACCAAAATCCATGCCTTACACGCATGGGGAATTTTATCCGGAATCCTAAGAAAGGATATGCCGACGCCTAACACGCATCGCCGGTTTAGTCTTTCCCCGTAGAAAAAGACACCAGAGTTCGATTCTGGGGTATCCTATCCTGAAACCTAAACAGGGATAAGTCTGCGCTTAATACACGTTGCTGGGTAGCCTATTCCCATGACAACGGCGAAGTCTATGTATTCAAAGTCATAGCAACAAGTCTTAGAGGATTCAGTCTCTAAGCACAACGTTACATGCGGAACGGATTTAGACAATCCGCATGCTAGCCCGACTCAAACGGTAGTCGGTAAAGGCGCATCAAACCCGTTGATGGCTGAGGATTTGCCAAAAATCCTATAAATACGAAAGTCACTGACGCATCAGCTTCTTTAGTTGGTCTCGTGACCTGAGCAACATACGACGTTCAAAACCCTAAGGTCTACGCCAGACAACGCGTAACCATAGGTCAACGCCGATCAACGCGTTGCGATCAAAAAGTCAACGTACGACATTCAAAACCCTAAGGTTAACGCCGGACAACGCATAACCCTAGGTCAACGCCAGTCAACGCGTTGCAACGAAAAGTATACGAGTATAAACTGCTTCTTAAGACTCCAATAAACATATGAGTATAAACTGTGTCAGACGCCGGACAATGCGTCGCAATGAAGCTTGGACGCCAGACAACGCGTCACAATGAAGCTCAAACGCCGGACAACGCGTTGTAAATGGAGATTCAACGCCGACGACCGATGGTCAGTTCTATGTTGAAATAACCAACTCGAGCTAAAAAGTCAGAAAATCGAGGATCGACTTTAAATTCAAAATTCCGACAGACGGTCAGACAATAAATGCAGCACCGGAACCTTTACAGACATTCGACAAAGCACCGAACAGCCTGGGGGACTGAAGGAATCAAGAACAGAAGCCACTCCAAATATCCCTTCGTAACCAATCGAAGAATGGGACAATCATATCCAAAGTATTCCAGACTCTTCTATAAAAGAACGAGGCTGAAATACTTTGGAGGGGGTATCTGTAGGCATATAAAATTGCTTATAGGTCCCTTAGCACAGCTCGACATAAACCGACGAACCAACGAGGCGACGAGGTCGACAAATCGCACGCAAGCAACGGAATACATCCACTCGCGTGCGGAATCAAGCCAAGTGTTCGAAGAGTCAACGAGTCATCCAACCAAGGGCAGACTCGGACGAATCACGATCGAATCAAGATCAGTTTCGGACTCGAACTCAGAAGTGGATTTACTGCCAAATCAGGATTCGGATGATAAGTCTGCGCCTAACACGCGCTGCCGGTTTAGTCTTTCTCCGTATAAAAAGACACCAGAGTTCGATTCTGGGGTATTTTATCCCGAAGCCTAAGGAGGGATAAGTCAACGTTTAAAACACGTTGCTGGGTAGCCTATTCCCATAACAATGGCGAAGTCTACATATTCGAAGTTGTAGCATCAAGTCTAAGGGAGTTCATTCCTTTAGCACAACGTCACATGCGGAACGGATTTAGACAATTCGCATGCTAGCCCGACTCAAACGGTAGTCGGTAAAGGCTGATCAAATCCGTTGAAGGTTGGGGGTTAGCCAAAAACCCTAAAGTCAACGCCTAACACGCATCGCCGGGTAGTCTATTCCCATGAGAAAGACGAAGTCTACGTATTCAATATCGTAGCACTAAGAGCGTTAACTCTCTTAGCACAACGTCACATGCGGAACGGATTTAGATAATCCGCATGCTAGCCCGACTCAAACGGTAGTCGGTAAAGGCTCATCAAACTTGGTCTCGTGACTTAAGCATCCAACGACATTCGAAACCCTAAGGTCAAAGCCGGTCAACGCGTAACCCTAGGTCAACGCCAGTCAACGCGTTGCGATCAAAAAGTCAACATACGACGTTCAAAACCCTAGGGTCAATGCCGGTCAACGCGTAACCCTAGGTCAACGCCGATCAATGCGTTGCAACGAAAGAATCAATACTCCGAAAAGTATACGAGTATAAACTGCTTCTTAACACTCCAAAAAGTATATGAGTATAAACTGCTTCTTAATACTCCGAAAAGTATACGAGTATAAACTGCTTCTTAATACTCCGAAAAGTATACGAGTATAAACTGCTTCTTAATACTCCGAAAAGTATACGAGTATAAACTGCTTCTTAATACTCCGAAAAGTATACGAGTATAAACTGCTTCTTAATACTCCGAAAAGTATACGAGTATAAACTGCTTCTTAATACTCCGAAAAGTATACGAGTATAAACTGCTTCTTAATACTCCGAAAAGTATACGAGTATAAACTGCTTCTTAATACTCCGAAAAGTATACGAGTATAAACTGCTTCTTAATACTCCGAAAAGTATACGAGTATAAACTGCTTCTTAATACTCCGAAAAGTATACGAGTATAAACTGCTTCTTAATACTCCGAAAAGTATACGAGTATAAACTGCTTCTTAATACTCCGCTCAAAACAGGAAAGTTGTATATATTTTTGTCAACTTTCCAACCCATCTGGAATCAGGTCATTTGGAGGTCATATGAGGAAGTTATGCCTAAAATAGCGCCGAGACACCCAGAGGTGTCTCGGACCTGGCCGTGACACCCAAAGGTGTCTCGGAACTTGTAGAGCTATTTTGACCATAATCCCGTTAGAATATGAAAAAACGTAAAACATGAAAGTTGTAGATCTCTTTGTCAGCTTTCCAATGCATCTTAGATCAGGTCATTTGGAGATTATACGAGAAAGTTATGTTCAAAATACCCGAAACACTCACAAGTGTCTCGGCCTGGCCGAGCCACCTGGCCGAGCCAGCTCGGATCTGGGCCCTGATCTGGGCCCAGATCCGCTTGGGCACAGTTCAGAGAGCCTATAAATAGGCTCCCCTTTGTTCATTTGAAAAGGTTGGATTTTTTGGGAGGCGAAGCCCTGCTGGATTGAAGACTCAGATCTAAAAAAGATTCAAACTTTAGGGCTTCGAGGACTTGTTCATCCAGATCTGGTGCTCGGCGATCGTCAACGCCAAATATGGCAAGAGTTCGAGAGGATCGGATCTCAGATCTACGCAGGCATACTCCGGATCAAAGCTTGGCCTTTGATCCCGAGATTTGGGCGATTGTTTCCTTGGTGAATCAATCCCCCCGGCTATTATTTCCTTGGTGAAATAATACCCATCGTACTGCGTAGATCCGACCGGATCTAGATCTCGCGGTGGTCCACGGATAAACCCCGGCGCAGGCAAAGAACCCACAAAGCGAGTGACCGTAAAACAGGAGCTCGTGATTCGTTCGACAAACAAGGATAAAAAAGTTGTAATCTTTCTTTTGTTTTCTTTGATTTTCATTGTAACTGGATCTTATAAAAAGACCGGATCTTTGTAACTCAAAAAGTTGTTATTTAAGAGTGCAATGACATCAATGAAGAAAGATACGATTTTTCCCGCGAACAGGATAGAGGAGAAATTTTAGCATTGAGCCTAAGAGAAACTCCTCGACAACTTACCATGCTAAGGGCAAGAGCATGGCTAGTCCAACTCAAACGGCAGTTGGTAAAGACGAATCAAGTCCGTTGAGAGCTGAGGGTTTGCTCAAAATCCTAGAAGGCGATCATCAGCTGCGAGTGAAGAGATTAACTTCACCGAGCTCGTTGGAGGGCTCCTCACTCCATCTGAGCAGGGACCACTTTACAAGTCTTCATATCCAAAGTGTTCCAGACCCCATGCGGCCTGATTCAGGTCTGAAAACTTTAGAGGGGGTTTTGTAGGCAATAAAAATTGCCTTTAAATCCTTATCAGAGAAGTTCAGAACAAAACTGCTAAAACCTCACCCGAAATAGCAAAAAGGGGAAAAACACTGATAAAAAGGGGAAAACGCAGATATCTCCCAAACCGTAAGGAATTTGGCGAAACGGAGGAAGCAAACCGAAGCCTTCGGCTAGGTTCGGATGGCTCCATCTCGTCGAGATAGGCGATTTTCATATATAATTTGTCCAATTCTGACTTACGGTTTGAAAGTTACGGCCTATTCTTCGATCCATGCCCTAGAGCTCGCCTAACGGCTTGAAGCTCGCCTGCAGACCCAGGTTCGTCTGCAGACCCAGGTTCGTCTGCAGTCCCTAGCTTCGCCTGCACCTGCAAATCCGCCTGCAGACCCAAGTCTACCTGCAGTCCCAAATCCGCCTGCATACCCAAGTCTGCCTGCAGTCCTAAATCCGCCTGCAGACCCAAGTCTGCCTGCAGTCCCAAATCCTCCTACAGACCCAAGTCTGCCTGCAGTCCCCAGCTCTGCCTGCAGTCCTAAGCTCGCCTGCAGACCCAAGCTGCAGACTCGCCAGCTCACTGTCAACTGCCCACTTGGAGTATGGGAACAGTTACATCAGTGGTCAAACCCTACAAATCAAGGGAGGGGGCACAGTACTCCAAGACCGTCAAGCGGCCGCTCACAGTACGAATGATTGGGCAGGTGTCAAGTCGACCTGAACATTCATAAATGCAGCTCACCTCGGCTGTCCGAATCAGGAGCCGGATCCGCCGGCATTCGGCGAGCTGTCCATGCCCACTCGAGTACCGGGAACCCGCTTTCCCACCTCTCTCTCGGCCTGAAGAGAGAAGACACGGTACTCCAGACCCGTCGAATGACTGCTCACGGTACGAGTGATCAGACAGGTGCCAGATCAACCTGCGCGTTCATAAATGCAACTCAGCTCATCGGTCCAAGTCAAGAGATGGAACCGCCAGCGCACAGTGAGCTGGCCCAATCCACTCGAGTAATGGACAGCCGTTGTCTCACATACGAGGGTGGACCTTCCCACTCCTAGGCGACAGGACGTGAAGCACAACCCATCGAGTGACGGTTCGTAGTACAGAGGAGCGACAAGATGTCTCTCAACAGTGTATGGTCACATCCCATGATTCAAGGAGTGGCCACGCCATCTCTCCTCTATTTAAGAACCTCGCCCGACTACAGGAAAGAGGTTCACACATAGTTAATTGATTAATTCAATCAGTTAACTGAACCACTGGCTCTCGACTCCCAACGGAGTCGACGACAAGCTCTCTGCATCACCTTTGCATTGCAGCGCCACTTCCTAGTTCTGAGCCCCGATCGCCGGTGAACTAGAAGACCCGAATTCCATCGACTCGAGCTTCTACTGCGTACTGAAGCTCTCCAGCAACTTCGATCGGATCGTCCAAGGGAAGCAGACTCGGCACGAGCACCGAGCGAGGCGTCCTATCGCCACCGAGGAACCCACGTTAAACAAGGAGGGCCTTCCCTCCGCTTCTGTTGTAAATATTTGATTTATTAGTTTGTAATAAGCCTTCTTATCAATACAAACGAAGTTCCCTGTTTTTGGGAGATCAAAATTTACACCTACACACATATACGACCACAGTGGGAGAAGCTGTTTCGTCAACCGAAATGGTGGTATCTCAGTTCGACGAAGTTGCTGTCGGGACGACTGTGGAGTCCCTAGAAATCGAGTTTGACCAAGCCAAGTATGAGAAGTACTTGTCTTCCTCCTCCTCTGGTGGTGATGCATCCCGCAAACACTAGCGAGTCGTCTAATCCCTCATAAATTATTTGGCACAATCGCCATTTCTCTAAACCGTGATGAGGACATTGGATGAGAAGATCTTTAAATCGGTCAAAATACTTCCAAAAAGGTTCTCCCGGGATAATTTTAAAGTTTTGAATGCTGTTCCTAAGCTTTACCGTTTTATGAATAGGAAAAAATTTCTTAAGAAAAACGGTGACAAATTCATCCCAAGTTGAGATGGAATTTGTTGGTAAGCTGTACAGCCATTTTTTAGCTTTATCCTTAAGAGCAAATGGAATAAATCTAAGCTTAACCGCATCTTCATTTAATTCTCTCATTTTAATCATAATACACACTTCCTCAAATTCCGAAATAAAAATATATGCGTCTTCTGTTTCATTACCAAGGAATTTGGGAAGCATGTTTATGTATTGCGGTCTAAGCTCAAAATTTATTCCATTTGTTTCGGGAAGCCTAATGCACGAGGGGGTTGCATTCCTAATGGGATAGCACATATCCTGAAGAACTGGTTGATTTGCCATTTCTTGGGTTGGTTCAACACGAATTAAACGATGAGAATTATCCCGAACCCAAATTTGCATACACCAAAACAATTTTTTTTTTAAGAAAAGAAAGAAAATTAGTTTTTTTTTTGAGAAGATAAAGAAAAAGAAAAATCCTAACTAAAACAAATCAAAACAATCACTTTTCAATCACTCTAATTCTAGGGTTTAGCCTAATTCACTAGACCAGCTCCTAACCAAAAACTCCTACAGTGAAAAGATCAAAGTTTTACCCAGGTAGTTAGCCAGGTAAGGATAGTACTAGAGGGTGATCAAAGATCAATTAAGTACCTCTTTCCTTGCGGAGCGCTTTACGCAACCCCTAAACCTTGCCTTAGACACCAACTAATCTGAGAAAACTTAAACCGGTTCACTTAAGGATTTCTTGTTCCTTATTGAGCTCGAATCCTTAGGGGCCAACGTCTAATGAGTTTTATTAGGCTTGGGTGGTGTAGTGAGGAATTAGTGATTTTTGGGCTAAGGAAAGGGTGATGAAATCCCTCACCTTATCTTGATTATGGGGTTTTGCCCTTAAAAATATTTTTAAGTGTGTGTCAAATCAAGATGCTCAAATCACTTGGTGAATTCCTACACTATATGAAATGCAACCCTATGAATTAAAAGCAACTAAAAAGGATGGAAAAGAAAAATCTTTTTTTTTAATTAGGGTTAACAATCAAACAAATGAGAAGGGGGGATTTGTTTGAATTTATTATCTTGTTAGTAAATGTCAAAGTGGAGGATGAATTTTATTATGGTCAACAAAAAAATAAAATCTCTTTTTTTTTAGTCCTAATTGTCTCTAATTGTGAAGAAGTAGCTAAAGGGTGTAATTAAAAACTAGAAAGAGGACTTACCCGAAAGCAAATCTTCAAATCCTAGCTCTCCAATCCGCGATCTTCAAGCTCCAAGCGTTTCCTTCACAAAAAACACACAAGTTAAAGAACCAAAATAATTAAAACCTACTTAAGCACCTTCCCCGGCAACGGCGCCAAAAACTTGATGCGGCATAAACATGTACCAAAAAGGTTGCAAGTGCACAACCGTGTCAAGTTATAGTATTTAAGATATCGATCCCACGAGGAAGGTGTTTTGTAGAAGAAACTATAAAATTGGTTCTTATGTTGTGTGCGTGACAAATAGGAATGATAAGTGAATGTGATTGTGAAGAGATTGAGAGAGTGAAAATGGTGTGTGAATAGGTGCAAAGTGTAAGTGAGAGTGGATTTGAGTATGATCAATAAGGTGAGAAGGAAAAATGAATAAAATCAAGAAACAAATAAAAAATTCAAGAATGAAGAACAAAATTCTAGAATAAAAGAAAATGCAAGAAATTAAAGATGGTGGATTCAATTATAGATATGGGTAATCTACAATTGAACCCACTTCTTAGAAAAGGGTGATTCCCTAGAGGGTTCTAGCCTAAAGGCGAATCAAACAAAATAAAAATAAACAAAAAGAAAAACTAAACCCAAGAGGGTTCTAGCCTCAAGGTGAATAGTATAAGAAATTAAAATCTAACTACAAAATAAATTGCAAAATCTAAACTACAAAATAAAATTGCAAGAATTAAATGCAAGAAAATAAATCTACTCTATAAGCATGAAATAAATCTAAGGCAAGAGGGTTCTAGCCTCTTGGCTATTTAACAAGAAAATAAAATCTAACTACAAGCATAGAAATAAATCTAAACTAATAAGCAATAAAAGAGAAAAAGAAAGAAATGCAAACCTTCAAATAATTCTCCATCTTCATCTTCATCTTCATCATCCAACAAAGAGAAGAAGAGAAAAATTTAAAGTGGTAAAAAATTATTATTATTAATTGCAACAAAAAGTTACAATTTTGGAAGGCCTTCTCAATTAAGAGTAGCCCTCCTCTCCAAAAGGAGTTACAAAAATTTTCACACCCCTAACCCCTCACTCTCTACCCCTATTTATAGTAAACATCAATGAATGAGATCCATTGGATCTGTCTTGAGCCCCAAGCAACAATCTCCACCATTGAATTTGCTTTTTGTTCTTTTCTAGCCCAAAATTCATTTGATTTTCCAAATTAAATCACATCCGGTCCATCGATGCCCTAATGGAAATTTTGACCTCACGGTTGGCTTCGTCTCGTCGAGATAGGTGATTTTCATATATTATATGTTAAATTCCGCCTTCCGGATTAGGAGATATCGTCGTTTCTTTGTGGCCAACCATTTTGAATATGATTTCTTTTCATATTGGATTTTTGATTTTCTCCGGCTTCTACAGGCTACACGACTTGATTCTGGGCTTTTGGATAATTTGGAAATTGATTTTCCAATGTGCTTCTTTGCTTCATTTCTTTATTTAATCAATGGGTTTCTGTTGAGAAATGAGAGTTTGAGATTTATTCTTCATTAACCTGCATTTAAAGATAAAAACAATTATTAGTGGTATATTTATTCATATAAAATAGATAATGAGAGTATAAAATTGTAATAAAAATGTGATTATCAAATACCCCCACACCTAAACTTTTGCTAGTCCTCTAGCAAATAAAGAAAAATAAAAGAAAAGCTAACTCACTTTCGCAGGAATCGCGGTTGTATTTAGCGTATACAACAAGCCTTTAAACCCCTAGGTTACCCTAGTGGACGAGTTGTAGTCTCGTGAGGGTTTGCAGTGAATATACCCACAAAATTCGGTCAACTTGCCAAATTAAAGAAGTCAGTAAATAACTAATTTATCTGATAACTTTTAGATAATCTAATTGGAGCCAGTTATCACTCAAGAAAACATTTTTATATATAACTCTAAGGTATATTTTCAAGAAAATCTTCTCATTGTTGCAATACAAAACCAAGCCAGACTTAGAAATTTAATTTAAAAGTTTTGAAAAGAACATGCTAACTCTTTGTTTTAAATAATTCTCAAGTTGCTTGATTTAAAATATTTTTCAAGACCATATATATACAACTATAAAACATTTATTAGTTTTGTTTTAATTTAATTTAAATTTTTTTTAACTCTTTCTTTCTTGGTGATTTTTTTTACTTTAACGGGCTTTCTAAGTGACCATTTAACGAGTTTTGGGCCAATGGATCCCAACCCAAATGGGCTTAGGTCATTAAGTATGAAAATACTCCTTGGGCTTAATTACTCGGTCAGCTTAGGCTTAATAAGATAGAATCACCTTGAATTAAAGAGTTTTTTTTTTGTGCCCATTTTTCGCACTCTTCTTTTGCAAATTTTTTATATATGTATATATATTGAAAAATTATTTTCAACGCTAAGTTAAGCATGCAAAAATTTCATTATTTTAAATAAAAGTCCAAGTTAAGGCTTAAGTAAAGTATACTACTTTGAAAATCATTTCTTAAGAAATTTATTTAGAGTTATCATAAAAAGTGAACTTAAGTAAATAACTAACTAGGGATTAGAAAATTTCAAATTTATCAAATAAATCAATCATTACATAACTCTATCAATTTGGCAAGTGACGGTATTTTTATAATTTTTTTTTTAAAGAAAAAGGAAAAAAACAAAAATGTAACTAAAATGTAAAATAAAGAGAAAAAATAACTAATTCCCACCCCCACACCTAAATTTTGCATTGTCCTCAATGCAAACTCTATGATGTATAAAGTAAAGCAGGTAAGAAGTGAAGCACTTACATTTGGTCGGCTGATAAAAATCTGCAATTACCTTTGGTCTGAGGATGATGAAATCAAAAATTTATTCTCTTTTTTTTTCTTTTTTTCTCTTTTTTCTTTTTTTTTCTTTTTTTTTCTTTTTTTTCTTTTTTGAAAACTAAACAAGAAACTCTCACATGAGAGAATAATAAATTCTTTTTATTATTCTGAAGTAA
>NC_033796.1:94314800-94353894 GCF_001876935.1 Asparagus officinalis
AATCTGTGCCTCACAGGTACGGGGAATTTTATCCCGAATCCTAAGTAGGGATAAGTCAACGTCTAACACACGTTGCTGGTTTAAGTCTTTCACCGATTGAAGAAGACACCAGAATTCCAGTCTAGGAAGTTTATCCCGAATCCTAAGTAGGGATAAGTCTGCGCCTAACACGCGCTGCCGGTTTAGTCTTTCTCCGAAGAAGAAGACACCAGAGTTCGATTCTAGGTTATTCTATCCTGAAACCTAAGCAGGGATAAGTCTGCGCTTAACCCGCGCTGCCGGTTAGTGCTTAACCGTTAAAAAGAACACCCGCCCACATATTCAACATTGTGGCAGGTTGTTATTAATAACACCATAATCCATGCCTTACACGCATGGGGAATTTCATCCTGAATCCTAAGAAAGGATATGCCGACGCCTAACACGCGTTGCCGGTTTAGTCTTTCTCCGTAGAAAAAGACACCAGAGTTCGATTCTGGGGTATTCTATCCCGAAGCCTAAGTAGGGATAAGTCAGCGTCTAATACACATTGCTGGGTAGCCTATTCCCATAACAATGGTAAAGTCTACGTATTCGAAGTCGTAGCAGCGAGTCTCAGAGAATTCACTCTCTTAGCGCAACGTTACATGCGGAACGGATTTAGACAATCCGTATGCTAGCCCGACTCAAACGGTAGTCGGTAAAGGCTTATCAAACCCGTTGAAGGCTGGGGGTTAGCCAAAAATCCTAAAGTCAATGCCTAACACGTGTCGCCGGGTAGTCTATTCCCGTGAGAAAGACGAAGTCTACGTATTCCATATCGTAGCACTAAGAGCGTGCCGGGTAGTCTATTCCCGTGAGAAAGACGAAGTCTACGTATTCCATATCGTAGCACTAAGAGCGTTAACTCTCTTAGCACAACGTCACATGTGGAACGGATTTAGACAATCCGCATGCTAGCCTGACTCAAACAGTAGTCGGTAAAGGCTTATCAAACCCGTTGATGGCTGAGGGTTTGCCAAAAATCCTATAAATACGAGAGTCACTGACGCATCAGCTTCATTAGTTGGTCTCGTGACTTGAGCATCCAACGACATTCGAAACCCTGGGGTCAATGCCGGTCAACGCGTAACCCTAGGTCAACGTCAGTCAACGCGTTGCGATCAAAAAGTCAACGTACGACGTTCAAAACCCTAGGTCAACGCCAGTCAACGCGTTGCGATCAAAAAGTCAACGTACGACGTTCAAAACCCTAAGGTCAATGCCGGTCAACGCGTAACCCTAGGTCAACGCCAGTCAACACGTTGCGATCAAAAAGTCAACGTACGACGTTTAAAACCCTAAGGTCAACACCGGTCAAACACGTAACCCTAGGTCAACGCCAGTCAACGCGTTGCGATCAAAAAGTCAATGTACGACGTTCAAAACCCTAAGGTCAACACGTAACCCTAGGTCAATGCCTATCAATGCGTTGTAATGAAAGAATCAATACTCCGAAAAGTATACGAGTATAAACTACTTCTTAATACTCCAATAAGGTATACTAGTATAAACTATTCCCTATTTTTGGTTGAGAAGTTTCTGGAGAATATTTTTCTAAAAATATTCTTAAGGATAACTCAACAACACTACGCCGGACAACGCGTCGCAAATAAAGACTCAACGTCAACGATCGATGGTCAGTTCTATGTTGAACCAACAAACACGAGCTAAAGATCAGAAAATCAGGAATCAACTTCAAGGTCAAAATTCCGACAACGGTCAGACAATAAATACAGCACCGGAACCCTTGCAGACATTCGACAAAGCATGAAGGAATCGAACAGAAGCCATTCCAAGTTCCCATTACACCGACTGAAGGTTGGGGCAATCATATCCAAAGCATTCCAGACTCTTCTATAAAAGAATGAGGCTGAAATACTTTGGAGGGGGTATCTGTAGGCGTATAAAACTGCTTATAGGTCCCTTAACACAGCTCGGCATGGTGATTCAACAAACCAACGAACCATCGGGCGATATATCCAAGCATGATCGTTAGACCACAACATCGAAGCTAAGTAAGATGCGACGAAGCAGATTAACGAGGTGACGAGGTTGAACACCGAAGTGGGTTTACAGCCAAATCAGGATCCGGACTGCCAAATCAGAGTTCAGATCAACGACGAAACTCGGATAAACCGATAAACTTCAGAGGCTATAAATAGAGGAGTAAGAGCTCATTTTCAAGGGTTGGAACTTTTGGAGCCGAAACTCTGCTGGATTGAGAACTCACCTTCGGGTTTTCAACTTAGAAGACTCGGACTCTCAGATCTGGTTCTTGGCGATCATCCACACCAAATAAGGCAGGAGTTCGAGAGAGATCAGATCTGAGATCTACACGGTTTCCCTCCGGATCAAAGCTTGGCCTTTGATCCCGAGAAGAGTATCGATTTCGCTTGGTCGATTTCGATTACTAAAGGCTATTATTTCCTTGGCGAAATAGTACCTCCGGCTGTTATTTCCTTCGTGAAATAGCACCCGTCATATCGTGTAGATACGACCGGATCAAGATCGTGCTGTGGTCCACGGATTAACCCCGGCGCAAGCGAAGAACCCACAAAAGCGAGAGACCGCAAAACAGGATCTCGCGATTCGTTCGACATAAAAGGAAAGTTGTAATTTTCATTTTCTTTTGATTTTGTTGTAACCGGATCTTATAAAAAGACCGGATCTTTTGTAATCGATAAACTATTACTGAAGAGAACAATGAATTCAATGAAAGCGACTTTCACCGCGAACAGAGAACACTGATTTTCTTGTGAAAATCCAATGCAACAGTTAATTCCGGTCCACATGATCAATTCTCTGCAGCACCTCAAGGAAGGTCCGACCCATGAGATTTTCTCTTTTTTTTTATTGATGGGCTTTGGGCCTTCAAGCTCATTTGAGAATAAAGAGGACTTTGCTTCTTTGGACATTTTGGCTTTTGGCTTCAATTGATCATTTTCTTCACTTGCTTGATGGGCTTCATGCTCTTTGGGCTTCTAAAATGCTACAAAATAGAGAAGAGAGATTTTGAGGGGTTTTTACATTTAATAATATTTATTTATATTTTCATTCAATTATGTGGAAACTAATCTAACAACAATTATTAATGGTATATTTATTCATGTAAAATAGATAATGAGGGTAATGGTATATTTATTCATGTAAAATAGATAATGAGGGTATAAAATTGTAATAAAATGTGATTATCACCCGTTCTCAAATCTAGGTTACTGTTCAACGGCTAGCTGATACGCTATTCTAACAGACATAATTCCAACGGCTAGTTAGTTGTTCCAATATGCAATATATAATGTTATGCAAAGCCCAAGTAAAACCTTATCTCTTGTTCCTACCATCCCTTGAAAACTCATTTTGAGATTGTGAGATGAAGACTGAGGAGGGCTCTCAAGCACTAGAAGAGGTATGTTGTTTCTGCAAACTTCTGACCCCCCTCAAGCAGTGCAAAAATGGGATCAACAAAGGTAGATACTACTGGAGATGTGCAAAGTTCTCAAATAGACAATGCAAGTTTTTTTTTTGGGCTCACAATGCTAATGCAATAAAGGAGAACATGGCCGTTCACCAAGAATTACCTGTTGAAGATGAGATAACAGCCAAAACAAAACAGTTGAAGAAAGCATTAAAGCAATCGAATCGTGAAGTTGAAAAATGGAAAACTTGTTCCTTCTTTCTATGTTGCTTTTGTGTGGTTCTAATTTGCTTAAACATTGTGATATGTAAGTTGAAAATGAACTGAAACATGTGCAGTTCATAGTATTTACACTGTGGTATGAAAATTAAAGCTTGTTTTTTGAAAGTTTATTGAAGATCGACTTGTAAACTTTTGCTGAAAGTGGTTAACTTTCAGTGCTATTTGATCTAATCCAAATTGGTTAGCTTTCAGGTTTTGAGGTTAATTTTACTCAAATTGGTTAACTTTCGGTGCATCGTGTTAACTTTTGCTAAGTCTGGTAAACTTTAGCTGAGACTGGTTAACTTCTGCTGAAAACTGGTTAACTTTAGCTGAGACTGGGTAACTTCTGCTGAAACTGGTTAACTTTCAACAACATATGTTAACCTATGCTAAAATAGGTTAACTTTCAATAGTTGCATGTCATTTAGCCGTTGGCAGCAGAAATACCTTAACAAAAAGTTTCAAACTTTCGTCCATTGAAGACTGTTCAATTAATATACTGTAGGCATATAAAATTACTTATATGTCCCTTAGCACAGCTCGGCACAAACCGACGAACCAACGAGGCGACGAATCGCACGCAAGCAACGGAATAAATCCATTCGCGTTCGGAATCAAGCCAAGTGTTGAAGAGTCAACGAGTGATCCAACCAAAGACAAACTCGGACGAATCACGATCGAATCAAGATAAGTTTCGGACTCGAACTCAGAAGCGGATTTACTACCAAATCAGAAGCGGATTTACTGCCAAATCAGATCAACAAAATCAGAATCTAAGTCAACCGAATCACGGACAGAACCGAGAAACGGATACAGCGCAAAACGACGGAAAACAGCAAACCCAGAGGGGCTCGGCCAAAACCGAGCCGCCTCAAGGTGGCTCGGCCAAAGCCGAGCCACCCTGAGGTGGCTCGGTGGCCGAGCCACCTTGAGGTGGCCGGCCCAGAGCCGAGCCACCTCAAGGTGGCCGGCTGCACTGTGCCCAAGGCACAGTGAGGGTAGCCTATAAATAGGCCCCCTTTTGTTCATTTTCAAAGGTTGGACTTTGGAGAGCCGAAACTCTGCCGGATTGAAGATTGAGCTTAGAGTTTTGAAGACTTGAAGACTTGGACATCCAGATCTGATCCTCGACGAGCATCCCCATCACAAAAGGCAGGAGTTCGAGAGAGGGGAAGAACAGATCTGAGATCTACACGAGATCACACTCCGGATCTAAGCTTGGTCTTAGATCCCGAGATCCGAGCGATTATTTCCTTAGTGAACTAATCCCTCCCGGCTATCATTCCCTTCGTGGAATAATACCCGTCAAATTGTGTAGATCCGACCGGATCTAGATCGCGCGGTGGTCCACGGATTAACCCCGGCGTTGGCAAAGAACCCACAAAAGCGAGTGACCGCAAAACAGGAGCTCGCGATTTGTTCACAAGGAGAAAGTTATAATTTTTTGAACAAGAATAACCTGATTTGTCCAATACAGAAACAGAAACCAAATTCCGTCTAAAAGACGGTACTACAAAAGTATCTTTTAAATCCAAATAATAACCAGTTCCTAACAACAACCTAAAGTGCCCAATTGCTTCCACATCTACCGATTGTCCGTCGCCCACAAAGATGTGTCTTTCAACATCACTTGGCTTTCGGTAGCTCAGGCAACCCTGCATAGAAACACTTATGTGAGTAGTAGCACCAGAGTCTAACCACCAAGTGTTTCTAGGTACTGAAGCTAAATTAACCTCAGAACAGACCAAAGCAAGGAACGTACCCTTATTATCACGCCAGGCGTGATATTTTGTACAGTCCTTCTTTACATGTCCAGGCTTCTTACAGAAGAAACAACCCTGATTATCCTTATGTTGTTTCTTCTCAACTGGACCCTTAGCAGCTTCCTTATCATTCTTCCTTTTCTTGCCCTTATCCTTAGAGGCATAGGCCAAATGAGCACTTTCTGTCTTATCTTGCTTCAACCTGTCTTCTTCTTGCACACAGTATGAAATGAGCTCATTTAGAGTCCATTTCTCCTTTTGGTAGTTATAACTGACCTTAAACTGATTGAATTGTGCAGAAAGAGACAACAAAACCAGATGCACTAATAACTCGTCACAAAGATCGAGTTTAAGTGCCTTAAGCTTTGAAGCAATATGAGACATTTCCATAATGTACTCCCTGATATTTTCTTTGCCCTTATACTTCATTGAAATCAAGCGAGCTAAGAGCGTGCTTGTTTCTACCTTATCATTTTTCGCAAAACGCTTCTTAATTTCGGCAAGGAAATCTTTAGCCTTAGTAATCCCTTCGGATTCTATGCCCCTGAAGGCTTCCGGAACGCCGCGCTTAATGATCATAAGACTCATGCGATTTGAACGCTCCCACTTCTCATGCTCCTTCTTTGCATCAGGAGTGCTATCCGCATTGAGAGGTTGGGGTTGTTCAGTTCTTAATGCATAGTCAAGATCCATGCAGCCAAGAACAATTAATATGTTCTCTTTCCAAACCTTGAAGTTTGTCCCATTTAGCATGGGAATTGAGTTGATGTTAGCAGAAATTGTTGCAGCAGATGCATTAGCTGAAATAAAACAAAAATGCTCACATCAATAACCATAATTATTAATCAATAAAATTCAAATAATGACGAATCCCATCTAAGATATCTGGCACAATATTAATATCAAGTCTTTGGACAGTAATATTAACTTGTAAGTGATACCTTGTTACAATGATCAAACATTGACAATAACTCATGTTAAATAATGAAACTATCTTTGGGTCGATTCATTATTCACATGTAAACCTTATAATTGTCACACGCTTATCATCGCAGATGTGTATACAGTCTAAATAAATATTAACCTTCCTTTGGGCCGATTAAATATTTACACGAAAGCATACACACAAACATCTCACATTCCTCGTGAACAATCTACACAAGAGAGGTTACTTTGGCAACTTCTTGTTTCAATTAATCAATTGGAGTGAGAGACAACCTTAATACCTTAGTGTCATAATATTTGAATTAAAAAATTGATTAAAAACCGAATTAGATTTAAATTAAAAAATTTTAATTTAAATCAACTGAATTTCCAAAAAAAAAACTTAATTGGGGTCTCACAGCTTAATTAGGGCTCATAACTTAATTGAATAAATTAAGTATACCAAAGTGGACCCATGAAAAGCCGAGGCTTAACCATAGTGAACACGAAGTTCGCTTGACTTCGAACGCGAGGTTCGACTGTATTGAGTACAAGACTCACTTAAGCACGAACGCGAGGTTCGTCTGAAAATGAACGTGATGTTCAAATTGAGAACGAACGCGAGGTTCGTTTGAAAATTGAACGCGAGGTTTGACTGAAAACGAACACAGGGTTCAACTTGAGAACGAACGTGAGGTTCGTTTGAAAAAATGAACGCGAGGTTCAAGTTGAGAACGAACGCGAGGTTCGTTTGGATTGAGCACAGGGCTCGCCTGAGGATGAACGCGGAGTTTGACTTGAATTGAGCGCGAGGCTCACCTAAGAACTGAGCGCGAGGCTCACCTGATAACTGAGCGCAAGGTTCACCTGATAACTGAGCGCGAGGCTCAACTTGAATTGAGCGCGAGGCTCCCCTGAGAACTGAGCGCGAGGCTCAACTTGAATTGAGCGCGAGGCTCACCTGAGAACGAATGCGAAGTTCGTTAAATTTGAGCACGAGGCTCACCTGAGTTGAGCGCGAGGCTCACATGAGAACGAACGCGAAGTTCGTTAAAATTGAGCGCGAGGCTCACCTTATAACGAACGCGAAGTTCAGTTGAGGTAACCACCTCCTTAATTTTCATCACGATTAATCGCACGAACCCTTAGGGTTTCAAACTAAAACCGCCGCCGACCAAACCCAAAAAATTCCTCGATTTTTTATTTTCAAAACCAGATCCATAAACGGAAAAACTTTTCTTGATCCAGATCCAAGAAAAAATCCAAAAAATTCCAAAAAGTTACTGTTCATCCGAAAAACTTTACTGTTCATCCAAAAAAAATTTCAACAGCTGTTACTGTTCATCCGGACATTACTGTTCATCCGAGAACAGATCTTAATCCAAAAACCAGAGATTTAAGATCAAAAAACCCAATTTTAAAACTTAAATCCCTAAGAATTAATCAAAGGTGGCTCTGATACCACTTGTTAGATCTAATAAAGAACTTGAGATCTAAAACCATAAAGTCATGATTAATTCGAAGAGATTAACAAGAATCAATAGAGCGGAAGCTTATACCTGAATCCATAGATGAAACCTGAGATGGGTTTTGGATCTTCTAATCTTAGGGTTTTCTCTAGCCGAATTTCTCTCTAGATGGGGGTGAAGAGAATTAGAGAATGTAACCCTAGATTAGGCACCATAACCCCTTATTTATAGATGTTGTACATTTGTAATTTGACCCCTCAACAAATCACAATTACAACCTGGTATCTGCACATATAACCCCATGACTTATTTAAATACTCATTAACCCAACTTGATTGATCACTTTAGTGGGTTATCCTAAAAGATAGCAATACACATTGATTAATCATATGTGCCCACAATTAGATTTATTAGATTAAATCCAACATACACTATTATCAGTTATAACCAATCAAATTATTATAACAATTATTTATGAATTATAATAAAAAATTAAAATAATAGTATAAATAGAATAATATATTAGTACTATTAAGAATTATATTATAATTTGATGAGCAATAAAATAAATAGAATAAATTTTTAATCACATAAATAGTATAATTATTTTAATAATATCACATAAATTACGAATCACACTATTTATATAGTAGTATATTATTAATAAATTAAATAAATAACTTAATATTACTTTTAGAGTGTTTTCTCAAAGATTATTATATGATACCGATATACTTGGTAATGATTAAAAACTAACCTTTTTACAAAAAATTATTTAATATTAATAATAGTACTATTAATTGTTAGTGATGGTATAATAAAAAAGTTTAGTACTAAATTATTTAAGAACATATTTAAAGAAATTAAATTAGATAAATATTTTATACTATATAGACAGTATAATTATCTAAATAGTATTACTTGAACTAAGAATTATAATATTAAATAAATTAAATTGCATTAACCCCATAAACCTTCAGCATTTTGCTGTAAATAGACCATATGAACTTTCAAAATCGCACTAAACCCCCAATAAATTTCAAAATGCTTTTTTATGCCATTTTCTGGTTCTAATTTATAGGGGTTATCTATAAAATTCAGAAAGTTATTGGGGATTTTATTTGAAACAAAAAAGTCATTAGAGGTTTAGTATCATTTTGAAAGTTCATAAGGGTTTAGTGTAATTTACCTTATTAAATAATTATAGTGAGAAGTAACAATCATAATATATTGTAAGTATTAAGTGTAACTATGTAGGAAACATCAGGGAAAACCTAGCAAGATTAATGTAGCTTAATTAATTTAGAGTCAAGTTAACACCTTTTGAATTGGAGATTAAGAGAACTTTAGAATTAACAGTTTTATTTAAGAACAATTTTAAATTTGGGGACATAATAAAAAAATGTTAACACTAAGCAATCATCATAAGAAAATCATTTAATTATAATAACTACACAATAATAATTAATTCGTACATTTCTTTTTAAGCAATCTTATTATACAATTTTATTTATAAACATATAGTTTTACTATTCAATAAAAATTCAAAACTTAAAACATGTACATTCACGTGCAAACGTGCATTACACTAGTATTACTAAAAATTTAATGAAATGAGCTTGAATTTTCTACCAAGTAAATACATGGACATGGCCTGTAAGTATTTAAACTCTGTAAATGTTGCATCGCAATCTCCGTCTCTGTATTTGGCCAATTTAACCTGCACTCACCTACAAAAGTCTTAATATCACATTTTTAAGTATTTAATAGCTTTCTAATTAGAATGTTGACCAATGCTATTATAATATTGCTCTGTTTGGTTCCTAAGTACTATAAGTAAAGTTAGAGTGAAGATAAATAAAAAGCAACACTTAAGAATATGTAAAGGGTACGTAAAGTGATATTCTTAAGAGCGAGTTATAAATGTCATACCCAAAGAGACGTTGTTAACATAATACTATTAAGGGGAAAATGCTTCCAGCTCCCAAAACCAAAAAAAACGTGCTCCCCCCTTCCCCCAAGACTTTTTTAACGGGTGTTTTGATCCAAAAATAAACTTTTTGTTCTCTGAGCCCCCAAAATACAAAACCTAAGAGATTAATATATGTGAAGACTATAATACTCTCCTCTCTCTCTCTCTCTATCATGATGTTACTGTTATGATAGTTAAAATGATTTATGGGGATTATTATTTTATTATTTTTTATTTTTTATTATTTTCGTTGTTGATGAGGGGAGCTAAGTGTTTTTGTTTGTATTGGGAGATTGTTAAGGTTTTAGGTTAATTGTTAAGGTTACGTGTCAGTTGTTAAGGTTATGGATCGGTTGTTAAGGTTACGGATCAGTTGTTAAGGTTATGGATCGATTGTTAAGGTTACCGATTTGTTGTGAAGGATACACGTTGGGATATATATGTATATATATTTTGAGTGGCATGAATACTTTGGGTCACTTGGCCTAGTGGTAAAGTTTGGGAAGTTGGACAAAAGGTTAAGGGTTCAAACCCCTACAACAACAATATATATTTAATGGTCTTTGATTGGGCTCTTTGTATTCTAAAAATATTTTTAGAATATTCGTTGTTAAAGATAATGGTTGGTTGTGAAGGTTATGCATTGGTTGTGAAGGTTAGGGTTGGTTGTTAAGGTTATGAGTTTATTGTTAATGTTACGGGTTGGTTGTGAATGTTACGGGTTGGTTTTGTAGGTTAAACTCACAACCAAAGTGTAACCTTCACAACCAACGTATATTCTTAACAATCAACCCGTAACCTTCACAACCAACCCGTAACCTTAACAACAAACTCATAACCTTAACAACCAACTCGTAACATTCACAACCAATGCATAACATTCACAACCAACTATTATCCTTAACAAGGAATATTCTAAAAATATTTTTAGAATACAAAGAGCCCAATCAAAGAACCTTAAAATATATATTGTTGTTGTAGGGGTTTGAACCCCTAACCTCTTGTCCAACCTCCCAAACTTTACCACTAGGCCAAGTGACCCAAAGTATTCATGCCACTCAAAATATATATACATATATATCCCAACGTGTATCATTCACAACAAACCGGTAACCTTAACAATCGATACATAACCTTAACAACTGACCCGTAACCTTAACAACCGATCCATAACCTTAACAACTGACACGTAACCTTAACAATTAACCCGAAACCTTAACAATTAACTCGTAACCTTAACAATCTCCCTATACAAACGAAAACACTTAGCTTCCCTCATCAACAACGAAAATAATAAAATAATAATCTCCATCAATCATTTCAAGTATCATCACAGTAACATCATGAGAAAGAGAGAGAAAGAGAGAATGGTATTATGGTCTTCACATATTTTAATCTTTTGGGTTTTGTGTTTTGGGGCTCAGAGAACAAAAAATTTATTTTTAGGGGCAAAACACCCGTTGAAAAAGTCTTGCGGGGAGCATGTTTTTTTTATTTTGTTTTGGGGGCTGGAAGTATTTTTTTTCCCCCTGTTATTAATTAATAGAGTGTATCCTACTACCCTCTCCACACGACTATTATATATATTAGATCAATGGACTGGACACCTATCTCGAGTAGACAAGTAGTTAATTTTTCTTTTCAAAAGAGAGTGATAGTTTATGTAATACTGGCAAATCCACAGTAAAGCAGTATCTTTATTTTATATATTTATTTTTTAAATTTTTTTAAATTTTTTTATTATTTTTTTAAATTTTTTTATTTTTTTTATTGTTTTTATTTTTTGTTCTTGCAGGAACATCACCTCAAATTGCCAAGAAAAAGATCATTCCCAAATTCGTTACTACTATTTGAAGGGGCATAAATAAAAAAAAGTTTCAATGGTTTTAATTTCACGTCAAGCATCAGAAACCAGCAATTACACCCGAACAAACCTTAGGCATGGTGTTGAAGAAGGCATGCTCTATGATTGCTATGATGCGTGGTCCTGTGACAAATTGTTGGGAGCCACATTTATTTTATTTCATTTTATTTATTATTGGTTTCCTTGGCCATACTTGTTCTGAATATGGTCTCAAATTTGCACAATGAGCAACAATCTGCAATCAATTATTGCAGTTGAGATTCAACGCCTTGATTCAGTCCAGAGGATGAACATATGATATTACATCAATATTACATATTAACATCAGGTGTTAAGATCCAACCATAACATTAAAACTCTAATAAAACACAAATACCAGGCAAAAAAAATATAGTTTTAAGAGTACAAGGTTGGCAAATCCGTAAGTTTTCACGCAAGGCTTGCTCAGGTACCCCCCATTATGGAACAAAACTTCATCATGCATATTTCTTAATTATTTCATTCCATCCTCAAGTGACAAGGGAAACCCTGCACATTTTATTCCAGTTCCAAGAGAGAAAATTGCATAACCAGTTACAATCTAATGGACAACACCATAGGCTAAAATCTCATAATTTAAAATTAATCACTTGCTTTTACCATGATCGAAAACAAGGGGAAACATGCCCAGTATTACAACTTACAGCAAAATTCTACAGTCGATAAAAGTAAACTGTGACATACAGTTCTTTCTTCCAGATGCCATTTTCTAATTCCGGTGGCTTGTTGAACAATTCTATGTGTGAAGAGTTTCAGTGTGCTAATGATCAACAATTTCTTCATACTGAATTTCTTCAGAGGTAACCTTCACATCGTCTACATCATCCCCGACATGATGAGTTGTTGCCTCATTTGTTGTACCTTCAGGCCTGCTGCTTTCAAATGTAGGATGACCTGATTCTGTTGCATTACCTGCCATAGTTTTGTCCATCATCCCTGATATTGCTAATGTGGGGGACCACTCAAGCACATCATCAATAATGTTTGAAACTCTCTTTTGATACCTGCAAAAGGAGCACAAATTAACACCATAATACATAAATACTATTGGGTTTTTTGGTTACATGCCCCCAAATTATCAATATTTTTTAAGGACCACCCTTCAACCATTTACTACTTTACGTCGTTTGGTTTGGAGGTAGAAACATCCAAGTTTAAGATTTGGGGGCATTTTAATATATATCAAGATTTGGGGGTAACGTAATAACTATTGATGATTTGGTAGGCATGTAGCCCAAAAACCAATATTTTATTACAGAAACAAAAGAAGCTCAGATTGGGATTCATAACATACCTTGCCCTAGCAGCCTCATCAGGGGCATGGTGCCGAAGCAACAGAATGACCAGTAAAGTAACAGCGGCATAAAAGAGCCTTGATGTCCACTTGGGTGGTTCACCTTCGTCTTTCTTGGGCCAGAACCGGATCAGCTCCCTAAATGTTGTTTCTTCAGCATTGATATTGGGGAAGAACCAAATACGTTTTCCAAGAAGCATCCATAGTGCACCGAAAATTGCACCTCTAACTGCAGGTTAATGAGAAAGGTGAAAGGACTTCAGAGAAAAGGCCTGATTTCTTTTGCCTCCGGAAAATAAGACCAATCCCAACTTTAATAACCATGATTGAAAATGAGAGGACAAGAGAAACTTTTGAGTATCAAGTTCTAGCAGATTTTGTTATCATTGCGTCATGGTACAAACATCAGTCACTGATAGAAGTGTGTATGCTATAAATGTTAACATTTCTTTCAACTCCAGTACTTTCATCCTCCTGAGTTCTGTACTAATCCGTCTATGATACACAAGTCAAGCCTTCTTAACCTAGATCTCATCTTATCCACAACTGAAGCTACCTCTCAGCTTTTAATGAATGTACCAATACTTCTTTGAGATAATGGTGTTAATTTCATCACAACACTTGAACTTCAGCTACAATCATTTTCATGTGAATTGTCAAAACATTAAAAGGAAACTGAAAACTATAGCACCTTTCTCCTGGCTTGGATTGGATTTATGCCACATTTTACTGATTTCTACCAACTATTGATAAAAAAGCCGATGACACGATTAGGAAAAACCCAGTAAAAACCCATATGATAAATACAGTCATAGAATGCAATAAGCAGAATGGATATATGCATTGATTGTCCTGATGTACATTACCCAAACTGCTGGAATCATGGAATAGAGGATTCACCCCTGTGCAGTTAATGCTAAATTTTGTAACATAAAGTAGTTAAACTGGAATTATTCTAGAATTTAACAGTTCCATTTGGGAGAATAAAGGGTGAACCATTGAATGGAGGATTACCCCTGTGTACTTAATGCCAAATTTTGTAACTTAAACTGGTTAAACTGAAATTATTCTAGAATTTAACATTTCCATTTGGGAGAATAAAGGGTGAACCATTGATTACCAGAGCACTAAAAAGAGATGGAGAAGAGAGACTGTTGTGTGTGTGTGTGTGGGGGGGGGGGGGGGGGGGGCACGAGTGTGCGTTTAAGGTCAATGGAAATTTAACAATATTATAAGAGTGTTAATAACACAGAAGCAGCTCTGAGAAAAGGCTTCAAAGTTCAAAACTTATCATCAACTCATGGAAAGAAGAAACCTATTAAGTTTTTCATACTATATAATTACGTATATGTGTGCGCGTGTGTCGTGCCATGATGTTCATATAGTGCTACAAAATCAAGATCTCAAATAGGAAAGACCAGTTCTCGTATTAACTATAATGCTGACTTGCCAATGTAAGATAAGATAACCAATATATACTAAAACGGAAAGAGAGTGTTTATAATATCAGTAAACTTACTTAAGAGCAGTGTTGCTATAAAAAGTAGAGCTCCAGCGCATGAGTAGAGAACAACAATCTTGACCTGGTACGGGTACACTGGAAACAAGCACACTGCTAATGCTGCCACTGGCCAGAGGAACGAAAGAATTGTTTGCCATAATGCACGTCTTTTCATAAAAGCCCACGCAAAGAAAGCGTCGTTTTCAGAGAAAACTTGCTCCTGCAGACATCATGCAAGCAGAGAATGAATACTACAACATACCATGCAAAGATTTAGCTTAATAATAAACGTGAAACACTGTAAGGTTTTCTTAGGTGCAAATAAATTTAGAGAATCAGATAAAAGGAAATTATTGGCTCACTAAAACAAAAGGAAAATAGTAAATGCAGACGTGAAATTAACATTTGTCTAAGAAAAGCTTTGGTGCTTCAAGAGATGCAAGTATCTTACTCCATGTAAATTAGGAATATGTTTTCATTTTGTACCATGTTCATTATTGGCTAAAAGATGGATAAAAAACAAGCTAAATTATATAGATAAAACACCAGATATCCTGCAAATAAACAACCACCTTGGTGGGCATCAAAAAGTGCAAATACTGACCATATATATTGCAGAAAGCTTTCAGTATGAGCCCAGTGATCCCAAGACCAATTGGTACATAGAAGACTCGCACGAATGCACCAAAACCATGGTAACCATAGTTTCATATTACGCATGGTCAGAAAGGATATGTTTCAAGCAAAACAAATTTATTTGCTGCTTCAAACCCTAAAGGAAGTTAATGTGCAGATGTTAGAAAGCATGGAATACATTAGAACATCATCAAGTTTGTTAATTTTTCTAATCCTGTTTTCTTTTAAGAAAAGACAGTGAAAGGAAAAAAGAACACCCCACACATACATGTTAAAGCTAGAAAAACTTTTGATGGTGTTACTTAACATGAAAGTGCTGTTACAAAATAATTTGACTAACAATCCTTATCAATTGAATGAAACACAACCCAGGTTGGTGGTCGAGACAAAAACATAAGCTACTTAACAGCCGACTATGATTAGAGGATGCAGATGCAAGTGTCAAGCTTTGAGACACATACAAAATGTCACGCTCAAACACATACGTGAGGTGTTGGGCTCCGGCAATGAGAATCAAAAATCTAGAGAAGATGATAGATACGGCCATGCATATTTCATCTAAATATATACATATCTGGCTTCTGTTAATACATGTATTAGTTTCCATTCATTTATTAAAGAATTTAATTATTCATAAAATATTTCATTTTTGTCAGAAGCATGTTGTATCCCGTCATGTATACAATATTGAGGTAACCAATGTTACATTAAACGCTGGGCGCTTCTAGGCGTCAGACTTGGCGCCTAGCGCTTAGTCGCCTAGGCGGGCGCCTAAGCGGTTTCTGGACGTTTTTTTTCTTTCTCCATTTAAGTGGTGGTCGATAAGGTTTTGTTGAAGGTCGGAGGAGGTAGTGAAGATGTTCATATTTGGAGGTTAATGGAGTTTGGAGGACGTGTAGGCTACGACACATAAAATCACAATCAAGGCCTACATGATGCAATCCACGTAAGCAGACAATGCTCCCCTAAACGCTCGTAAAATCTAGGTGGGCAGCCTAAATACCGCCTAGGCACTAGGCGCTAGTTAGACGGTCTAGGTACCGCCTAGGCCTAGGCGTACGCCTAAGTGGACTAGGCGGAGGTTTTTTAAAACAGTGGAGGTAACTAACAGCTTATAAATTTCTACATGTTGGACACAGATGGAAAAAAATGTTGTGATACAAGTGTGTTGAACACAAATTTTGTTAGGTGAAACCATCCTACCCAAAAGGCTTAATTGACAAGAGTTATTCCTTCTGATCCAGAAATTTCAATTCCACAAATATGAAATCTTAGTAAGTGTTCACCTTACTCTAAAATATCATTTCAGAATATAAAATTATAACACGCAACACTCACCACAATATAAGAGTTTTGATATAGTAGAAGGGGCTCTAATATGGCATGAAAGTATCTCGGGTTCAAAGCCCACTGGACATGCATCTAAACTGGATTTAAAAAAGGTATCACCACCCAAAATAGCACAGATTTTACTCCATGAAGAGCACAGTCGCCCAGTGAGGGGTGTTAGAGTACAAAATTATAAACTCAATGCTCATTACAACTTCAGACTTGTCGTGTAACAGAAGGATTTTAAGATCAGTTAACATCAAGTTTAAGATCATTGAACATCAACTTTTTTCTTAACCACAAATTCTAAAGTGCCAGAGTAATTTTAGAAGTACTTTCGCATGTTGCAACGCACAACCAGAAGCTAAAAGCCAATATAACATTTTCTACTAGAAAGGATGGTGAAGTTGACTAAGAAGTAACAAGATAAGGACAAGTTCTTCACCAATTAGAGTAGAGTTGCACCAAGAACTAAGAATTTGAGACAGAACAAAAGGATGGCAATTGAAGAAAGAAATAAGGTAGATGGATCACTAGTAGAAAAGAAGGTATAGTCACCTTATTCCTTATGTTAACATGGGCATCAAAATATTGAATCCCTTTATAATAAGATGTTACCAGTTGTCCGTTCGATAGCAGTGTCTCAAGCAGGAAGACTCTGAATTTGATGCCTCAAAATATCTCCAAATACTGACTACAGACATCAACAAGTACATGATTCTCCTTATCCCAACTTCAAACATTACTTTACACTAGAATATGTGGCTCAAAACAGAACTTCCCAAAGTTACCATATTCTTATGACACTATACATCATACAGATATCTTTATCTTCAGCAGTCAGATTTTTTGGTTATGGTAGTGCTTTTCAAGGGGAAAGGCATGAGAATAAACAAAGAAAGCAAGTTTATGTTTTATAGGAACAGTAGCTAGAAGGTAAGATAACAAAATAATGGGTACCTTTTGTGGATAGCATCAATATCTTATAACAATATGTCTATTCCACAATATGTGGTTATAATAACCACTAAACAATCTCCCCCGACTAATATTGGTTCTTGCTACTATTGATATATATAAGAACAAGTATAGAAGCAATTATAAGTACAATGTTGGTGCAGCTGGCATTGCCAATAACTAGTGGATAGTTATTAGTTGAACTGTGGAAAATAAAATATTTATTTTCATGAGATAATTTATACCATACTATTTAAGTTTCATCTTAGGTGTTTCATGTCTTTTATGATACAAAGTTAATAGATATAAAGATGGGAATATGTGCATATAAGCTTACCCAGCATGAAACAAATACCATCCAGACATCACAGAAACAGGAGAACATAATTAAAAAAAATGCACGATGTTAAAAAGGAAATAATTGAATTGCATATGCTGTCCTTTCTGGGAAGCAGTCATCTTTTGTTGCACGTGTTTTTAATGCATGTTAACTAGGAAGTGATATGAACATGCAGTGATAATGTAACTTCACAAATATAACTTATAAGACTAAAAAAACCTAACAAAACTAAAGGTTCTGTAATAAACAATTGTCAACTGGAATCTTTTTTCATGGTAACAGTTTAGTATCATATTATATATGAAACTATACAACAAGTTTACAGGCTGAATCAGCATATCTAACGCTGCCTAGATATACAACTCTAATAATGATGTATTGTGGAATTAACAATCCAAGGAAAAATAGAATGACAAAATAAAACCAGTCACATGCTTCTCTAGGGATAAGAAAAAGGTACTTACATGATATATCTCCAAATGTGCAGGCCAAGAGGACAACTTCTTCTTCCCAGGTCTAACAGTTTTCATCACACGGTCACATCTTACTATAAGATTCTTCCTGAGCAAAGTATTCACAATATCTTCTGTATCCAAATCTTTATCTGCTCCTAGTATTTCTTTAAGCTCAGGATGATTTCTTAAGAAAACTGTGACGTCCTTCCCTCTAAAATATTCAACCCTTGCTTCTTGCATAATGGCCCATCTAGATTCCAGTTGCTTATTGTCTCGAACCTTCTCAGCAAACACCTGATATACATCTTTCTGCCCAGCTGATTTCTGCAGGTACCACATAACTTTTAGGGATCAAGATAAAATGCGCAGTTAAGTTACAGGTAAGGATCAATAAACGCAACAGTCCCACAAAACAGTATGCAACAGTTCCACAAAAGAGCTAAGGATGTCTAAGAGTAGAGACTACAGGCTGCATGTTATGACCAAACCATGAAAAGGAAAAAAGGAAAACTTATATCACCATATTTGATTATTTACAATAAACGGTTCCTATATATCTGGAACTGGCATTAAAAGTTCCCAACATCCAATAAGGTGGTCGAGATCTAAAAATACAATTAAAAATTTTGAAGATGGTGCGCTGCTCAGAACTAATCAAACAGTCTCCAGGTCATGCAGTAAAGGTAGTAGTGACCAATGGTAAGGGAAGAAAGTTCTATGAATAGTAGAGGGGTTAGGGGATTGACCCAGAAGTTATCCTATGAAATTTGAAGCATTTAAATATAATATTTTGGGAAACAGATAATGGACTTTTATGTTTGGAAAGATGATGAAGTTGTTCGAATACATTATTCCTACTCTTTGTTTTCCCTCTATAACTCCAATTTACTACTCCACCTGAAAATGAGTATTAGCTCTTAATCCAGTTATACATGCTGGTTAACAGAATTCTTTTAACCGGTCTTAAATTCTAATAACTTTAAACTAAAAAGTACCTAAATTCATTTACCAAAAAAACTGTTTGGCAATGTAAACTCTGGTTAAAGCCCCTTAAACAATTATTTAACCCATTGTCAAACATCTGTTTGCCATTACCAACCATGAAGTCCATTGGAACTAAAGTATGTGAAACCTCCTTGAGCAAAATAAATAGGGCATAATGGAACTTGCCTTTAACGTACCTTAACTTCTAAATGCTGACTCAAATTACCAAAATTTATTTTAATTGGCAAAATAAACTAGGGTTAAAGCTCCTCAAACAGTTACTTACACCACTGTGAAACATAAACTAGCTACGATCAGCCATGGAGTAGAGATCAGAATGAAAGCTTTTCCCAGGTCAAAAACCAATGGGATTATTTCCTTCCATTTCCCATGGCCTCATGACAGAAGAGAGAATATAAGAAACAAACTAGAACAAAAGAAATATATGAGAAATAAAGCTTTCTGGCCCTGCAATTGGTTTAGAGAATGCCTGATAAGCCGCAGCAACTGAAAACTGTGACTAGTAATGAACCCTTTAATTATGCATGATAGAAGAAATGGAAGGCAAATAAACAAGGATTTGGATCGTAAAATTTCAGAATTAAAAGCACAAAGAAAACAAGCATGATTTAAGTTAATATATAGTCTTACCCCATAAGGCGCACATAAAAATTCCACCTTTATACTGTGAGGAGCACCAATAAAACTTTTCTCTGACACCCACAAACTTGTTCTTAGAATAATTACCAATTTGGGTAACAATCTTCATTTAAAAACCATATTCTACTAATAGAAATGGGTTTGTAGGGTTTCAATCAACAAATTCCCTCCCATTCAATCCCAAACATATAGACACTCCTATCCACATTTTCAAAAGATCAAAGTACCACAAAACGAGCCATGAAGAAATTGATGCTGAACCCCTAAATTTTGTTCCAAAAAGAAAAACATTTAACCCCAACAAACTTTTAGCTAAATATTACCAGATTTGGCTTTAATCATACCCGGCACACCAAAAAAACAAAAAAAAAACAAAAATCACATTTTGGATCTACAAATGGGCTCTTAGGGTTTTAATCCACAACGTCCCTCTCATTGAATTCCAAACATATTAAAAAAACTCTTTGATCCCGAGATACGACGAACAATCCTGAAGAATTGAGACTAAACCCTAAATTGATCCCAAAATGAAAGGCGAAAAAAATTCACAGAAATTGATCGAACCTTTGACGAGGAATTGGAATCAGATAGATCCCTACTGCTGCCGCCATTATTCTGAGGGGCTCGGCGGATCCTCTTCTTCTCCGTCGACTGCTGCCGCCATTATTCTGAGGGGCTCGGCGGATCCTCTTCTTCTCCGTCGCCGATTTAGTCATTTGAATCGTTTTTATTTTATTTTTTATGTTTCTCCTTTGTTTTCACTTCGGACCCATTTTCTCCCCCTTTATTGTGTGAAATTTAGCTTCTTGTCTGCAACTGCTACGGAAAGGAAGAGTTAAGTAGCTACCGCTCTGTAAAATTTTCAGGATAAAAGCGCCATTTGGGCATGGGCTGGCCCGGCTCAAGCCGTATTTAACGTAACCGGCCCGGATCAAATTGGGTCGGGCCAATTCTAGCCTAGTATTCATCCAAGTCGTGGGCCGGGCTGGGTGAAGTTCTAAATAAGAGAACATTTGGTTTGGCTCTACACGAATTAAGCTCAGCCCTAATGAGTCTTGCTCCGTGTATGTCCAACCCCGGGCCGTTATTTTTCCTTTTTTTTTAGCCTGCTAACAGTAAGCTAGCAATTGATAGACGGGCTACTATCAACAGGCCAGTAAAACCGAAGGTCTTTAGACTTTTGGCCCATGGGCAAACAATAGCTTTAGCTCGCTGCTATTTGCTTGTAGGGATTCCTACAAATAGACAATAGGCCTCGGACCACAAGCTCGCATGAGTTTTTAATTCTTTTTTTTCCTAAAAGACATGAACCATTTGGCTCTTTTCTTTGTTAAAAAAAAGAGCCATTTGGCTTACGCTTTTTAGCAATAGAAGCTAGTTAATAAATGATAGGGGATAAATAAAATAAATTTGTAAGTACACAACTATCAAGTTATAGTATAGAAAGATGTCGATCCCTCGAGAAATGTGTGTAGAAAAAACTCTAAAATAGTTCCTTAAAGTTGTGTGTGTGGACAATTAGGAGTAAATAGTGTAAGTGTGGAGAGATATAAGGAAAGTGTGTGACTATTTTAAATAAAAGAAAACTAGAACAAGAGGGGAGAAAGAGAGTGATCTAATAAAACAAGAAAATTTAAGAAGAAAATTCAAAACGAGGAAAAAGGAAAAGGGAACAAAGAGGAAAAAAAGAACTAAAAGTAAAAATAAAATAAGAAAAGAGGAATCAAGTGAGAAATCAATATAAAAAGGTGAAAAAATCAAGTGGATAATATATGAATCTAAAGTTAAATCCACTAGTTTGTTTTATTTAAAATTTATGAACTATTCTCTTTTTATCATATTTTACTTTAGATTTACTAAGTATAGACTATCAAACCACTTAACGAAAATATAACCTATCAATTTATCATTCAAACAAAATTAATATTCATCTAAAGAATAACAATTAGATAGTAATTCTAAAATTCATAAGCATAACCTATCAAATCATTCAAGATAAACAAGATTATCAAATTCTTCTTCAACCAATTAGTTTTCTAATTGATTACCCTAAACATGATAATTTTAAGTACAAGAGAGCAATCTATAAATCATAAAAGAAACAAACTGGTTTCATACAATTCTAGAACTCCTACAAGAGTTTAGTTGCATATTTTGGAAAATAAAAACCAAGAGATGATCTAGACTAGAGAGCATGAAAGAAGGAGAATAAAAATACAAGAAAAATAAAAAGTAATTATAAAAATAAGAACAATGATAAGAAAATAAAGATCTAAACTATGAGCATAAAAGTAAATCTAAACTACAAAAATAGAAATGCAATAAAGTAAATTTATACTACAAAATAAAAAAATAAAAAAATAAAAGAACATGAAAGTGAATCTACTATACAAGGCATCAAAATAAATCTAATCTACTAAAATAAAAATAAAATAAAATCGTAAAACATGAATATCTAAAGTAAGAAAATAAAAGAAAAAAAACTTACATTACAAAGGGGTTGGCCCCTTAAAAGTAAATCTCCATCTTCATCTTCATCAATCAATAAAGAGAAGAAAAAAATTAAAAGAGGTAATTTTTTTTATTAATTGCAAATAAAGTTTGTAATTTTTCAAAGTCTTATAAATTAAGAGTAACTCTTCTCTCTAGATGGAGTTTTACAAAACTTTTCACACTTAAACCCATTACCCTCTACCCCTATTTATAGCCTATATCAATAAACAAGAACCTATGGATTTAGCTTGAGGAAGAAGGATTAAATCTCAACCATAAACTGATTTAGTTACGAACCAATTGTTAGACTAATCATTTGACTGACCGATTGGTCAATCAGTTGGTCAATCGATTGGTTTGTAACCTATTTGTAATTTTTGTTGACTTCTAGGCACGATTTCTTTTTGGTCCTTGTGCTTTTTTGGGCCTCCTTTTGACTTCATATTGGGCTTCATTAGATTGTAGAAATTAAGAAAATTTGACTCTTTTGGTCTCTTATTCATTAACTCTTCATTATCCTGTAAATTAAGATAAAACAAGTTATTAATAATATTTTATTCAAATAAGATAGATAATGATGGTGTAAAAATATAATAATATGTGATGATCAAATATCCTCACACCTAAACTTTTACTAGTCCTCTAGCTAAGGAAAAAGAAAAAATTCTAACTCACTTTCACAAGAATCGCGATTGTATTTAGTGCGTACAATAAATTTTAAACTCATAGGTTATCCTAGAGGATGAGTTATAGTCTCGTGAGGGTTTGTAATAAATATACCCATAAAATTAGATCAACTTGCCAATTTAAAAAAGTAAATGAATAATTAATTCACTTGATGCCTTTAAACAATCTAGTTATAGCTAGTTTTTACTCAGAAAAATGTTTTTATGTATAAATCTAAAGTAAACCTCTTAGAATTTTTTTTCATTTTAGTTATAAACTAAGTTTAACTTATAAATTTAATTAAAGTTTGGAAAAGAACATGACAACTCTTTGTTTTAAATAATTTTCAAGTCTATTGATTAATTTATTTTCTAAAAAAATCTACAAATATAACTTATATATATATATATATATAATATATATATATATATATATATGAGAAAAATGGGTATGCTCGGATCAAGTACAAGTTTTTGTGCTTGGTAGTGAGGTGGTATATTCTCCTCCACTCATTGAAATTGGAGCCCATATTCACATGGGTTGGAGAGTGGTTAGGAATGGAATGCAGTGGATGGAATAGGACAGCCTCACTACTAAGCATAAAATTTATCATTGGTACCAAGCATACTCATTCTCTCCTCCCCCCTATATCTCTCATATATATATATATATAATATATATATATATATATATATATATATATATATTATATTATATAATATATATAATTGTTAACATATAATTTTTTAACAACTCTTGGCTTGATTTTTTTTTCCACTTTATCAAGCATGTTACGTGACCATTTAACGAATTTTGGACCAATGCATCCCAACCTAATTGAGCATAGGTTGTTAAGTATGGAAATACTCCTCAGGTTTAATCACTCGGTCAACTTATGCTTAGTAAGATAGAACTATCTTGGATTTCAAGAGAATTTTATATTGGTGCCCATTATTCGCACTCTTCTTTTGCAAAGTTAGTTTATTTTAATATATACTTGTGTATATGTGTGTGTGTGTATTTCTTGAAAAATATTTAGATCAAGATGACCTAAAAAAATATTTTCTACTCTAAGCTAAGCATGTAAAAATTTTATTACTTGCTACTTTAAAAATTATTTCTTAAGGAATTTATTTTGAGTTATCATAAAAGGTTAACTTGAATATAAAAATAAGAATTAGAAATTTTAAAATTTATCAAGTACATCAATTATTAATTAACTCTATTAAGTTGGTAAGTGACAAATATTTTTAGGAAAGAAAAGAAAATTGAAAAAATGACATAGAAAGAAGAGAAAAATAGTAAAATAAAGAGGAAAAATGATTAGTCCCCACCCGCACACCTAAATTTTGCATTGTCATCAATGCATACTCTATGATGAACAAAATAAAACATATAAGAAATAAAGCACTTATATTTGTCCAGTCGACCTAGAACAATGATGAAATAATAAAAATCTGTAATTACCTTTAGTATGAGGAGGATGAAGTCAAAATTTTATTTTTCTCTCTTTTTATCATTTTTCATCTTTTTATATCTTTTTTTAATTTTTTATTCTTTTTTTAAAAAGAACAATAAACTCTCAAATGAGAGAAGAATAAATTCTTTTTATTATTCTTATTATTATTAGACAAAAAGTAAATATGTACAATAAAAGATTGATCAGGAAAATCTCACACTCTATATCGATTTCTACCTTGCACCTAAAAGTTCTACCCTATATTTTAAAGAAGTATAGAATATAAACTCAGTACTATGCTTTAATTTTGTACACTCCGAGATTTCCAATAATTTTTGTAGCATTTGAAGGTATGTATGAAGGGGGTTATGCATTTTGAATTTTTAATGTTAATCGGATAGAAAGCAAGTCTTAGATTTAAACTCAAGGTGCTCATGAATGAAAGTTTGTCTTAACACAACCAGTTCTGTTTTAAAATTTTCCTCAAATCTAATATTCATAGTTGAGGTATGACAAATGGGCTGTTCTCTATTTTATAAGAATCTAATCTTATCTGCAAAAAGTTCTTCAAATTTAAGATTAGAAGAATTTGTGTCTGACTCCGTGAAAACTAGTTTTGATTCAAACTCCTCAAGTATCCTGATTTCCTCACCAAAGATTATCTCAAAACTCAAATCTTTCTCATTTTCATCTCCTAATTCTTCACTTCAAATTTCCTTGATATAGTTTACTTTAGTCGGGTGGGTTCCTAGATTGAAAATATTGATATCAACAGTCATGTTCTCAAAGGACAGCTTCATTTGACCAGTTCTATAATTGATCAAAGCATTAGAAGTAGCTAACAATAGTATTTCTAAAATGATAGGTACTTGACTTTTGAGATTGGAAATGGGCTCGGGGACTGGTCATTTTTCCTCTTATTTTAGTATTTGTTTCTCTACTTTCTATGTCATTTTTTCCTTTTCTTTTCTTTCCTAAAAAAATTGTCACTTACCAACTTAAAAGAGTTAATCAATAATTAATCTACTTGATAAAATTTAAATTTTCTAATTCTTAGTTAGTTTTATATTCAACTTAATCTTTTATGATAACTCTAAATAAATTCCTTAAGAAATAATTTTCAAAGTAGTATATTTTACTTTAGTCCAACTTAGGCTTCTAATTAAAGTAAAGAAATTTTTGCATATTTAGCTTAGAGTAGAAAATAATTTTTTAAGTCGTCTTGATCTAAATATTTTTCAATACACACACACACACACACACACACACACACATTAAAAACCCTACTTTACAAAAGAAGAGTGCAAAAAATGGACAACACACACACATATTAAAAAACCTACTTTGCAAAAGAGGAGTGTGAAAAATGGACACTAATAAAAATTCACTTAAAATCCAAGGTGGTTCTATCTTTCTATGTCTAAGTTGACTGAGCAATTAAGTCTGGGGAGTATTTTAATGCTTAATAACTTAAGCTCAATTAGGCTGGGATTCATTAGCCCAAAACTCGTTAAACGATCACTTAGAAAGATTGATAAAGTAGAACAAGATAACCAAGGAATAAAGAGAGTATTTTATATATATATTAATATATATATATATATATATAATATATATATATATATATATTAGAGAGAGAGAGAGAGAGAGAGAGAGAGAAACTTATGTCACTTAAGTGGACGTCCACTAAGTTTCTTAGTCATTGATGATCACTTGATTGAGCTACATTATGGTATCCGCTCTATTGAACTTGATCTACATATTCTAAAACCTAACACACTAAATTTGGGGTGAACCTGTCGTAGTTTGACCCTCCATCGAGGCCATGTAAAAAGTTCTATTCATTCGAAACCGTTAAAATTGATACGAGTGGATGAAGAGTCAAACCACGACGGGTTGCACCCCAAATTTGGTGTGTTAGGTTTAGAATATGTAGATCAATTTAACGGAACGGGTCATCCATATATGTAGGCTCAATTAAGTGACATTAATGACTAAGAAACTTAGTGGACGTCCACTTAAGTTGACATAAGTTTCTCTCTCTCTCTCTCTCTCTTCTCTCTCTCTCTCTATATATATATATATATATAAATATATATATATATATATATATATATATATATATATATATATATTATATATATATATATAATATATATATATATATATATATATATATATATATATATATATATATATATATATATACTATATATATATGAGAAAACTGTAGGAGCGCTGGCCAGTTCTCGTAATCGTGCGCTGCCTGGGTTTTTTTGAAAAAAACAACGCGTTTCTCAAGAAAAGAGATCAAAACCACTGCCCCCTCTCAGATCCCTCTTCCTCCCAAAATTGGCCAGCTTCCCCCAATTCTCAGCCTACTCCATTCTCCCAACGTCGATCTCTCTCAGATCCCCGACTACGAAGCCTCGCTCGAGCACTCGATCGCCGCCCCCTCTCAGATCCCCGACCGAGCAGCGCACAGCACCGACGGCGAGACCTTCTCCGGCGCTCGTGACCCCCTCTCTCACTCCGACGCTCGTGACCCTTGACCGTGCAGCGCACAACACCGACGGCGAGACCTTCTCCGGCGCTTGTGACCCCAGACCGAGCAGCGCACAGCCCATTCTCCGTCGCTCGTGACCCCAGACCGAGCGAAACACCGCCTCCTCCATTTCCCTCTCAGAGGTATTATCCCGCCTCCCCCATTTCCCTCTCCAAAATCCTAGCTCTCTTCTTCCTAAATCCACAAATTTTGGGTCAAATCTTAGTCCTAAGATGGTGAATGGCTAGGATTTTTGCTATAACTTCAGTTTGGAAGATGATTTGAATGTGGAAGAGTTCGTTTTGGGTGAAATTGATTTTAGGGCTTCCGTTCGTTCGGTGATCGTGGAAGAGTTCATTTTGGGTGAAATTGATTTTAGGGCTTCTGTTCGTTTGGTGCTATAACTTCAGTTTGGAAGTTGGGTGAAATCAGATTCCTGGTTGTTGCTTGCTTGATTGCTTCTAGGGGATTGTTGGTTGCTTGCTAGTTTAGTATTTGAGCTTGGTGGTTGCTTGTTGTTGCTTGTTGTTTGTCGATTTCAGCTTCTTACTTGCTGGTTTAGTATTTGAGTTGTCTTCTCCGGCGCTCGTTACCCCAGACCGAGCAGCACACAGCCACCGCCACGATCCCATTCTCCGTCGCTCGTGACCCGAGACCGAGCGAAACACCGCACCGCCACGAGATCTTGATGTGAGTCTTTACAATTTCTGTTGTGCACTAAATCCTGATGTGAGTCTTTACAATTTCATAAGCCTTGTCGATGATTGCTTTGACTGACTCATCACTACATCACTGCTTTGTACTGGACATTGAGTTTCTTGCAAGCATTCTCATCACTACATCACTGCTTTGTACTGCTGGATCCATCAATGCCCACGGGCCAATCTCAGACATTCCAAACATTGTCACCATCTGATTCAATGGTTAAAAGATAACAATAAGAAAACAAAAATTTTGAGAATTATAATGAACGTTAGCTTTAAAGATTTAGCATTGAAATGCTACTCAATCAACTAAAGTTTGAGAATTTGCTTGATGTTAATATACTACAAGAGGTGAAGAATGTTTGGGTCTAGCCCTGATTGTGTAGTATGTTATTGTAAAAAAATTTATAGTATGTGGATTATTGGGGTCTAGCCCTGTTTGGGTCCTGCAATCAAACCCGCTCGCGCAAACACCCGTCATACATATGCTTCATTCTCAAGATTTTCAGAGTATGACAAAGAGTGTCAATTTATGTGTCAATTGCAGTGAATACATTCATTTGCTTTCTTATCGACATTCCTTTGTTTTCTTATCTGGCATTGGTATATAAATTTCAGATAATGCTACACTATACATAGAACTGCATCTTGAACATTTGCTTGTCTTTTTTCCATTGATAATCTATTTTCAATGCACAAATTTGCAGGTGATATAATGGCAAGAAAGAGTTTTTATGTTGTAAAGAGAGGTCGACGTTGTGGGGCAAGAAAGAGTTTTTATGTTGTAAAGAGAGGTCGACGTTGTGGTATTTTTTATAATTGGGAGGAATGTTTTTCTCAAGTTGATAGATTCCCAAATGCCTCCTACAAAGGGTATGCAACGTATGAAGAGGCTTTGAGTGAATGGGAGAAGCACTTAAGCGCGCGTGATTCATCATCCAGCTCAAGGCATATGCAGCCACATGTTTGTGTTCAAGAACAAATGTTTCCAGAGGGGCATAATCTTCTTGAGGACAAGGGAACACCTAGGGAAACTGCTATTAAGTACATCTTTGCTTTTGTATTAGGATCAATGTTTACAATTTTAATATTTCTAGTATATATCGTTGCAGTATTTGTTGGTTTATCTATTAGGGGAAACATGTGATGTTATTCGTGTATGATTCTTCAATGTGAGGATAAGCTTGCACAACTTGGGAAATTGAAATGTTTTATCTGGTTATATATGTAGTGTAGAAAAATGGTAGTTATATAATGAAGGAGGTCAGGAGGAGGCTCAATTTGTTTGTTGCGGTGGTATATAATGCAAAGTTGTAAACAATCAAGTAACTAGCTGTAGGCTTCCTGTGCTTGTACTCATTATTCATATAAAAATGTTTAATATTTTTTCAAAATTTGTTACTAGGCAGCAGCTTTGGCTCTTCGCAAAGTTCCAGCATGTAACAGCTCCTGGATGGATGATTTTATTCGCCATATGCAGCTTTAGGTCTTCGCAAATTTTTATTACTATGGAATGTAGCTATGCAGCTTTAGCTCATATGCTTCAAAGCCCAGAAAATAAAGCACGACGCCCCTGTGTAAAGACATGTAAATTGCTTGCTGATGCACCAAATAAAATCCTAATTCAAATTTACTTATCCAATAACTCATATGAATAAACATGTATCTTGAGCAAGTTCTAAATTCATTACACAACACCATTCAGTATTTGTCTCAATCAACATAGAACAAGGAAATGAGCAGCCAGTGCACTAACTGGGGCACTTGTTCTCACAAGTGAAGCAATTGGTCTATATAATGATACATTCTGAAATGATACATTCTGAGCTTATCAAATACAACCAACCCATTGGAATTGCTTTAATACTTAGGGCCAGCATTCCCCCCATCTGTATTCAAAACCGAAATCAACATTTGGAAGCATAATCAAAGTGCTCAACAAACAAAATGCACTTCATACCCAGCTTGCAATCTACCCAGCTTGCAGATATCGATGATTGCTCTTACCTATAAAAATGAAAATAGAACGTCAAGACAGTAGGATAACTAACTCAATATGCTATTATGACTGTCAAAGGGCAAGTTCAAAATAGGAAATCTATATGCTATCAAGACAATAGGTTAGACTGGTCTTATTTTGAGATTAATCATAACACAAGAGAGCAATAAATGGAAGCATATACTATATTTGAAATTAGTGAGTGCAAGTTTGAAATTAGAACAACTGCAGAAAATGATATAGGCCAAGTATGAAAATAAAGAAATTTTACCTTGGCAAATTAACTTTACAGCTAATTCTATAATGCCCGAGTTCACCACATCTGCTACATATACGCTTCTTCCTCTCTCTTTTTTCTTGTGCTTGTTCTAAGCCTGACTGAATTCTAGTAGCATTGTGTGGCCGACCTTTAGTCCTTACAGATTTTTCAGGATCACGAACTGTATTCTGAGGAATGTGCTCCATTGTATGTGAAACGGATGCTGAAATCTGAGGATTATCTTCTGTTTCTCTAACTTCTTCTTCAAGTGATTCTATGAATTTTGTTAACACATTATCTAATTTCTGCATCCTCTCTTCTGAATCAAATGCAAGCTCGAGCGCATTATTGAATTTTGCTCTTAAAGCCCAAGATTTCAACAAATTAATCTTCTCTTCACAGCTTGTGAGGTTTCTTCCAAATACAATATTGCCAACCCCCCAATGTTGATGTCGAGCATGTATAGTCCAACGGTGTAGGATGTAATGATCAGGTAATGAAGAAATTTGCATAGCCATCATTAGTGATAATATATGTCTACATACAACACCATTAGTTTCAAACAAAGCACAAGTACAAATGAATTGCATCTTACTGGATTGTTTATAAGTAACCACCTCCCATTTTCCTCTATCTGCAAACTTACAAATCTTGTATTCAACAATGTCCCCATCTTTTCTCAATTCTTCACAAAACTCTGTACCAAATCCTTTGAATTCAGTTTGGAACACATCAAACATGTCCAAGGAGCATGACAGGCTTTGTGTTAAGACTCTTAAAATCTTTATGTGCTTCACTTAAGTGACGATGAGTTAATGCTTTTTCATATTGTAGAACAAACTCGTGTAATTGAGTCTATGAGTTAACATACCCATCAAAAAATGCATTAATACTTTCACTTCTTTGGCTCGATCTCATTCCAGCAAAAAAAGTGTCCTTCAAATAACATGACACCCAATGTTCTCGATATTTGTAAACAGTTTGCAACCATCCATCCCCTTCTTCATTTATATCAAAATTCTCCTTCATCTCTAGCCAATATCCTTCACACTGTTCAATTGAAGAACTATTACACCATAAGCCCTAATACCTTTGAAACTGTTCACCATAACGAGAAACCAAAGTAGGCAAATGATCAGTAATGTGCTTTTGCATGTGCCAAAAGCAATAACGATGTCTTGTCAGTGGAAACACAGAGTGAATAGCATTACACATGGCTCTATCCTGATCTGTTATAATAGCACCTGGTTCAACCCCATGCATGCATTTCAGCCATTCTTCAAATAACCACATAAAGGTATCTTCTTATTCATCAGCTAATAATGCACAACCAAGTAAAGTGGACTGTCTATGATGATTCACACCAGTAAATGGAGCAAATGGAAGACTGAACTTATTAGTTCTGTATATTACATCAAACACAACAACATCACTTAATTGCAAATAAGACGCTCTTGATCTTTCATCAGCCCAGAAAACACTCCTCATTTGTCCATTACTGTCCACTTCTATTGCAAAATAGAATTCTGGATCATTTGCTGTCATACTCTGAAAATGTTTTATGATAGATATGCATTCATGGCCAATATTGTTGACTCTCTGGTATCTGATGTGATCAATACACTGTTGTGGTGTCACTAATTCGCCTTCTCTTCCAGTGGTTGCGTTAATGACGCGAGAAATAGTGGATGGAGGCATACCTTCTTCTTGCAGACTCTCAATAAGTCTTTTACAACTTTGAGATTTATGGAATTGTTGGTGTGATCTGTGCATCTTTGCTTTGTCTGGACTACTCAACACATGATTTGTATGTTCTTCAACAAACCCCGTGACCTCCCACGATTTGTCCTCCAATACTTTAACTCTCATCATTGCCTTACATCCCACTCGGGTCTCTCACCGAAAAGGCATCTCCATCTTGTCTCTATTAGATCTAAAGCCCTCCTTATCACAAACAAACTTTCTGTCCAGCACGTCTCTTGTCTTCTTCGAGTAATTTACCGTGCTCTTCCTTATTCCAAAACCCATCAACAATGCGTAATGGTTATAATAGTTATAAGCTTCTTCATAAGTATTAAATTTCATTCCGAGTAGTGGCTTAGGAGCATTTTCTGTACTGGCAGAAATTTCAATTCCACTAGCACTTGATTCTCCCATTTCGAACACTTTTTTTGCTGTAAAAGAGATGCATGGATTCATCAAGAAAAATACATGAATTTACACAAAATTAATTAGTTTTATGGCTATAATGCATGCAAACGAACTGTTATCATGATTGACTCATGTAATTTTTAACTGTTATCATGATTGACTCATGTAATAACCAAGACTCAATAAGAAAAATACATGAATTTATAAATGTTATCATGATTGACTCATGTACATAACTTCTTCACGTTTGTGTCCATATATGGTAAGAAAATAATAGAAATTGGTTGATAAAATATTTTGAAAGAAGGAATCATGCAAAGGATTTGATGTTGAAAACTTGTGAAGGGGATTCGCTCACACCTTCTTCGACTTATTTCTATATCCAGACATGTAATTTTTTTCTTTTTGAGACAAGCTGGTTAAATTTTGTAATAAACTCCAATTGATAGGGCAAACAGGTTTCCCATTTTTTTCCTTGTTTTTGTTTTTCTGGTTGCAGCTCATCTCTGTTGGACGCCTTTCTAAAGGAATCAAACTTATTTTCACCTTTTTCTACTTATTTCAAGTTATGTATGGATTATATGGAAACGTCAACATCTTTCTTTTAGCAAAGTTGAAGAAATTTCTTGTTTAAATTTAGTGCCAGTTGATGCATATGGCAACTTACTGGGTGTGCGCTTTATCGGGGGTCACGAGCGTCGGAGTGAGAGAGAGGGCACGCCGTCGGTGGTGGTGTGCTGCTCGGTCGGGGGTCACGAGCGTCGGAGTGAGAGAGGGGGTCACGAGCATCGGAGTGAGAGAGAGGGCACGCCGTCGAAAAAAGAAAAAAGATGTTGGGTACTTACCTTGATATGATGGGTTGGACAAACAAAGGAAGTCCAATGGGAGGGTCGAAACTACCTTGACAATGACCTTCAATGGAGATGGAGGAGAAACATGCTCAGGAGAAGCAGAAGGGGTGTCAGGCATGAAATAAAAAAAGAGCTAGCGTTTTTTGAGTGGGGTAGTAGCTTTCATTTGTCCTAATTATTAGGGGCAAAAACGGAAGAAAAAAATTGACAGATCCTTTCCAAAAGCTACTTGCAAAAGACACAATCTCTAAAATAATATCCTCCTACTTTTTATCACCAAACAGCTCTACTAGCTTATTGACCAAGTCAATAAGACACAATCTCTTAGATAAGACACAATCTCTTGTTGCCAAACAGTACCAAAATCCGTCCTAAAAAACTCTTTCACATTTAGTCATCTTCTCCACTCAGACTTGGTACTAAGTTGACCGTCGAATGGACCACCGGAGATCTCAACTCCGACCTCTTAGTATTCTGCATGTGTAAGCTCAAGAACAAGTTGTCTAAAAATGTTTGAGAACCCTAACACCCCACCTCATCCACAGATAAACTCTCCATTAGATAAATTGACATCAACACACATACATGCTTCCGTGTGTATATATATACGTATATACATATACATATATATACATATACATCTATATATGTGTGCGTGTACATATATACATGTATAGAGATATACACACACAAACACACATACGTATTATACATGCATATGTATTATATATACATAACATACATACATACGTGTACACACACACGCGCACACACACACACATATATGTGTGTGTGTGTGTGTGTGTACATATACATATACATACATATATATATATATATATATATTCATGGAAAATAAATTGATCAAGACACTTAAAAATTATTTAAAACAAAAAGTTAATATGTTCTTTTCAAAACTTTAATTAAATTTCTAGATTAGACTTGGTTTTATATAACTACAATAAAAAGATTTTCTTAAAGATTTACTTTGAAGTTATACATAAAAGTATTTTTTAAAGTAAAAACTAACTATAATTAAATTGTATAATAACATCAAGTGAATTAATTATTCATTAACTTCTTTAAATTGGCAAATTGATCAAATTTTGTAGGTATATACATTGTAAGCCCTCATGAGACTTCAACTCATCCTCTAGGGTAACCTATGGGTTTAAAGCATTATTATATGCACTAAATATAATTGTGATTCCTTCGAAAGTGAGTTAGAATTTTTCTTTCTTTTTCTTTACTAGAGGACTAGCAAAAGTTAGGTGTGGGGCTGTTTGATCATCATATTTTATTATATTTGTATACCCTCATTATCTATCTTAATTGAATAAATATATCACTAATAACATGTTTTATCTTAATTTATATGCTAATAAAGAGTTAATGAATAAAAGCTCAAAAGAGTCAAATTATCTTATTTTCTATCATTTATTGAAGTCTAATATGAAGACAAAAGGAGGCCCAAAAATACCCAAGGAACTAGAAATCGGGCCAAGAAGTCAATAAAAATTATAAATCGGTTACAAATCAATGATTAACCAACCGATTCACCAATCGATCAACCAACCGATTCACCAATCGATCAACCAACCGATTGGTTCGTAATTGAATTAGTTTATAGCTGAGATTTAATCCTTATTCCCCAAGCTAAATCCAATCGTTCTTGTTCATTGTTGTAGGTTATAAATAGGGGTAGAGGGTGAGGGTCTGAATGTGTAAAATTTTATAAAATTCTATTTAGAGAGGAGGCTTAATTAAGGAGACCTTTTAAAATTGTAAATTTTATTTGCAATTAATAAAAACAATACCTCTTTAAAATTTTCTTTTCTTCTCTTCATTGATTGATGATGATGAAGATGAAACTGAAGATGAAGATGGAGATTTACTTTCAATGGGCCAACCCCATGCAACGTAAGTTTTCCTTTTCTCTTTTATTTTCTTGCTTTAGATATTCATGTTTTAGGATTTTATTTTTTTATGTTAGTAGATTAGATTTATTTTGATGCCTTGTAGAGTAGACTTACTTTTATGTTCTTTTACTTTTGTTATTTTCTTGCATTTTTATTTTATAGTATAGATTTATTTTCTTGCATTTCTATTTTTGTAACATAGATTTATTTTTATGCTCATAGTTTAGATCTTTATTTTCTTGTTATTGTTCTTATTTTTGTAATTAGTTTTTATTTTATTGTATTTTTATTATCCTTCTTTCATGCTCTCTAGTATAAATTTTATCTCTTGGTTTTTATTTTCCAAAATGTGTAACTAAAATCTTGTAGAAAGTTTAGAATTGTATGAAACTAGTTTGTTTCTTTTATGATTTGTGGATTGCTCTCTTATGCTCAAAAGTATCATATTTAGGACAATTAACCAAAGAACTAATTGGTAAAAAAAGAATTTGATAATCTATGTTTATCTTAAATGATTTGATAGGTTGTTGCTTATGATTTTTAGAATTACTACCTAGTTGTTATTCTTTATATAAATATTAATTTTACTTGGATGATATTTGATAGTTTATGTTTAGTAAATTTAAAGTAAAATATGATAAAAAAAGAATAGCTCATAAATTCTAAATAAAATAAATTAGTGGATTTAATTCTAGATTTCTGTCTTATTCACTTGATTTTCTCTCCCTTTTTAGATTAATTTCTCACTTACTTCCTTTTTTTCTTATTTTATTTTTATTTTTTAGTTCTTTTGTGATTCTATTTCTTCTTGTTTCCTCTTTGTTCCCTTTTCCTTTTTCCTATTTTTGAATTTTCTTCTTAATTTTTCTTGTTTTATTTAGTTGCTCTCTTTCTCCCCTCTTGTTCTAGTTTCCTTTTATTTACAAATAATCACACTTTCTTTATACCTCTCCACATTTACACTTTTGCTCTTAATTGTTCACGTACAACTTTAAGAAACTCTTTTAAAGTTATATCTACACACCTTCCTAGAAGCATCAACATCTTTGTAGACTACAACTTGATAGTTGTGCATTTATAACCTTGTTTTATTTACCCCCTATCAAGTTTTTGGGTGGGTTTTATTTGCATCAACAAAAGATTTTTTTTTTACATTGTAATTGTCTCTGATGTGAGAAACTAACTAAAAAGGTGGAATTAAAAAAATACCACAAAGAGGACTTACCTTTTCAACAAATCTTCAATTATCGATCATTGATCTTCAAGCTTAAAAGTGGTTCCTTCACATGAGAACATACAAATTAAAGAATTAAAATAGAAAAATCTTAATTATAAGTACCTTTCTTAGTAACGACCCCAAAAACTTGATAGTGGGTAAATAAAATAAAGTTACAAATGCACAACTATCAAGTTATAATGTAGAAAGATATTAATCCCTCGAGAAAGGTGTATAGCGGTATTTCTAAAATGGCTCCTTAAAGTTGTGTGTGAACAATTAGGATTGGGAGTGTAAATGTGGAGAGGTAAAGGAAAGTGTGTGATTATTTGTAAATAAAAGAAAACTAGAACAATATGGGAGAAAAACAGAGTGCACAAATAAAACAATAAAAATTAAGAAGAAAATTCAAATAGAGGAAAAATGAAAAGGGAGCAAAGAGGAAACAAGAAGAAATAGAATCACAAAAGAACTAAAAATAAAAATAAAATAAGAAAAAGAGGAATCAAAACTTAATCTAAAAAGGGTGAGAAAATCAAGTGGATAAAATAGAAATCTAGAATTAAATCCACTAGTTTGTTTTATTTAGAATTTATAATTATTCTCTTTTTATTATATTTTACTTTAGATTTACTAAGTATGATTATCAAACCACTTAAGGAAATCATAACCTATCAAATTATCATCCAAGTAAAATCAATTGAAAAGAATAACAACTAGATAGTAATTCTAGAATTCATAAGCATAACCTATTAAATCATTCAAGATAAACATAGATTATCAAATTCTTCTTGTACCAATTAATTCTCTAGTCGATTACCCTAAACATGATCATTTTGAGTACAATAGAGCAATCCACAAATCATAAAAGAAACAAATTATTTTCATACAATTCTAGAATTCCTACAAGATTTTAGTTACATATTTTGAAAAATAAAAACCATGAGATAAAATCTAAACTAGAGATCATGAAAGAAGGAGAATAAATGTCACGCTCCGCTTCCCAAAATACCCGGGAATCGAAACGTGAACAAGCTCGCGACGTATTAGATTGAGAAGAAATATACACTATCATTTTTTTTCTCTTCTTTTCTTCTCAATCCAATACGCTAAGCATATGGAAATAAATACAATGCGAAGTCATAGGTCCCCGATTACAATCAGCAAGAATATAATAGACAAACTCAGAATAAAAATATCATATCACAAATAGGATAACATCCGAGACATAATATTCGGGTCAACATGCTCTTATACAAAACTATTTGAATAAAATACTGGAGAATATAAAATACAATGATCGGGTGGAAAAGGAAATGCTACGAAAATAAACTGAGAGGAATAACTAAGCTTCCTGAAAATCCTTTGGCTCCTGGCAATCTCCCGGCTGGACCTGTTCTTCCTCTAAGTCTGACGTACACCAGAGAAAACAGTTGTATGTCAGCGTGTATGGCACACGGCAAGATCCCACAAAACAAATAGAGTAACAAAAACCAAAGTGGAAAACGGTACGATAACAGAATGACAAAAGAAACGTACAACTGGAAATCTAACAAAATCAACATGTAGATTCACTACTAAAACATGATAATCATAAGAATCCATAAATCAATCGGGTACGAAGTCATGCAGCTAGTGATCAGAATAATCATCTAAGTGACAAAGTCATACAACTAGATGGAATTAATACTTAAAAATCTACAACTCGAGACGTAGTACGTCGAGTGAAATAATCCAAATAAGAAAACCCTCATGTATTATGTCTCGAATTGTAAATAATTAAATATTAATCTCAATCTATGTATGAAAAGAAACACAACTGGACTACATCTCACAAGAAATCATACCTAGCCAAGAAACGAGGTCATGTAAATAGTCATCCTATAACAGGTCACTGGTTCACATATCACATAGAGTCAAAGTTCACATTATCGGATATCAGGTTAACAACCACATCTCACTAGTACCTCAGACCCACCCCAGTGTGAAACGCTTCACTGGTGCATGCCTGGAAATAATCAATAATCACTATATCACCGCTCCTCAGACCCACCCCAGTGCGAAACGATTCACTGGTGCGAGCCTGGAAATAAACAATAAACATATCTGATCACTGCTCCTCAGACCCACCCCAGTGCGAAACGATTCACTGGTGCGAGCCTGGAAATAAACAATAAACATATCTGATAACATGATCCCAGACCTTCCCATCCCAATTCCAAGTTAACAACTCATATCTCACGGGTTACTATGGTCAAGCAATACTCGTGATTCTCAACTATAGCAATGTATAAATGCCATGAATACTATGTAACAGTGTCATGAATCGTAAACAGGAAACGTGAACAACTACTAATAACAGTGCAAGATGGAACTACAACTATCAAGTAATTTCACATGAAATGTCGCAATTTCCAATCATCATGATCATAAATTGATTAACTCTAAAAATAATCTTTTCAAAAAAATAGATTCCTTTAAAAATAATCCCTTTTCTAAAAAAAATCCTTTAAAATTATTTAGCATTATAATTATCCAAAACTAACCCGTTTTCCAAAATAAATTCTTTCAACTTATTTATTATTATAATAATTCAAATTAAACCATTTTTCTAAAGTAACTCTTTTAAAAATTATTTCTCATAATAATAATTCTAATTAATCTAGAAAAACATTAATTTATCATTTGAAATCATTTAATATCGTCATCAACAGTCCCACACAGATAATAACAATTCATAATTCAAAATATGCAGATAATTCATAACAATCTAAAATGTAAAGAATGACAACTGAGCAACGGGATCTTGCCTCGGGTATTGTCGAACGAATCGACGCTGACGGTGCAGATCGGATCTGCGGGGTCAGGTGCTCGAATTTGGGGAGAATCGGTGACAGAAGAGGAAATGTCGGACCGCAGCGAACAGGGGGTCGGGGTGGCGTGAT
>NC_033796.1:94354125-94363195 GCF_001876935.1 Asparagus officinalis
GAGATGGAGAGAGAGAGAGAGAGAGAGAGAGAGAGAGAGAGAGAGAGAGGAGAGAGAAGACATATGTTTGAGAGGCGGCGGGTTTGAACACCAGGGGAAGAGAGAGAGGGATATAATACATATATATTATTATATTAGGGTTTAGGGTTAAGTATTTAAAACAAAATAATTAAAATAAATAATTATGGATATTTAAAAATCAAAATAATTATGGGATAATTATCTATAATTAAAAACGTACATGTTGTGCTAATACAACAGTTGATACGAAACAGTCGAAATATGCACATATTGTACAATTAAACAAGAATAATTAATAAATAAAATATATTTACTTACCTTTAAAATCAAATAATTATAGAATAATTATATACACAGTAAAACATACCAGCTGTACAAATATGACAATTGATACGTAATTGTAGAAATAATACAACAAATTATACAAATAATACGTAATTAATAATATAACATAATACACGAAATAATACATAATAGTAATAATATTACAACGTATTATTCAAAATGATACGTAATAGTATCGATAACACAACAGATTAATTCCATAAATTTTCACTGCATTAATTTATAAATATTAATATCATTTAAATAAATATAAAGCTTGGACTTTAAATCATAGAAAATTGTAGAAATTCGAGAAAAATATAATTACTCTTTTAAAATCATGATTAAATATTTTAAAATAACAAAAAAAATTTATTTTAACTAGTATCAAAATTCATGGTCCTTACAATAAAAATACAAAAAAAAATAAAAATAAAAACTCATTACAATAATAATAACAATAACAAGAATATAAAGATCTAAACTATGAGCATAAAAGAAAATCTATGCTACAGAAATAGAAATGCAATATAGTAAATCTGTACTACAAAATAAAAATGTAAGAAAATAGCAAAAATAAAAGAACATAAGAGTAAATCTATTCTACAAGGCATTAATTAAATCTAATATACTAGCATAAAAAGAAAATAAAATCCTAAAACATGAATATCTAAAGTAAGAAAATAAAAGAGAAAATAAAAACTTACATTGTAAGGGGTTGGCCCCATGAAAGTAAATCTTTATCTTCATGTTATCTTCATCTTCGTCTTCATCAATCAAAAAAGAGAATAAAGGAAAATTTTAAAGAGATAAAATTTTTTATCAATTGTTAACAAAGTTTATAATTTTAAAAGGTCTCCTCAATTAAGAGTAACTCTCCTCTCCAAATGGAGTTTTATAAAACTTATCACACTCAAACCCCTCGCCCTCTATCCCTATTTATAGCATACAACAATGAACAAGAACCCTTGGATTTGGCTTGGGAACAAGGATTAAATCTCAGCCATAAATTAATTCAGTTATGAACCAATCGATTGACCAATAGGTTAGTCGACCAATTGGTCAATCGATTGATTTTAACCGTTTTGTAATTTTTATTGACTTCTTGACCCGATTTCTTCTTGGTTCCTTAGGCTTTCGGGCTTCCTTTTGTCTTCAAATTAGGCTTCAATAAATAATAGAAAATAAGAGACTACGACTCTTTTGGGCTCTTATTCATAACTATCCACTAGCCAGCGAATTAAGATAAAATATGTTATTAGTTATATATTTATTCAAATAAAATAGATAATGAGGGTATAAAAATATAATAAAATATGATGATCAATAGGGTTTTTTTTGTCAAATCTATTCCTTTATTTCAAACCTGCTTTTGCACATTGTCATATCAATTTTTGAATGAGTTTTAAATTTAAATTTTTAATCTTAGAGGTTTCAGTTTTCATCTGGCTATAAATACAAGCTATCTCTCACACCAAAGTTCACAATTCATCATATGTCATTGTTTCTTTAAAAAAATCTCACATAAGTAGAAATTCTATCCACTTTGCTTAAATCTCTAATGGATCCATACCCATCCTCCATAAAATAGTCTCATCCTCTCCATTGGTACTATTCCCTTTACTTACCCAATAGTAACTACAACAACTGCCCTCTAGACTCTGCTTCTAGATGCTCTACCTGGCTCTATCATGGTGAGGCATTCTATCTATGCTTATCCTCTACCTCGGCCTCCTAAATATCTGTCTTTGACGTTGCAATCTCCAGAGACTAAAGTTTCAAAGATATAAACAGAAGAAGAAGAAATTGAAAAAGAGACAGAATAACTTGCTCCCAACAAACAAACAAAAATTAGAAGCTAATTTATAGGTTTGACCTTTTTTTGAAAATTCCTAGATGCAGTCAATAACAAATCTCCATGTTGTTTAGCATGCAAAAATTTCTACAAGTTTCAAAAAAATCGCAGAACAGGATCACTATCTCAGCATCTAAGAAATAAACGTGCAGAACTTCTGGGTGGTGGAAAACAAAACCTCACTTATAGATTATTGGAGGTATTGGTGGATTATCGACATTCAGGTATAACCTCGTACACACCAAGGAAAACTTAGCTAGGTTTATTGTGCAAGCTGAAGTTCCTCCTAATATTACTAAAAATGAATTTTATGAAAAATATGTTAAAACTAATTTTGCCCGTAATATTAAAAAATTAGTAGAAGAACAAATGCAACAGAAATTGAATGTTTCTTTTGTGCCAAAAAACTATCATGTAAGCTACTTTATTTGCTGCCAAGATAGTTTTGACTTATGATGTTTGAGAGTCTCTCAATTATAATCATTATATTAGTGCTACTTCATATTATATTGATGAAAATTGGATTTTGTAGAAAAGAAGTTTTCCATTCGGGCTGTTTGTATGTTCGCATAAAACACAAGGTGTTTGTAATGCAATTTCACAAACCTGATGTGACAATAGGATAAAGAGGAAAAAATTTCTATATCTTTTGACCATACTTTGAGATCATGTCTGTGATTTCAAAATTGAGAGAAATTCTAAATCCGATAATGAAAGGCAAACTTTTCCTTATAAAGTGTGCTCATCATATTATTAATAATTGTGTGTAAGATGGAATAAAAATTTCTTGATCAATATTAATAGAAACGAAAATCATTTTATTACTTTTATGAGATGTTGTGGTCTAAGAAAAATAGTCTTTTAAGGAGTGTTGTGTTGTCTACAGCTTGAGAAGGAAATTTGAGATTAATGTTAAGGCAAGATGGAGCTCTGCGACAAAATGCTTAGTGGTATTATCCCTTACCAGAAAGGCATAAATGCATTTTTATTGAACGTGAACATCTACCTGATATTTCCATAATAGCTTATGGGTTGGATCTTTATGAATTTTTTCGTCAGTTACTTGAGAAGTTTGAGGCTACAACCAAAATAATTTATGGAGTTAAATATTCTACTATTCATTTAGTATTTTGTCGTCTTAATAATATTCTAAATTATTTAAAGAATATAGAACTCTTGATTTGCTTGCACAATTGCGTATGAGATATGGAGTGCAGTTTATATTTTTTTTGAAAATATGCCCTTTTATTTAGCAACTATTATGGATCTAGAATAAAAATTGATAATTTACATAAAATGCTTAATAATTTTTCTGAAAATAGCTATGTGCATGATATTGGTAATATTATAAAAGAGATTAAAAAACTCTACATAAATTTTACTCTTTGTAGAGAGATGCTATGTGTCTATTACAGGTAGAAGAATGCACTCAAACTCATTCAATAGTAGTGCTATCTAGGGTGCCAAAATAGATGAATAAAATGATGACAAATCAAAATAAAATTAAGTCTCCAATCCAAGTTTGACTAAAGTTGCAACGTATTTGGAAAGTCAAGAAATACCTTCGAAGAAGGAAATTCTTTGGGAGTTTTTTAATATACTTGGATACCGGATGGAAAGAAGCTCATAACTACCTCCTTCTATATGCTAGGGACATATTAGCCTCTAGTCCAAAAATTTCACTAAGTGAGTGAGTCATTTCTGAATGGAGGACACAACTTATAGCGGTACACGTGGAGATATGTGTGTGCGCTTAAAGAACTAGATAGGTGTAGAAGAACGATCACAAGGACAACGAACAAAAGTTTTCTTGAAGAATATGGCATACATAACTTGGAGGATTTTGGCTCCTTGAACATTAACGGTTAACATTTTTTCTTTCTTTTTTCATACTTGTAATTTAAATTTGAACCGAAGAAAAGTTATTAGCTTCATATGGATGTAGGTCTTCCACCTAAGTTTGGACCATGTATATCTATATGTTTGCAATATTTTTCTGTGTGCATTGTTTAGCGTTGAGCAAACTATATATATATATATATATTATATAATATTATATATATATATATATATATATATAATTTTATATATATATATATCTCACTCACTCACCATATATATAGTATATATATGAAGAAAAATGGCTATGCTTTTAGGGTACCAGCACAAAATTTTGTGCTTGGTAGGTAGGTGGTAGTGAGATGCTCATTCATTCCCATCCACTTTACTCTAATTCTCAACCACTCCCCAGACCCATGCGAATATGAGTCTCGATTTCAAATGAGTGGAGTGGGAATATATCACACTCGACTACCAAGCACAAAAAACTGTATGCTGCGTACCACAGCATATCTTATTGTTTCTCTCTCGCCCTTCTTTCTCTACTCTCTCTCTCTCCTCTCTCTCTCATAATCTATTATGATATATATACTATATATATATACTATAATATATATATATATATAAATATAATATATATATATATATATTTTTTTTTTTTTTTTTTTTTTATATATATATAATATATAGTAATTACAGAAAATCCTAAATAAGTTTTTGCATTTTGCAGATTACAATGCCTAATTTTTTGATTAATTAAATAGAGTATTTGTAAAATATAAATTTAATTCTACTCAATATGTTGAATTCCCTTTGGTATAACACTACTATAACATATTTCATGAGTTCAATGTGAGATATGGACATAATGTTAAAGGGATTTTCATATTTAACCCTCTCAGTTATTAGAGTAAACAATAATATTTGCAAATAGATACATAGGCTATATATACCCCTTAATTCTAGGGTTTCTTTTCCTTTGCTGAATTAAACCTCTAGAGCACGAATTCCGAAGGAGAAACTGGATACGTCCCTCAGCTTGTTCTGACCATGAATTCCTTATCCTGGATACGTCCCTCTCTCCCTCTAGACCTCCTTTCAGAATGGAAAAATCTTGACACCCTTCATTCTCATCCAATATTAAATCTTGCTGGGGTGGTTTTTCATGCATTGGCAATCCAGTCCATGCCTTTCACCTCAAGCTCAAAAATCCTCAGATGTAGAATCAAATGGTGGAAGAAGAATGTATATGAATCTATTTCTTCTAACAAATCTGCTACCCTCAATGTCATTCACTCTCTCAATATTCTTGAAGAATCTAGACCCCTCCTCCCTTCTGAAATTTCTCAAAGACTTCAGGTTAGAGAATCTCTCTCTTCTCTAACCAAACAGGAAGAAATCTATTGGAAGTAAAGGTCCAGACTTCAATGGCTCCAAGAAGGAGATTCCAACACCTCTTTTTTTCATAAAATTGCCTCCCACCAAAAAAAGAAGAATTCCATCCCTCACATCTCCTTCAACAACTCCATCTTCTTCTTAGAGCAAGATAAACAACTAACCTTCTTCAAATTCTTTTCAAACCACTTCAAAGATCCACCCTCATCCTCCTTTCAGCTGGACTGGGACCATTTGTATCCCCAACCCCATATAGACCTTCTGTCCTTAGACAACCCCTTCAACGAACTAGAGATCAAGTCTGTAGTTTTTGGTCTTCATCGAGACAAAGCTCCAACCCTGATGGCTTCCCCATCCTATTCTACCAATCATTCTGGGATATCCTCAAAGCAGACATCATAGATTTCTTCTCCCACCTCTTCTTAGATGCCTCGCACCTCCATATTATCAACTACTTCATCTCCCTTATTCTTAAAACCTCATCCCCTAGTCATGTTTCTGACTTCAGGCCTATCAGCCTTATAAATGGCTTGCTTAAAATTTTCTCCAAAGTTCTAGGCAACAGGCTAAGCCCCCTCCTTTCCTCCTTGATCCATCCATCCCAATTTGCCTTTCAGCGAGGCAAGTTCACCCTAGATTCCATTGTCTTGGGCCACGAAATGGTCCACCAGTGCTTCTCCAAGAAGATCGAAGCTTGCATCATCGAGATTGACTTTAGCAAAGCCTTTGATTGTGTTAGTTGGGATTTTATGCAATCCCTCCTTCAGGTTAGGGGTTTCGGCCCCTGATGGTGCTTCTAGATTAGATCCATCCTATTTTTATCCAAATCGTCTGTCCTTGTTAATAACACTCCTTCCAAATCTTTCTTATGTCATAGAGGCCTCAAACAGGGTGACCCCCTCTCCCCCATGTTGTTCCTTCTGGTGGTCAATGTTTTATGTAGGATGCTCCACAACATCTCCAACCATGGTGACCTCTCAGAGCTTCATCTCAAGGGCTTTCTTAATGATATCATATCTCTTCAGTTTGCAGACGATACTATCATCTTCTGCAAAGCCCTCTCTTCAGACATTATTAACCTCAAGGCCATCTTGTACCTTTTTGAAAATGTTAGCAACCTAGCAATCAACTTCAACAAATCCAATCTCTTCTATAGTGGTAAGTCCCCTCCCAAGGGACCTCACATGGCCAATATTCTAAACTATTCCTATGTTACTCCACCATTCATATACCTAGGGCTGCCGCTCAAAAGAGGTGCCCTATCCAGATCTGATTGGTAGCCTTTACTAGACTCTCTCCATCACAAGCTCTCTCTTTGGAAAAGAATTCAGCTCTCCTTTGGCGGTCGTATTGTTCTTCTTAATCTGTCCTGGCCGCTATTCCTCTATATTACATGTCCTTCTTCAAACTCCCCAGTTGGCTCATCAAAGATATCGACAAGATCAGACATAATTTCCTCTGGGGAAGGTCTTCTGATTGCTCTATGGGCAATCATTTTGTCAGATGGACCTCCGTCTGCTCTCCTAAAGCTAGCACAGGGCTGGGGGTTTCCAACCTCTAGCTTTTCAACTCTTGCCTCCTCTCTAAATGGCTATGGAAATTCTTGGACAGTTACAATCATGTGGGCAGGGTTCTCCTGTCCATCTACACCTCCAATCTTCTTAGTCAAGCACACTGTACCGCTTTGATGTTATGGCTCAGATAGCTAATATCCCAGCGAGGATAACTCTATACAAGTTATTACGCATCTCCAAAGACACTAGAGAGACCCTACAAAAAGCTTTGGCTGATTCTGACGTATTCCTCACTCAAATCAAGTCAGTCCCCGAAGGGCACTAGTTCAGCATTGCAATTTGGCGGCCAAGCAGTTTCCTTGTATCAAATTCACCAAAGATGACATACAAGTGAGAAACTCAAAGCATGATAGGCCTCTGTACTTCACCGGATACATTGGCTCCAGCATTGTCAATCGGGTCCAAGTTGATCCGGATTCCGCTGTCAGCATCATACCACTACGATTGATGTACAATCTCAGAATTCCAGCCAGCAAGTTGGCTTCGACGGGCACCGTTATCTACGGGTTCAATACTAATGGATCCAGACCATTGGGCAAAATCTGGGTGAAGTGCCAACTTGGAGATTTAAAGTCCGAAGTCACGTGCTACGTGATCGATGCGGAAACCTCCTATAACTTACTATTGGATCGATCTTGGATCCATAGTAATCTTATAGTTTCCTCCCCTCTCTATCAGTGTCTAAAATATGTAGACGCCAATAATGAGATCAAGATGGTGGTCGTGGATAAGCAACCATTCAAGAGGTTAGAAAACTACTTTAGAGACTCCCTTCTTTAAGGTGCTAAATCCGATACTGAATCATCGGCCCAAGGCACGGACAGTGGAGAGGAAGCTGATACCGAAGTTGGGCTTGATTATAATGGCGATTTTATACTAAATGACATTGTACCCTTTATAATCAGTCTTGACGATGGTGAATCGTCGTTGTAATTGGCAACTTACCAAAGAAGTAATAAATGACGATTTAGAGTATTTGCCGCGTCTTGATAATGTAATGCAGGGACTATATGCTAACTCCGACATACACATGCCGCTTCAGTCGTCTTGCTTGACAAAGAAGCATGTCCAAGACTCATCTGGAACAACCCTCGTCATTCCTGCTAAAGCAGGGGGTGGAAAAGAGTTAGTTTTTGGCAAAGGAGAGTCATCTCCACCATTGGATCTATTTTCAAAGGAAAATAATGACGATGAAAGACCTGATCCTCATTTATTCAGATACAGTCAACAATCACGTAACTTCATGAAAAAATGGGGATACAATTTTTCACTAGAAGAAGATCTTTGTTTTGGTCGAGGCCCGCGGGTTCCACCTCGTCCGGCCTATGTACCAAAAGGAAAACCCGACAATTATTATGGCTATAAAAGGGGTCTTGGCTATGCCTCTTCATCCGATAACGAATGTTGCTGGCAAGTCATCGACCAATTAACAAATAAGGATGGATACTCATCCAACTCTTCCAATTGGGATTCTGATGTCAGTCTTGGAGAAGTATTCAAAAGCCTAATGTCAAATATGGCCACGATCGATCCTGACACAATGGAGGAAGATGATCAACTGCCAACCTAGGAAGACCCATGGTTTCTTCACCTGAATATTCAGTATGGGGACCGATTTGAGCAAAGGGAACCTCCCACCAAAGACAAAGTGGTCCAGGTGAATATGGGTGACGAAGCGAATCTGAAACCAATATTTGTAAGTGATAGTCTTCCGCCAGACGAGAAAGAAGAGTTGATTGCTCTCGTTAGAGAATATATTAATGTTTTTGCCTGGAATTATGAAGACTTGCCAGGACTCGACCCGAACGTAGCAATGCATCGCCTCAACATTAAATTAGATGCCAAACCTGTCAAGCAACAGCAAAGACAGTTTCGTCCACAGACTATGGAAGCACTTGATGCTAAAGTTAAGAAGTTGATCGATTCAGGCTTCGTCCGGAAAGAACAACACCTCGATTGGCTTGCGAACATCGTTCTAGTCATTAAAAAGAACGAGAAAATCAGGATCTGTATCAACTTCAGAGACTTGAACATGGCTTGCCCAAAAGATGATTTCCCTCTT
>NC_033796.1:94363205-94377652 GCF_001876935.1 Asparagus officinalis
TCACATATGTTATTATCGACAACACGTGCGGATTTGAGAGAATGTCTTTCATGGACGGGTTCTCGGGTTACAATCAAATCAAGATATACCCGGACGACGAAAAACACACCACATTCAAGACACCTCTCGGTGTCTTCTGCTACACCGTCATGCCTTTCGGATTGAAGAACACAAGCACTACCTATCAACGAGCAATGTCTAAGATTTTCCAGGAACATCTCCGGAAGACCGTTGAATGCTATATCGATGACTTGGTCATGAAAAGTCGTAACAAAGATGACCATATCAAAGATTTGAGGACGATGTTCGATCTCATGCGGACTTACCAGTTAAAGATGAATCCCACCAAGTCTTTCCTCGGAATGTCCAACGGTAAGTGTCTGGGATTCGTCGTCACTACGAAGGGCATCCGCATTGACCCCGACAAAGTAATGGCAATAAATGAATTGCAACTCCTGAGAAACCTTAAAGAACTCAGAGGATTGCAAGGACTGCTAGCCTATATTTGTCGGTTCACCTCGAATCAATCCGGGGAATGCCAACCATTTTCCAAGCTCATGAAGAAGGGCGTGTCGTTCATTTGGGATGATGCTTGTCAAAAGACATTCGAAAATATCAAAGCATATCTGGCGAATCCTTCTATTCTCGTGGCACCGAAGTCAGGTAAACCGTTCTTGATTTACATCAAGGCGATGAACTACTCGTTAAGTGCTTTGCTTGTACAAGACGATGACAACGGTCATGAACATGCCATCTATTACTTAAGTCAAACTTTGGTTGGTGCTGAGTCTTGGTATCCAATGATCGAGAAAGAATGCCTCGCTTTGGTTTTCACCATACAAAAGATACGGCACTATCTCGTTGGACAGGCAATCTACGTCATTTCCAACGTTAACCCAGTCCGGATATTCATGACGCAACCAGCCTCTATGAATTGGAGACTAGCGAAATGGGCCTTACTCCTATCCTAATACGATCTGTACTTTAAACAACAGAAGTCAGTCAACGGATAGACGATTTGTGATCTTCTAGCGGCTAACCCTATAGCAGATACAGCCGAATTATATGAAGATCTGCCAGATAAAACTCACGAAGTCAACACTACATTTCATCAACAAGTGTGGCAATTATACTTTGATGGTGCTTCCCGAGAGACCAATACGGCAAGTGCTCCCGGATGTTCTAAATTTCCTCAGGAGTTGGGGTCGTTTTAGTTTCCCTGGAGAAATATGTGATGCCTCGAGCCTATTCACTCACTGAATCGTGTTCCAATAATGTAGCCAAATACAATGTGTTGCTTATTAGGCTCAGTTTCACTAAAGAGCTGGGGGTCGAATATCTCGAAGCTTTTAGTGATTCTCAACTGATAGTCAACCAAATTCGAGGAGAGTACGAAGTCAGGAATCAAGACTTGGTATCGTACCATAAGGCGGCCATCGAGATGGTAGGTTTGTTCAAAGAATTATTCATCGAATACATTCCGCGTCTCCAGAATACATATGCAGATGCGCTGGCGGCATTAGCGGTATCTCTGGCACAGACTCCTAACACAGAACAATGGGTCACTGTTAGAACTCACCAATTATTCGTGCTGGATTGTGCCTTAGACATTAAGGAAGCACATACGGCTAAGATCGATCTCGAGCCTCGAGATTGGAGTTTTCCCATAATTGACTACGTTGTGCATGGTATTTTGCCATAAGACATAAAAGAAAGGGACTCGGTTCGAAGAAGAGCATCGGGATTCTATTATAACTCAACAACCCAGATGTTATATCATCGCGCATACGATGGGTTACTACTCCGATGCCTCTCAACCAAAGAGGCAAAAGAGGCTCTCAAAGAAGCTCATGACGGAATCTGTGGTGCACATCAACCTAGTCCCAAACTCTGTGATCGACTCAGAAGAATGGGGTATTATTGGCCGACTATGGTCAAGGACGCGATCGATTACGCCCGACGATGTCACGCATGTCAAATACACACAAATTACATGCATCAACCCCCGGAGCACATGCACCCTTCGATACTTCATAGCCATTTGAGACTTGGGGAATGGATATCGTTGGTCCTATTTTCCCACCATCAGTTAAAGGTGACCATTTTATTTTGGCAATCACCGATTATTTCTCAAAGTGGGCTGAAGCAATTCCACTCAAAGAAGTGAAGACAAGCAACATCGTCAAGTTTATCAAACACAATATCATCTACCGATATGGAGTTCCAAGACGAATCGTACACAACAACGGCCCTCAATTTGTGACCAATGCTTTCACCAAATTTTGCGGGAAGTTCAGAATTGAAGACGTCTCTTTGACAGCATATAATCCCACGGCAAATGGATTGGCTGAGGCGTTTAACAAGACAATTATAAAGGTTTTGTCAAAGCTCATGAGAACCAACAAGTGAGACTGGGATAACAAACTCTGTAAAGCCCTTTGGGCCTATTGCACTACAGTTCGCACGCCTACCGAGGCGACTCCGTACTCACTAGTGTATGAATACGAAGCTGTTCTTCCCTTGGAAATTCAAATTCCATCCCTTCGTATCACTCTGGAAACAGAGATGACAACGGAGGAACAACATCAAAAACATCTCGAAGAACTTGAGATGTTGGATGAAAGGCGTTTGGAAGCTCAGCAGCAAATCGAGTTTTACCAAGCCAGAATTTCTTGTGCTTTTGACAAAAAAGTCAAGCGACGAAGCTTCAAGGAAGAGGACTTGGTTCTCACTATCCGGCGGCCAATGATACTCAACTCCAAGAAGAAAGGTAAGTTTCAATCCAAATAGGAAGGACCGTTCATGATAAAGACAATCTACTCAAACGGTGCATATCGTTTAATCACCCAAGACAGTGACAAGATCATAATGCCAATAAATGGGAAGTTCCTAAAAAAATACTATCCTTAGTACGCTCAGGATAAATTATTAAACGGGAAGTTCCTGGAGAATATCGTACAGGGTATTCTTAAGGATAACCTGAGATCAACTAATTGTTCAAAATGAAGACCCGTTATCTGAACAATTAATCCTTAATCATAAATAAGAAGTGATAAAGAACCTCCTAATGTGGCTACATAATCATTTCCAAAGTGATTGATACCCCCGCTGTGACCTTCTGAGCATTCTTTCGCTGAGATGAGATTTGATGACCTCATTCGGTCAATCTTTCCTCATGAAACTCCCTCTATTCCTCATTGATCAGATCAATTGACAATGAGCCCATCAAAGTTCTTTCGGTCAAATCCGTTCAAATTCCCATTGCATTTGCGCACTTAACACTCCCAAGGTTAAGTCATAATGCAGTATTCTCAAAGTTTAGCTACCAATTCATGGTAAGCAGTAGACCCCTTTCATGTTAAATTCTTATCACTTAACATTAAAAAATTCTGCTGAGTGACTTTTACAAATCAACACTCCCACTGTGATTTGCAATCTAACTCTCATTGATTCAGCTCGGTCAAACCTTCCTACAATTAGGACCACAACCAAAATCCTCTCTCGATTCCTTCAATGAACGAGAGATCCACAAAATGAGTGATCAAACCTATAAAAGTTAGGGTCATATCAAATTTCTCTTTCGCTCGAACCTTTTTACAGTTAGGACCAAAGCTAAATTCCCCTCTCGATTCCTCTAACGAACGAGAGGCTCACTTTTAAACCGGACTTCCCTTTCGATAAACAAAAGGTCTCCACCCAAATTGAATGACTAAATCGATAAAAGTTAGGGTCGTCTCAATGTCCCTTCTCGGTCAAAACCATCAAATGGTTACGGCCAAAACCGGGATTCTTTTTCGATAAACGAAAAGCTACCATCCTTTTCCCTTCAGTCAATCCTATAAAAGTTAGGGCTGAAGTCAAAATTTCATCTCGATAAACCGGAAAACTCATCTTTAGGTTAGGTAACCAATCCTATAAAAGTTAGGATTATCTGAATCCTTTTGATTCTCGGAGTGAAGATCTCACTCTTAGTTTCACCTTGCAGATTCTCAAAGTGGAGATCCCACTTTGAGTTTCTTTTGCAACCGAAGATAGAATATAAAATTCTTCCTCTCCGGTGTTGGGTTCGTCTTTGCCCCAAGAGAAGACACCATATTCCAACACTAATAATCCATGTCTTATACGCATGGGGAATTTTATCCCGAAGCCTGAGTAGGGATAAGTCAATGCCTAACACGTATTGCTGGTTAGTCTTTTGTCATAAAAAGGACAAAAGCCCACGTATTCGATATCATGGCAGGTCGTTATTAATAACGTCATAATCCATGTCTTACACGCATGGGGAATTTTATCTCGAATCCTAAGTAGAGATAAGTCAACGACTAACACGCGTTGCTGGTTAACCTTCTTCGCAAAAAGAACGCCAGGATTCACTTCTGGGGGATGTTATCTCAATTCCTAAATAGAGATAAGCCTGCATCTAACACATTCTGTCGGGTAGTCCGTTCTCATAAAAATGACCAAGTCTACGTATTCAAACTCGTAGCACTAAGTCAAAGGGAGTTCGTTCTGTTAGCGTAATGTTGCATGTGAAACAGACTTAGACAATTCACATGCTAGCCCAACTCAAACAGTAATCGATAAAGGCACATCAAATCCGTTGGTGGCTGAGGATTTGCTAAAAATTCTATAAGTATTATGGTTAATTATTCTAAATAGAATGAGAAATCATAATAAGAATGAAAGTATATTGAACAAAAAATATATATCATTAATGAAATCAAGTGTTCAGATACAATAGTTGTAGTCACTCTACATCAAGCTTATAACTAAAGATTTGTTGATCTAATCTGGACAATTCTTCAACATAAGTTTGCTCAAGCTCACGCTGCAGCTCTGCCTTGAAAGATTCTTCAGAGGCAGACAAGGTCCTCACAGCTTCCTCCTCCATTTTGGCTAACTTCTCATCGAAGAGCGCCACCTTGCTGAATATCACAAACCTAACATGATCCTCCCCAGCCCTAGTCACCTCCAAAATAGCCCTTCACTCCTCCACCTCAGCAAGCTTTTGCTTAAGTTCCGCTATCTCAGCATCGGTAAAAGCTAAGGAAGAATCGAGCTCGTGTAGGTTGGCCAATCTCTCAGAGAGAACATCCTTCATATGGTCGACTCGCTCTCTTTGTGCCTGAATCCCAAGCCCAGCAGATGCTCGAGCTTCACACCATGATTGTAGGTGGATCTCCATCTGAGCAGCAACATAAATAGGAGCACCAACGGATCAGAGCTCTTGCAGCCTCTCAAACTCATGCTCTAACCGTTTCAAGTCATCAGTCAAGGCATCTACAATATTCGAGCCAGCATCCCTTATCAAGGCTATCTTGCGCTTGAGGAATGGTTGGAATTGATTGAAAGGGAGCCCCTTCTGTAGAAGTTTGTCGATTAATGACCCCGCAAAATTGAAGAAGTGGCTGACCTCTAAATAGAGGATGAGCTTCTCCGGATCATCATCCGACAACAAAGCCTTAACCGCATCGCAGAATTAAGGTGACAACCCTACAAAAAGGAAAAACATGATAAATATTCCAGGGACATGAAATAATTCTAAGTCAAAAATAGTGCAAAACTTACCGACACCTGCGGAGTTTTCTTCAGCCGAACGCACCACACCTGATTCGGTTCGCCCAACCTCATGAGTCGCAGAAAGCACCATGGGTGTAGCAGCCGTTGAAGTACCAACTTCTTCGGTTGGTCTCATGGCTTGTTCAGTTAAGCTTCCACCAATAATCACAGCAGTTGTTGTAGTAGGCATCTCCGAAGGAATCGGGAGTTACGTCTCGGAAGCCGATGACTGAGCCTCGATGACAATCCTTGCTAACAGCAAGAAATCGAGAACCTCAAGTTCATCAGACTTTCCAGTAAGAGTAGTTGTATCAGCCTTAACGACTGGTCCTATGATTGGAACCCTCCCATGGTTAAATGAAAACTAACAAATGAACGAGTGTGACATGGGAGTAAGGATCATACCGGTAGGTGAACCAGCTATGCTTATTGGTTCGGTAGACTCACGTTGGGCTTGTTCAGATAGCATGTCTTCAAATAGCCCATTGTCAGAGTCCAGAGGGGCTGGCGTCAAATCAAGTGAGGGTGCACCGTCTCTCCGAGGGCCGTATCACGGAAAGTGCCCTCTTTACCTAGATCCTCCAGTGAAACACCTGTAGAAAACCCAAGTGTTAAAACAGGAAGAGGAAAAGTCAAGAATGTACGATAAGTGAAAGTCAAATTCACCTCCAGTAGTTGCGTCAGGTTCCGTAGTCTTAGCACTCGTGCTCACTCTTTGCAATTTTTCTAAGAGAGCAAGAAGCATAGAAACAATTAGCGGTGGTATGAATTCCGATTCGTTCAATTCCCGCCACCTGAAGGATGTATTATTGGTGTTAGATGTACCTAGATTCTCGACCCTACCAGTTGTATCAGGGCCAACACCGGAGCCTGCACCGGCTTCAATATTCGTATCCACTTCTACATCTGCGGGCTCCTCGGCCATGACCTCGTCCATCTGTTGTGAGAAGTCAGATCCTTCAAAATAATCAAAGCTGGGAGAAAGAGGTTCGTATCCCTCTTCACCTTCTTCACGACCTCCTAAAATACAGTAGTTGCTAAGTCTAAGAACTAATAAGTGGAATAATCAAAAAAACCACGAAGATTTGAAATGTTTCCTTCTCCACCAATAGGCATGCCACTGACAGGCCCCGTTTCCAAAGCCAGAGGCCCACCCCGTCGCTTGTAAGCTAGCTTCTTGCGCTTAGCGGGGCGAGCCTCCTCTGGATCGACGACTCGTTCATGAACGAATTTAGAGTGCGGCTCTAGCCTTAAAGGGACTTGAGTTGTAGGCTGATATCTCGTCCGATGCATGAGGCGTGGCCCTTCTTCCTCTCCCTCCTCCTCGAAAGCTACACTTGGGAGTTCAACCGACATCTTGTTAGGATATGTGAATAAAACTTTCATTTTTGGCTTCCTTGGAGCCGGCAAAGGTTTAGCCAAATTAGATCGGTAAGCTCAGTCAGCTATTGCTAACTCAAATAATTCTAAGGAGAGAGGATCTGACAGACCTGATCTCAGCTCCTCTTCGTCGCCGTTGGTTCTGGTCTCTCAGCCACCCGCAATATCGGTTTCCGGGAGTTCTTCACCAGAAGAAAAAATAGCCTCTTTCTACTTCTCCTGACTAGAAGGACCCACACGTTCTTTTCCCCTTTTCTTCTGGTACTCAACATCATATACCATCCGAGTAGCAATCTGAGCTGCTTCTTTGGTCGCTAACTCTGTTATCGGTCGTACGGGTACGAACTCGTTTGCCGCCAAGAGCCACCAACATTGTAGGAAAGTCAGCTCTAATCTACGCTCAACACCGGGGAGGCTAAACCTGGCACCAGTGCAGCCAGTTATACTCCACAGCCATGCCTGAGCCCTATCTATCAAACCTCAATGAGTTCGAAGCTGTCGATTCGGATTCCCAATATAAATCTGATCATACCCAAACTGGTGAGTGAACCGACATGGCAGGTACGACTCTATATAACAATGGTTCCGCACCCGGAAGATCATGTAGCCCAGCCAAATATTCATCAACCAATCAAAGCAACCTGCATCAAGGGATGTCTGACATGTCCCCAGCTTCTCCACATCAACCAATAAGTCACCATGTTGACCCGAAAACTATGGGAAGTAGGTCGAGAAAACCAAACATTTCTGGTTCTAAAGTTGCCTCTTAATTTTCAGGAATCCCCATCCTTTCCACCTGCAGATCTCTATCAATTGGAGAAAAAGGATGGATAGGTCTGCTGAAGTAGGGGCCGACATCATATCTAACGGATGGAGCACGAACCAGACCATCAAATAGGTGTAGGAGAGCTCCACCTTTGTGAGAGGAATCTGAGCTGACGGCTTGTCCTCCCCCTGAGTGAATACGTTCACAATCTGACCAAGCCCTCTGTGGATATCCGCGATCATCACTGGAAGAAGAGATAAATTCTTTCGATGAGCAAGCAGGACCGCAGGATAAAGGACTTCAAGAGGCAAAGCATCCGTGGATTGATATGACACCACGTATTTCTTCAACCAGATAGCGAGATAGCCGGCAAGCAACGTCATGGACTGGATCGGCTTCACCACTTACCACAAAAATGTTTGGAATTTGGTTCCAGCAGAAAAGTCACCTTCAACGTTGGTTGTAGTGTAGGACTAGGTGTTAGACTTTCGAATCAGCTTATTTACTTCTGAAGGGGTCAACGACGTCAACCCATATATCGCCTCACCCGAGCTGCTATTCAGGTTCCTGAACAAGTAGTCCGTGAACCTATTCAAACTTATCTGCGATCGTGGCTTCTTGGGTAATGTGCTATCTGGTAGTGACAGGTGAGATCCTAAAGAGTATTGTAGCGGCTGGGCAACCGTGACTTCAACTACTACAGCTCTCGATTGGAAGGATAGTATTCCTGATAAATCGTATTTCCCATCGGGAGACCTGAGACCTTATGCATCTCGTGCAGCGCCAACCCCAACTCCCTGTACTTGGTCAGAAATATGTTAGTGTCGGGATTATAAATCTCCAATAGCACCAATAAGTAGGGAACGCTGATCGTCAGCCCATAAGTAGTGGCACGGACCGCCTCATGTAGACCACTCGCCTTCAACTCAACATCGAACCGGTCTGGAATGTAATTGCTCAAGCGAGCCTTGAGGGCATGCATTTTTGCACATTTTCAAGTATTTTCTACGTATACAGCACCCGTATTCATACTCTAATCGGTGTTAGACCCTAGAGGGGGGTGATTAGGGTCTTATGCTAATCTAATCCGATTAAATGCCAATTAAAACTAATGCAAATATTATTCTTGCAAGATAGATATACAATATGATATAAGCAAGAATATGCAATATGAACAATGAGATATATCCTATATGATGAAAAATATATGCAAGGATATATATAAACTAACACAATGGGTAAACAATATGAACTAGATAGTGGATCATATAAATAATGAGCAATGGACAATGGCGACAAGAAATATAAACATAAGATAAAGAGCACCAAAGCAAATTCAAACACACAATATGATCACGGAGTTCGGACCTTCCATCCTACGTCTCCGCTCCCCTCTCCCGAGGAGAAATCCACTATCACAACCGGGTTTTCTACGCTCACCCGAATAACGTTTACACCTCACAGTGTCGGTTTTCAACGCTCACCGATCAACGTCACTCCTCACAATCGGTTTTCTAGTTCACCGAAAACTTCACAACACACTCGGTTTTCTAGCTCACCGAAAACCTTACAACACTTACAATGTAACAAATATAAATTTGTTCTCTACAATAGATGAGAACTCAATTAAGCACAACTCAATGTTACAATCTCTCACAACCCTAATATACTATGTATGCAAATACAATAAGCTCAAGTGGGTGTGTGTAACAATGAGTAAATAAAATCAAATCAACTAAACTCAAATATAAAATCTAGCTTAAGAACAATGATAATCAAACAAGTATATAAATGTAAAGCTAGAGTTTGAGTTTAGAAAACTTCTCAATTAATAACAAGAGATGGAGGGAAGATAGTTGGAAGTGGAAAACTAGCCGTTAGAGCTGATGTCACAGTTCGGCGGTCGATCGCGGCGGTCGACCGCGAGCAACGAAAAACAGTAAAAAAGAATCTGGACAAGCGGTGGTCGACCGCGAAAGTCTCTGAACTCGCTACGGTCGATCGCCACGGTCGACCGTGAGCCAACAAGAACTGTTCTGAGTTCTGAACTCATGGGCGGTCGACCGTGGCTGTCGACCGCGAACAGACACTACAGAAAATAGGTTTTGAAACAGATTTTAAGACTTTTGGAAAATTGTTAAAAATAACAAATGAAGTCCAAAAATAATGAAACTTTGGGAAATGTATATAAACATGTAAATGAACATGTTACAAAAAGAATTTTCCAAATTGCATTTCCTATTTGTGAAAAATCATTATTTTGCAAAAATAGTCCAAAACACGAAAATATAAACATGTGATTTCATATTTATAAACATAAAAACTCAAAAACACATGTATGTATATATATAACTATATATATGCATAGAAACCAAAACTTATGTATATATATATGACTATATATATATATACGAAGAAACCAATAATAAATGTGTGTGTATAGATAATTGAGCTTAGAGTATATAACACACATAATATAAATCCTAAACTAAATTACCCAAGCTAGATCTTGATCTTCAATAAGCTCTTCTAGGTAATCTCGCGGATGAAGCTTTAACTTGGATCTTGAACTTTGAATAGCAAGGCTTCACCGACATTCCGCCAACCTCCATTGGATATGATCGTTGAAGCTCTATTCCATCCATCCTCCAACAACGTTGTTTGCCTAGAATAAATACGAAAACACAAACACTAGACAAACAACATTAGAAATAAATTGTTTGTTAAACATCATCAAAACAAGAAGGCCAACAATGGGTATACGAGTCTAAACTGTTTCCTACCCTCGATGGGAAGTTTCTGGAGAATATCGTATAGAATATTCTTAAGGATAACCTGATGACCTCCGACGGGTATATGAGGTTAAACTAATTCCCAAAACTCCCAGGAGTATACGAGTATAAACTGGTTCTCTTCGCTCCAACACCTTAAGAGCTTAAACTGTGAAGACTCTAGTAAACGTATGAGTATAAACTATGATAACACAGGTCAACATATCGATAATTTCGCCAAAACAAAGCTAAGAAAAAATCCGGGTTAAAGAATGATGCCAAGGAGTTCAATCACATTCAGATATGAATTTCCGATAAAGATGATCAGTTCAAAGTCAACTCAATGGTACGAGCTATGTTCGGAAACTTACACCTTAAGTTCAGTTCAAGACTTCAACAAATGGTTAGATGATAAACGCAACACCAGAAAAACTTCATCTATTCGACAAAATACTAGGTAGACTGAAGACTGAAGAAGTCAAAAGTTGAAGCCAATTACAGGTCCTTTCATACCGACTGAAGGTTGGGCCTATCACATCCAAAGCATTTTAGTCTCTTCTATAAAAGAAGTGAGACCGAAACACTTTGGAGGGAGTATTTATAGGCGTTAAAAATTACCTATAGGTCCTCAAACACAGTTCGAGATAGAGAGAAGACAATGAACGTTATTATCCGAGTCAAGCAAGATTATCCAACACTGGTAAACATATGAAGTGAATCGGTGAAACATATAAGTCAGCGAAGCGATGAAACGTACGTAAAGGCAAAACAAGCGAAGTGGAGGAGTCATAAACAGCCAAAACATCAAAAAGATGAACAAAATAGGACAGGAGGCTCGCGTGAGTGTGAGCCACCAAATGGTGGCTTGCACCCATGCGAGCCACCAAATGGTGGCTCGCATAGCTCCGAGCCACCACGAGTATTTTGACCTCCCAAAACTCCCCAAAACGTGGATTTCGATGTTTTGCTAGAATTCTTTCATCTCAGAACCTCTCAACTATTCTGAAGCTATCCTTAAGTGCTCTTAGGCAGTTATCAACTGCAGATGACGCCAAAATACTTGATCTTATTAGAAAACACGACGATAAAACCTATAAATAGAAGCCCAGGGTCTTCATTAGAGAGGATCTGAAATCAGAGGGTGATGTGCTGTCGAATTGAGCAGTGAACCATGAATTTCAGAGGAGAATTGGTGAATCTTGGTGACTTTTTTCATAAAGAAAAAGCCTTCGAAAGATTTGAGATTCTCTCCCCCTCTTTCATCCGGATTAAACTTGGTTTTAATCTCGAGAAGAGTCACAATCTTGTTTGGTCATGATTGTCGTTGCTGTAATTGTTTTCTTCACGAAGCAAGAGCATAATTATTTTGTCAACCGGATCTGATCTGCGGTGGTCCACGGACTAACGCATCTCTGGCACAAGCAAAGATCCCATGCAAAGCAACAGGAGATAAACTACTGCTGTGTTTTGTTGGATAAAGTTATAATTCTCACTTTTTCATTGTAAGTAGATCTTATAAAAAGATCGACTTTTCTTTTAGTTTGAACTTGTAATCGATAAACAGTGTAACATATTTAACAACAATGAAAAAAGCAACTTTTGACAAAAACAAAGTTGTTTGCTGCCTGTAACGGTCAGCTCGTCAGTCGACTGATTCAGCTCATCAGTCGATCGACGCCTGTAACAGCTAGTTTTTCTAGATATTTGTATTTTTGTCTTTTTGCTAGGTTTTCTTGGTTTTTGGGCTTTGGTTTTCATCCTATAAATACCCCTCACTATTTCAGTTCTGGTGACAATCTAAGAGGGTTTTAACAAGAGTTTTAAAAAGTTTTAAAGTTTGTTTCTTCTCAAGTTTGAGTTTGGTGTTTGTTTACAAAAGAGGAAGCTTGCATTTTTAATTGAGGAATTCATCCTCAATCTTCTTCATCCTCTTTTGTGTTTATAGAGAAGTTCTTCTAACTCTTTTATCTAGCAATTTATTACTGATTTTTTATATTCATATTGTTGCTAGTTTGCTAATTGAGTTAGATTTTATTTGAACTCATTTTATCACACACACCCTTGTTTGAGCTTTTAGCATTTCATACATTATATATTGGGTTGTGGGATTGTGACATTGTGAGAGTGAGCTTACATTGTGTTCTCATCTATTGTAGAGAACAAATCTTGTAATTGAGCCTTATTGTGAGTTACATATTGCATTACACTTGTACACCGAGAGAAGTGTGTGGTGAGAGACGAGGTCGATTCCAAGAGGAGTGACGTCAGTTGTAAAGCCTAAAAAGAGGTTGTAAATCCGAGCACTTGAGGAAGAGGACACGGGCTAGGCCAACACTTAGAGGGTGTAAAGTGTATTTTCCTTGTGTGTGTTGTAAACGTTTGTCGGTGATCGTTGAAAACCGATTGTGAACATTTTTGGGTGAACATTAAAAACTCATTTGTGATACTGGATTCTCCCGGAGAGTGGGGAGCGGAGACGTAGGTCGGAAGGACCAAACTCCGTGATCATATTATTGTGTTTGGTTTGCTCTTTGTATCCACTATTTGTTTATATTATTTCTTGTTTATTTTTGCCCTTTGCATATATATCCTTGCTTTAATTTAATCGAATATCTATCTTGTTAGGATATATTTATTAATTAGTTTAATTGGCATAAAATCAGATTTAGATTAGATTTAACCCTATTCCCCCCCCCCCCCTTCCTCTAGGGTTTTTCAGTTGTAATTCTAAACACTTGAGGAAGGTGACACAGGTAGTCCAACACTTAGATAAGTGTAGCTTGTGTGATTAACATCATGTGTATTGTAAAAGTTATCGGTGATATTTAGAAACTATTTTGTGTAGAATTTTTGAGTGATAGTGGAAATCTCCTCGAGGTGAGGAGTGGAGATGTAGGCCGAGGTTTGACCAAACTCCGTGATCATATATTGTATTTGCGATTATGTTTTGGCGCACTGTTATTCTTTACATATTATGCTTGTGTTTATATCGCCTATTGTCTTATTGTTTATTTTTGCTTATCTCTTTGTATATCATATTTCTAGGATATTTATTTATAAGTTTTAATTTAGCATCAAAATCAGATAAGATTAGCATTACCTTATTCACCCCCTACTCTAGGGTACTTTCAACCTAGCACCTCACTCTTATTGTCCCCATTATCGGCGTCCAAGACCTGGCCTCTATCTCCTTAAGAGCATCAAGGCAATTGGCGACACAAGAGGGGTTGTAGAAGCACTAAGGATCAAGTCCAAGCTGATGGGGAATCTGTGCTAGGAGGAAATTGAAGCCAGTCTTGCAAGTCAAAGCTACCTCCACCTTGGCTACAGTGCTATCGTGGTATTTCTCTACAACCTCTACTTGATAGGCCTTGGACTCGACGTGGCTAAGATGATATCGTAGTGCCTACACCTCAGATAGAGATGACTCTCATTGTCTCTCGGCCTCTAGTGCTACGCGGGCCGCCTCTTTCTGAAGTTTCTCGTGAGCATACACTTCCTCCTTCACCAGGGCCTAAAGATTCTCAACATTTTGGCGAGCTAGCCTAGCCTGCTCAAAGGCAATAAAGATCTCTCGCCTTTTGACCTCGACCTCACCTTCCAAGTATTTCACTAGGTCCTCCCGCTCATGAATCTCAAGCTCAAAATGACTGTTCTCCTCCTAGAGTTTTGTGATCATGGCTGACTTCTTACTGCTATGTGCCCTCAGCCCCTTTAGCATTTCCTCCCTTGTCTCCACCTATCGCCGCCACTTGCCATCACTTGTCATCACTTCTTCTCCAGGCCTCCAGCTCCTTCTCTTGGGTGGCGACCATAGCCTCAGTGCCCTCCTGAGCAGTATTCTCGGCTTCTAGCTTCTATTGAAGCTTAAAGTATACATCTCAGACATGCTCAAAGCACCTGTAGAGCTCCTACCCTACCAAGGCCTCTCGAAGTGGATAACTCCTCAAGGCCTAGTGAAGATAGTAGTC
>NC_033796.1:94377662-94379316 GCF_001876935.1 Asparagus officinalis
GCCGCCAAGATTTTGCCATATTCGGGCAGACAACACTGCTCTATAGCCCTGGCCTGGACAAATTGTGACTCCAAAAGTGACGCCCTTATGTCAAGTCCTCATGAAGGGGTGAACCGATCCTCCTCGATCGGATCCCTCTCATGCCTGGGGCCAATTGTGGGCAACCCAATCATCAGCCTCCTCAACCTCTCTCAGTCAGCCGCTAGCACTTCACCAATTCGATGGGCAAAGTGTCACCCAATGCTACCCCTATTAGTAGTAGATACTTCGATCATCGAGTCTTCAACAGCAGGCTCTTCAACAGCAGGCTCTTCAGCAGCAGGCTCCTCGGCAGCCATCTCCTTGCCTTCTCAATGGACTGACCCAACTGGAGCCATTTCCTCAGCTTGAGCTTGAGCCTCAACATGCACAAACACCACCATTTCACCCCCTCAATCCGAGCAGGGGACTTCTTGTCTAGAATGATGATGTCAATCTAATCCCCAGGAGTGGCCACATGAAGAGGAGTGGCGAGGTTTTTGCCAACCTCAGCCTCTTGGTTAGGGACAAATATAACTACCTCTGTCATGCCCCCTCACTAACTTGAGTCAGCTTAACAATCCTAGAAGGACCTTGGCCGCTTGCGCTCCATACCCATTTCTTCTTCTCAAACCTTTCAACATGAGCAGTAGCGACACCTAACCTGGCCAAGTAGGCCGCTATCTCAACAGCATTCACCACCACTCAACAACCTCAGATGGGGCCAACTTGGATCTCAAATGCTTCTAGGGGCTAGTTGCATACCCCTGTCAGGTCTCATCCAGCTACTTTAGCGACAAAGTGAAGACCGTTGTGCAGACATTATCATCGTGGGTTGGCAAGTCTCTAGAGATGCCAACCACCGTCAACACCTCCGCGTCGAACAAGTTCTCGATCATAGGCTCAAACCTTCTCAAACCCCTCCCTATCCTTGGCAGTGAGGAAACCTGGCTTCAGAATGTCTTTGTTGATCATGGGCCAAGCCGAGCAAGACAAGATGGGATTGGCTCCAAAAACCAGAAGAATTTCTCCTTCCAATCTTTATTCGAATAAGGAGCATTCAAGATGACTTTGAAGCTACCAAGGTTCTGGAAATAATAGTGCCCTTCATTCTTCCTAGTTTTAACACTAATAAGGTGGCTGAGCATGCGAAGAGTCGGGTTGACACCAACCCGGTGACAGGTCACCACGAACCCTACCAATATAGCGATAGAGTTCGACTTGATTTGAAAGGGCAAGACTCCTACAAGTTTAAAGACATAGATAAGGAAAGGAAGGAGCAAAAGGTAGAAGCCATACTACAGGTGACAGAGATACATCGGAGCAATGACCTCACAGTGGTCGTACACCGCCTGAGCTTTCTCTAGCGCCGACATAGTGAATGCACGAAGGATGTCATACCGATCATAATAAGCCTCAAGCTTTGTCACGCAGACCTTTGACTAGAATATGCTCAGTAGATTTATTCTCATATCATTGCATTTCACGGTAGTAGTGTTTCTCTAGCGCCGACATAGTGAATGCACGAAGGATGTCATACCGATCATAATAAGCCTCAAGCTTTGTCACGCAGACCTTTGACTAGAATATGCTCAGTAGATTTATTCTCATATCATTGCATTTCACGGTAGTAGTG
>NC_033796.1:94381634-94408791 GCF_001876935.1 Asparagus officinalis
CCGAGATTAGAGCGATCGACTCAATTATTAGCGAACGACTGAGATTGGCCTCAGAAATTGAACATCCTATTAGCCTCATGGTCCGAGATTAGAGCGATCGACTCAATTATTAGCGAACGACTGAGATTGGCCTCAGAAATTGAACATCCTATTAGCCTCATGGTTATGAGCCTACTCCTTAATCTTGTTTTCCGAGATTAGAGCGATCGACTCAATTATTAGCGAACGACTGAGATTGGCCTCAGAAATTGAACATCCTATTAGCCTCATGGTTATGAGCCTACTCCTTAATCTTGTTTTGATGATTACAAACAATTCCTAACATTGTGCGTCGAGTGCTTGTATTTGTTTTGTTAGGTAATTTACACAAATATTGAAGTTGGAGGATGGATGGACTAGAGCTTTCATGATCATATCCTTTGAAGGATGGAAGGAATAGTGGTGTGAAGCAATACAATTCAAGTCAAATATCCAATATCAAGCTTCATCCGTAAAGTTTACCAAGACTAGCTTAATTGAAGATCAAGATAGCTTGGGTAAATTAGTTTATGGTTTATACTTGTGTGTTAATACTTAGAGCTCAATCTTATACATACATACACGTTTTGATTTTATACCTTTCAAGTTTAAATATGAAATAAATATACTTATCTATATAAATACATACACGTTTCATATTTATCATTTTGGTTTTTGAGAAAATACTGTGTTTTTGGATTATAGACATGATGATAATATTGTATATCTTTTATAAAGTCTATAAAGCAATACAAAAGTTTTCGAACTTTAGTTTAAGTTAAAATATAAAAAACAAGTACATTGACATTTTATATTTTGACTTATTTTGTAAAATGATAAGTTTTCACAATTGGGAAGTAAAAATTAAAAATTTCTTTTTCAAACATGTTCATTATCATGTTTATAAACACTTCCCGAAGTTTTATATTTTTTAGAATTTATTTGCTATTTTTAAAAGGGGTTTAAAAATCAGATTTACTATCACTCGACTAATGAACTCGCCTGGAATTACCAAAAGTTTTTGTTTTTGCGACTGATGAACTATCAGTCGACTGATGAGTTTATCAGTAGACTGATGAGGTCTTCAGCCGACTAATGAGGTCTTTAGTCGACTGATGTGCTGTGAGCTGTTTGTAATGGTCAGCTCATCAGTCGACTGGTGAACAGTATCAATCGACTGACACCTGTAACGACTAGTTTTTCTAGCTTTCTGTTTTTTTGTCTTTTTGTTGGTTTTTCTTGGTTTTCGGCTTTGGTTTTCATCCTATATATACCCCTTTGCCATAAACTATTTTCAACTACCAAAAAGAAAGGTTTAAAACAAGTTTACAAGAGTTTAAGATTTGTTTAATTTTGTTTTAGTGTTTGTTTGGTTTGTGAAGAAATTTTCACAAGAGCTAGAAGAGATCATCCTTTGGTGTTTTTGTTTTAGTGTTTGTTTGGTTTGTGAAGAAATTTTCACAAGAGCTAGAAGAGATCATCCTTTGGTGTTTGAGCTTCATCTCATCTCTCTCTTGTGAAGAAATTTTCACAAGAGCTAGAAGAGATCATCCTTTGGTGTTTGAGCTTCATCTCATCTCTCTCTTGTTTATTCATTGGATAAGTTTTCTAAACTCAAACTCTAGTTTTATATTTATATACTTGTTTGATTATCATTGTTATTAAGCTAGATTTCATATTTGAGTTTAGTTTTGATTTATTCTTTTTGTTTCACACACTCACTTGAGCTTTTAGTATTTTCATACATAGTATATTTGGGTTGTGAGAGATTATAATATTGAGTTGGGCTTAATTGAGTTCTTACATTATTTAGAGAATAAATTATTTGTATTTGAGCTTTCATTTGTAAGATCATATTGTATTACAAAAATACACCAAGAGGAGTGCAGAGGTGAGAGACGTGGTCGGGTCCTAAGAGGAGTGATGTTGGTAGTAAAGCCTAGTGAGAGATAGTAATTCTGAGCACTTGAGAGAGATATGTGAGAGGCTAACACTTGAGGTGGTATTTGTGTAGTTGCATTGTGAGTAATTATGAACGTTGATCGGTGAGCGTTGAAAACTAATATTGTATGGTGTAAACATTTTTTGTGTAAGCGTCGAAAACCCGGTTGTGTAGTGAATTCTCCTCGAGAGTGGGGAGCGGAGACGTAGGTCGGAAGGACCGAACTCCGTAATCATTTTTTTGTGTTTGAGTTTGGCTTTGGAGTATTTATGCTTGTATATTTTCATATCACCATTGTTGCATGTTTATATCGCCCTTGTTTATATTGCATATCATTGCTCATATATCTTGTTGTATATCATAATTGCTAGGATATTATTAATTAGTTTTTAATTGGCATAAATATCAGATTAGATTAGTATAAATCCTATTCACCCCCCTCTAAGGTACTTTCAATTGGTATCAGAGCTTGATGCTCTTGATTAGAGGCTTAATCGCCTAGAGTCAAAGTTCCTTATTCTCATATTTGTGCTAATCTTATTTTAATATTTATTACGTGTGTGTATGTGCGTGTGCGTGTGTGTGTGTGTCAATATATATATATATATATATATATATATAAATGAAGGAAGATTATAAAAATCCATGAAATAAAATCATGAGAATCCATGAGTAAATCATAATATCAAATGAAGGAAAATCATGAAAGGATATTTTTAAATGAAGACAAATCATGAGAACCATGAAAATCATGATAATCATGAAAGTCCAAATAAAAATCCAATTTTTTTCAAATGGTTAATATTTAAGCACACATCAAAAGATAAGGAAATCATGAATCAAACATTTCATAATTGATCACACATGAGATTTATTAGGAGAGACTTTTTGAACCCGATAAATATGATTTGAAAGTAAGAGATTGATACAATCGGGGGATGTTCATTATAAACCTCTCGTTTAAATCAAAACCAATAAACTCATAATATGTAATGATTAACAGAGCAAATTTCCAAAAACATGAGTTTGAAAAAAAATCCAAAACAATACAACCCATTAAAAGTACCTCACTATCTCTCTCTCTATATATATATATATATATATATATATATATATATATATATATAATCATGAGTTCGATTCGACTAGTTCTTGTTAGACCCTAGAGGGGGGTGATTAGGGTCTTATGCTAATCTAATCTGATTTTATGCTAATTAAAACTAATTCAAATATTATTCTTACAAGATAGATATACAATATGTTATGAGCAAGAATAATCAATATGAACAAAGAGCAATATCCTAGCAATGATATATACTATGAGATATATGCGAGGATATACAATGAACACAAAGGTAAACAATCTAAACTAGATAGTGGGCAATATAAATAACAAGCAATATACAAACTAGATAGTGGGCAATATAAATAACAAGCAATATACAAAGGCGATATAAGATATGAGCATAAGAAAGATGCACCAATGCAATCACAAACAAACGATATGATCACGAAGTTCTGACCTTCTGTCCTACGTCTCGGCTCCCCACTCCCGGGGAAAAATCTACTATCACAACCGGGTTTTCTACACTAACCCGAATAACGTTTACACCTCAAAATGTCGGTTTTCAACGCTCACCGATCAACATCCACACCTCACACTCAGTTTTCTAGTTCACTGAAAACTTAACAATTCACACTCTCACACTGTCGGTTTTCAACGCTCACCGATCAACGTCTACACCTCACACTCGGTTTTCTAGCTCACCGAAAACTTTACAATCTCACAATATAACAAATGATTGTTCTCAAATATGGATGAGAACACAATGAAGCTCACTCTCAATTGTTACAACTCCCCACAACCCAATTATACAATGTATGCAAATACAATAAGCTCAATTGTTGTGTGTGTAAGCAAAGAGATTAAACAAATCTAAACTCAATATAAAACTAGCTTTAATAAAATGATAATCAAACAAATAGATATAAAGCTAGAAAAGGAGTTTAGAAAACTTCTCAATAGATCAAGAGATCGAGGGAGAGTAGTTGGATGCTCAAACACTAATAGACGTTCTCCTCAAGCTCTTGTGAAATTGATTTCACAAACTCAAACTCTTAAATACTTAAAAGCTTCTTAAACAAACTTAAACAACACTTAAACCCTTGTTAAAACTTTGTTAAAACATTTCCTGGATGGTTGCTGGTAGAAGGGGTTTGAGGGGTTTATATAGGAAGAAAAACCAACAGCAAAAACCCCAAACAAAAGACCAAAACCCCTAACGAATCAGAAATCTGATTCTGTACCCAATATAGCCGTTGGGCAATCGACAGTCGACCGTGAAAAACTCGCGGTCAACCGTGAGCAACAGAAAAGCAAAACTGGGTTCTGAAAAGACATCCGGTTGACCGTGGCGGTCGACCGCAAAACTTTCTGGACTTCATCTGGTCGACCGCCACGGTCGACCGTGAGCCACTAAAAAGCTGACATATGAAATTCCAGGTTTATAAATAGTTTTCTGATTTTAAAATATTGTTTAAAAATATGAGCCACTAAAAAGCATATTGAGTCTTTGGACTCAAGGGCGGTCGACCGTGGCGGTCGACCACAAACTGACATATGAAATTCCAGGTTTATAAATAGTTTTCTGATTTTAAAATATTGTTTAAAAATATCAAATAAATTTCAAAAAATATAAACTTTGAGAAATTATTGTAGACATGATAATACACATGCTACAAAAATCGGTTTTCAAAAAGGACCTCCCAAATGAAAAATATCATTATTTTATAAAATAGTCCAAAACATGAAAATATGAACATATGAGTTTTGACATTTTAGCTTAACCATGTTTTGAAACAATACAAAATGATTTTATAGACTTGAAGAAAGATGTAAACTATTGTTATGAAGTCTATAAATAATGAATATAGTATTTTATCAAAATACACATATAATGCACTAAAACATGATTTCATTGAACTAAATAAAATTGATATTGATGAAATCATATATATGCATGTAAGTATGAAACAAAAATATGTTTTCTAATTATATTCAATTGTTTCATATTAAAACTTGAAAACTCAAAACTATGTATGTATATATATAACTAAATATATATAGAAACCAAAACTTAACTTATGTTATATATATAACTATATATATACAAATAAACCAATATAATGTGTGTGTATATGATATTGAGCTTAAAGTACCAACACATATAATATAACACCTAAACTAAATGTTACCCAAGCAATCTTGATCTTCAATAAGCTTGACTTGGTACACTTACGGATGAAGCTAGAACTTGGATCTTCAATTTGAATTGCATAGGCTTCATATCACAATTCCGCCAACCTCCATTGGATATGATCGTGAAAGCGCAATTCCATCCATCCTCTAACATATTGTTTGTCTACAATAAATAACAAAATACAAACAGTAGACAAACAATATTAGATATAAATTGTTTGTTAAATCATCATCAAAATAAGAAGGCCAACAATATTCCCCTTTTTGATGATGACAAATAATTTACAAAAAAGATATATGCATAAAAGAAAATGAATATATAAATTATAATTCACATGCATATAAACAAGGAAATGTATACTCACAATGTTTCTCCCCCTTTGACAATATCAAAAAGGGGAACTAAAAGAATTAAGAGAGCGAAAGCTCCCCCTATCAATATGCATGTGTGAGTATATAAAAAAATATATATATGGGGATTGCTCCCCCTATCAAAATACCATATGGAGTGAATGCAATAAAGATCATGGCAAAACATGTGAGCAAGCAAAAATTTGCTAAACAACTCACATGCAAAAGAACAATAAGAGCACATGTGTATATATAACATCATGAAGGGTGTCACAAAGATTTCAAGATGTATATATACAAACCAAACATTTATCATACTTGCCTCAAAGAGATGAAATGAGGATCCAAAAAGGCATCATTAAAAAAATGTTTATGAAGGAGGATCCATGAAGGAAAATACTTTGCTTATATGTAGGGGGATAAGGAAACAAAATCAAGAATGAATATTTTCAAAATAAATCATAACAATGTATGGATTTATCAAATCAAAAGAAGAAGAGCATGAGAATCATGCAAAAAGTTTTCAAATAAAAACAAATCAACCAAAAGAAATCATAACTCAAAGTTTATATCCAAAAACGATGTTTGATCAAATAAATAGAACTTTTTTTGTAGAACTTGATCAAACCACATATAGAATGCATTATAAGGCACACATAGATGATCCATAAGCACAAACACATACAAAATAATTTTGAAATATGAACATATAAGTTTTGACATTTTAGCTTAACCATGTTTTGAAACAATACAAAATAATTTTATAGACTTGAAGAAAGATGTAAACTATTGTTATGAAGTCTATAAACAATAAATATAGTGTTTTATCAAAATACACATATAATGCACTAATATATGATTTCATTGAACTAAATAAAATTGATATTGATGAAATCATATATATGCATGTAAGTATGAAACAAAAATATGTTTTCTAATTATATTCAATTATTTCATATTAAAACTTGAAAACTCAAAACCATGTATGTATATATATAACTAAATATACATAGAAACCAAAACTTAACTTATGTATATATATATAACTATATATATATACAAAGAAACCAATATAATGTGTGTGTATATGATATTGGGCTTAAAGTACCAACACACATAATATAACACCTAAACTAAATGTTACCCAAGCAATCTTAATCTTCAATAAGCTTGACTTGGTACACTTACGGATGAAGCTAGAACTTGGATCTTCAATTTGAATTGCATATGCTTCATACCATAATTCCGCCAACTTCCATTGGATATGATCGTGAAAATGCAATTTCATCCATCCTCCAACATATTGTTTGTCTATAATAAATAATAAAATACAAACACTAGACAAACAATATTAGATATAAATTATTTATTAAATCATCATCAAAATAAGAAGGCCAACAGTTCTTACTATATAAACATTTGAACCCTGAATTGTCCTCTGACTCATATTCCAGAGTATATCTATTAACGAGTCAAACAAAAAAAAGAAAATTCCTTTTTCCCTGCCCCTAAATTAAATATTAAATAATGGTAGACTGGAAATGAAAACCCCTTTCCTTTCTCGCATTCGTTCTCTATTGTATTGCTGGAACAAAACAATATCGGATTCTGAAATCAAGGAAAGATATTGAAAAATAGATTTTCGAAATAATAGAATATACTTTTTTTATATGTATCGGAAAAGAATAGCGATTTTTTCCTATGGAGTATCCATTAACATAACAAGAAGATAAAATAAAAAATATTGAACATCAACAAATTTTTGTCTTGTGTGGTCTAAGGAAATAAAAAAACCACTTTCTACAATTTAATATATATCGAATTTAAATATCAGAATAGCTGATATAGTCATGATTCAAGGGGTCAATATCGAATTTAAATATCAGAATAGCTGATATAGTCATGATTCAAGGGGTCAGGTCCACTTACTTTTTTATTTTTATTTTTATGGCAGATTTAACTATTCACATTCCGTCGATTTCTCAACACTTAGGTTACTTTCAACATCTAATTACAAATCGAACGAAGGCGACCAGCAAGACTTCGACTATGGAGATGAAGAAAAACAACACAGAGACTCCAAAACCCTCGTCTTCAAGAACGGGTAAAACGATTCAAACCCTCGTATTAAAAATGTAATTTTTTTATCAAAGTTTGAAAATTTTTCATAGATTCAGTGGGGAAAGGTTCGTAATTTAGACATGAATCACTTGCATGTTGTTGAATACTTTTTTATTTTATTTTTTTAGCTTTCCCATAATATGTTACCGATGCATGTTCTAGTTTAGGGTTTTTATTTTTTACATTTGCCTTTATCTTGTTAAAAACAAACTAAGTTTTTCTTAATATTGCAAAATGTTTTCATTTGTTCTAAATGGGTAACGATTAATTCTGGTTGTCTGGATTCTGCAATATGCACTCTACTTTAATCTCCTCGATTCACTGCAGTGAATCGAGATTCACTGCATTGAATCGAGATTCACTAGAGTGAATCGCGATTCATTGGATGTATCTCTATTCACTAAAGTGAATAGCTACTTAGTGGAGTCAATTTGTATTCACTCAAACATAGAGAATCTCGATTCACTAATTATATGGTTTATGTATACTAACAGTGAAATTAAACTGTAACGATGATCAGTTTTTCCTTGTTGTGTTGAGTGACGAGACACTAAAAGAATGTATGGTATGTCATGGAGTTGGTTTCATATCATAGAATATGGATTCAATTTGCTGAAGCTCGATACAATTTGTTGAATTTGGATTCACTTTGATAAATCTCAATACATTTGGTTGAATCTTGATTCACTGTAGTTAATGTAGATTCACTTAAGTAAATCTCGATTCACTAAAGTGAATCTAGATTCACTTAAAGTGTATCTCGATTCACTACAATGAAACACTATTGACTGCAACGATTCAATGGAGTGAATTGATATTCACTCACGTGAATCGCGATTTAGTGCAGTTAAACGATATTCATTTCAGCGAATCGCTATTCACTGAAGTGAATTGCGATATGGATTATAATATCTATATTCAATAATGTGATTAAACCTTCATGCTTGCCATGCATTATGCAAAGTCTGTTATCATTAAAAAATGAAATGTCATCGGTTTAGCAGGTCTACGATCTAGTTCAAGAATAAAAAAAAGCATGTGTTGAGATGGTTTAGGTATTTACACCTATACCTCAACAGAAGACAACACGGGTTATGACCATGCAAAGCAGTGACGATGACTTCATCAACCCCCCAAATAATCCTGACAGTGAGGAAACATTAAAGCGTACAAGGGATGAAGACAATGAACAGACCCCAAAAAGAATGAAGAAGAAAAAGGTTGGTGTACTAAAAAATTTTAATTTTTTTTGTGTATTCAATGATGGATAATTTGATCTAATTATATTATTTTCCTCACTGGAGAAGCTTGTGAAAAAAAGATATGTGAGCTCCAACACTGACGATGACCTCGTGAACCCCCCAAATAATCCTGCAGCTGACGAAACATCAAAGCGTAGTAGGGATGAAGATAATGAACAGATGACAAGAGGAAGGAAAAAGATGAAAAAGGTTAATGTACTAAACATATTTTTACATTTGTGAACGATTAACTCTGGTTGTCTGGATTCTGCAATATGCACTCTACTTTAAACTCCTCGATTCACTTGAGTGAAACGAGATTCAATGCAGTGAATCGAGATTCACTGTAGTGAACCGAGATTCACTGTAATGAATCGAGATTCACTAGAGTGAATCGCGATTCATTGGATGTATCTCTATTCACTCAAGTGAATAGCTACTTAGTGGAGTCAATTTGTATTCACTCAAACATAGAGAATCTCGATTCACTAATGTGATGGTTTATGTATACTAACAGTGAAATTAAACTGTAACGATGATCAGTTTTTCCTTGTTGTGTTGAGTGACGAGACACTGAAAAAATGTAACAATGAATTGCGATATGGATTATAATATCTATATTCAATAATGTGATTAAACCTTCATGCTTGCCATGCATTATACAAAGTCTGTTATCATTAAAAAATGAAATGTCATCGGTTTAGCAGGTCTACGATCTAGTTCAAGAATAAAAAAAAGCATGTGTTGAGATGGTTGAGGTAACACCTATACCTCAACAGAAGACAACACGGGTTGTGACCATGCAAACCAGTGACGATGACTTCATCAACCCCCCAAATAATCCTGACAGTGAGGAAACATTAAAGCGTACAAGGGATGAAGACAATGAACAGACCCCAAAAAGAATGAAGAAGAAAAAGGTTGGTGTACTAAAAAATTTTAATTTTTTTTGTGTATTCAATGATGGATAATTTGATCTAATTATATTATTTTCCTCACTGGAGAAGCTTGTGAAAAAAAGATATGTGAGCTCCAACACTGACGATGACCTCGTGAACCCCCCAAATAATCCTGCAGCTGACGAAACATCAAAGCGTAGTAGGGATGAAGACAATGAACAGATGACAAAAGGAAGGAAAAAGATGAAAAAGGTTAATGTACTAAACATCTTTTTACATTTGTGAACGATTAACTCTGGTTGTCTGGATTCTGCAATATGCACTCTACTTTAAACTCCTCGATTCACTTGAGTGAAACGAGATTCACTGCAGTGAATCACTATTACTGAATCTCGATTCATTGAAGTGAAACTGGAATGAATCTGGATTCAGTACTACTGAATCTTGATTCAAATACATTGAATGTAATTTTAAACTATCGAATCTTGTCTATCGCCATGTTAATAATTTATGGTGACCAATGTCTGTGATATTCAAAATGCAGGATTGTATTGAGAGGGTTCAACGGAGAGCTGCAGAGCTGGAATCTGCAAAAAATATATTTGATGCTGAGTGTCAGACAATGAGAAAGCTGTTCCCCAATGACAATGAGCTCTTTCAGATTCAACAGAGAGTTTCAAATGTACTTGTTCAGGGGTGGGGACATCGTGTAAGTACCTGTGACGATGAAACAGCTGTGGGAAACATTGTTGATGATCCCCCTAATGTGAACACCAAGGTGAGTAGAGATATGCATGGTTCCCCTGCTGTTGATCCAATATCAGCTGAGATACCACAAACACAAGTCTCCCCAAAGTTTATTCAAGAAGTTGATAAGATTATAGAGTCTGTTAGCATGAAAAAGGATGACAGACCAGTGAGACGGAAGATCAGCGAATGTAGTACCCCACAGACTGAAGAACCTAGTTTTTCTCTTGGGCTGACACAAGATACTCAGACTGAATCAGTGGAAATGGTTGATGTTGTTCAGATTGCTAAAGCTTGTGAATCTGAAATCATTAATGAATCTGTACAAAGAACTGATAAACAATCTGAAGATGCTGCTGCAGTTAATGAATGTAAAGGTAAGAAAGTTCAGGTGGCCGAAAATAAGGGACATGCGGGAAGGGGGAAAGAAAAGAGGATGGTAAAGCCTGCAACGTCTCTTCGGTCACCATGGGTGCAGAGGGTATCTCAGATTACTGCTAGGCAAAGTCAGCTGGAAAGCATCATATGGAATTGGGTACATAGAGAAGTAAGGCATTCAGGTGATGATACCGCTGAAGAAGAGAATTTGTGAGTTCTGAACACTTATTTGATATTTTATTATTAGGTGTGAGACTCGCTATTGTTGCTGTTTTTTCAGTGAAATGGTATTTTGTCCCTTTATTAAATTGAATATTGTTACTGTTTTTCAGTGAAATGGTTTTTAAGTGGAGACAAATTGAATGTTTCTTACCTGCTTTCAAGACTTTCCTTCCTTCTGAGGACATTGAGGCAAATTTAATCAGCATTTGGTCCTATATTTTGAACAGCAGAGAAAAAATGAAGTCTGAAAATTCTCCACTTAGATTCTTCTGCAATGTTGAGACAACCGTACGTATCTTCCTTTATTTTATTTAAAATAACACTTGAGTAACATATTATTTAACCAGTTTTATGTTGTACAGTTTTGCAACATTCATCACACAGATGAGGCCAATGATGAATTGAGATACAGTCGGTTTGCTTCACGGATGGATGAGCAACTTGCTCTGTATCCACATATGAAGTTTAATGAGATTGATATGGTAAAGATTCGAAGACAATGTTTTTATTCTTTAGCCCAATTTTAACTATATCTGTAAAATCTCTGATTAAATTTCACAACAAATAGGTCTTCTTCCCCATAAATGCGTTTGAGCATTTCTACATTGTATGCTATGGGCTAAAGAATCCAAGTATGGAGCTGATTGACAATAGCAAAAACTGCCCAGACTACAAGGAAAAATACCAAGGTCGTCCTGAGGGTTTGGTATGTTTTTTCCACCTTACGTATGTTCTTTAAACATTAACTGGCAAAATACAGTAATAAGTGAATCCAGATTCAATATAGTAAATCTGGATTCATCCAGATTCACTGTAGTGAATCCAGATTCAATATAGTGAATCCAGATTCACTATAGTGAATCTGGAATTCACTAGAGTCAGATAATTCCAGATTAGCTAACTCTAGTGAATCTCGATCACTATAATTAGTGAATCTTGAAACTTTGATCTGTGTTCACATCACGTAATCACGATCCATATTAGCTAACTCTAGAGTCAGATAATTCCAGATTAGCGCTAGTAAATATGTGTTCACATCACGTAATCACGATCCACTAGCTATAACTAGTAATCTCAAACTTTGATCACTAGAGTTAGTGAATCTGGATTCTCATCTTACTATGAATCTCGATTCAATATAGCTAGTTAATCTGTGTTCACATCACATAATCACGATCCACTACCTATAGTTAATTCTAATGAATCCAGATTCACTAATATGAATCCAGATTCATTAGAGTAAGTCCAGGTGAACTAACTCTATTAAATTCTAGCGAGCTAGATCCAATGAATCGTGATTCAATGTCATTAATACTGTTTCCATATAAACAACCAAAACAAATTGTATATTACATTAAACATTACTGTATAATAATTTGGATTTATTATGTGACACTGATTAATTTTGATTAAACAGCACCAGAATTTTGTGAGATATTTGGCAGACAAAAAACATCACAAGGCGAGTGAAATAAATACATTAACGCCTGACAGACTTGAGATGGAGTGGAGAACGGCCGAAAACAAATTTGATTGTGGTATTTTTGTCATGAGACATATGGAGACCTACATGGGCGGTGGTACAGCAAATTGGAACTCTGGTTTTCATAGAGAGGGTGTAAGTGTTTAAACTAATAATGTGTTGATAATTTACATTTAGTCTTTTTGAATTAATAAAATTTAGAATATAAAGCACATCAATTAGCTACTGAATCTTGAACTGAACTTTTATTCATATGGACAGGAGCGATTAAAAAATCAGCTACATAGACTGAGGTCTATATACTGTTGCCAAATTCTTACTGAACCAACAAATGAATTGGCCAAAGAAGTCATCAGGAAAGCCCAACTGCACCATGCTGAAACTGCCAAATTCAAAAAAGAGACGAGGAAGATCACAAGATCTCAAAGAAAATGATATTCTGAAATCAGCATAATTTTCAATGTTGAAGTTTACAGTTATTGAGTACATTGTCACTTAATGTTATGGAATACTCTAGTTTGTGTTGAACTGCTTTTCTATGTAAAAACTGCTTTATGAGAATAGCTTTGTCATAGTTTTATTTCTGAAATGAAATATAACAACTAAATTAAACATCACTTTGTTGTACTGTTTTCTTTAATGGGCATGTCTGTGCGTCATGGAAATCGATTATTTTGCACATATTACACAGCCTTGGCACCTTCTTTTTTCGTTGAGTAAGTGATTTCTCATAATCACCAACAATTCTCCGTCCACACCCCTTGTTTCTACCTTCAATGGGAGGTTTAACGATCACTTCCGCTGGTATTTTTGAGCCAACAAAAAACTCCATTACATCATTTTTGTTCTGTGTGTCAGATTTCCAACTAGATTCACGCAAACTGTGCTTCAACTCCTTCAACTTCCCTTCCAGGTAGTCAAGTCTCTCACCATCTAAACCTGCCAAACTCACACAGGATTGGAAATCATACCATATGTCATTCAACTTGCGATTTGTAACTTCAATTGCATTGCACTGTTCTGATATTTCCTTGAACTGCAATGAATGCCTCATCTCAGCACCTTTTGTCCATCGGTTCACAACAAGATGTCTTGGTATTTTTGTTACATCAGCTTGGTTCAGTGCAAAAAAACCATGTCTACATACTATACCTATTTTCTCAAACAGCCTACACGTACATTGCACGTCATTGTTCAAGTAAGCGTGTTTCACCTAAAATTCAAAAAACAATGTATATTAGCACCGAATAAAAAAAGAAAATGACAAGCGAATGAAATGGTCACTGAATCTCGATTCAGTGGTGTGAATCGAGATTCACTTCATTGAATCGCGATTCACTGCATTGAATCTGGATTCAATTTTTATTGTTTCAATCTCCATTATTAAGTTTTACCTCAAATATTTTTCCATGTCTCTTTTTGTCCTTTAAGGAAAAAATCTTCACAACATCTTCTTCTGATATACTGTCGATGCTCATATCATAACAGGATGACATTATCTCTTTCTGTACCTCATAAAACATTGTTCGAGTGTACAACTCTGCTGCATCCCTCTCCAATAACAATGGCGTGTCCATTCTTGGCATCGACTTTGTTCCTTCATAGTTTAATCTTGCGTTTGTATGCCTTTGCTTCTCCATAGCACTCTCGTATCGGAGATAAAATTCTGTCAATGTGTCAGATCTACGGTTGAATTTGTCAAAGAAACTGTTCTCACTCTCTGATATTGATGTAGTCCGCAATAAACCGGCCATTGGATCATCAGCATAATAGGCTGGAATCCATGACTCCCGAATGTTATACAGTTCACACAACCATTCATTACTTTCAAGCTTATATTCTTTCATAACATCTTTCCAACCGACTTCAAATGTTGCTGGATCTATATCTATACTCCAAATCAGTGCATTGATCTTCCTCTTGAAATCATCCATCTTCGAAATGCATTTTGCCAACTACAATATAAATATATAACGAAAGATTCAGTATTTGTCTAATGAGGATTCATTATATTTATATGTGGGATTCATTACCTTTTGGTTAAATTTCTTCATGATGTGCCACATGCACAAACGGTGACGTGCTTCTGTAAAGACGGTTGGTATAGCTTGCTTCATGGTAGGGCACTGATCTGTAACAATACACTTTGGCTCGCGAATCATGCATTTCATGAATACCTCAAAAATCCAGACATAGTTATCAATGTCCTCTTTAGCTATCAATCCTGCTGCAAATACAACACACTTCTTATAATTGTCGAGACCAGTAAATGGAACAAACTTCATGTTGTACCTATTGTATCACATACAAAAAATATAAGATTCACTATGATATATAATTACAATATTGAAAATAGTAAGAGATTAACTATAAAATCTTACTTGTTTGTGGAATATGTAGAGTCAAATGATATCACATCTCCAAATACATCGTAATTTCTTCGCCCAATAACATCTGCCCAAAAGATGCGAGTTAATCGACCGCCTTCATCAACTGCATAATCATAGAAAAATCCATCACTCATCTCCTTCTTATCCGTGAACTTCTCGATGATCATTTGAGCATCTCGATCACCAATATAAAGCTTCACATCCCTACTCCAATTTTTAAACTCGGTACAGGTAGCACCAACATTAGAATAACTTCCACACAACTCCTTAGCAAAGTTATATGTTTTGTTAGGCCCCATGTTGGCTTTTGCTCCATCAAATACAAGTTTCTTATGTGCGAGACCGAGAACTCTATTTGACTTCAAAAATTGTTTCCCACTACCGGAGACCAAAAAATGAGAATGCTCTTCAACAAATGAGAGAACATTATATCCTTTCAAACCATCAAACTTAAACACGACTTTAGCTTTGCAACCACATCTACTAGATACAGTTCTCCTTCTCTTTTTCGAACTGCTACTAAAATCATCAAAATCAACATCCATCTTTGATTCATTGCTGCCAGCTCTACTGCAAACAATGTGTTTAAGAAGAACTGTACCGTCCTCATGTTTCTTCTCTGTATGCCGTCTGATCTCAAACCCACTTTTACGTCCATACTCTCGGTAAAACTCTATACCATCCTCTAGTGATCGGAAGCTTTGGTTTAGATAAGGTTTAAATTCGGCTTCAACCCGAGGTTTCCAATACATACCACCACCTGGTGATTCAAAAGGAATCGAGCTAACTTCGTCCATTCCATCTTCCAAAAAATCACTGTCCGATGCATTTATAACATGTGGTTCCTTAACTTGTTCATTACTGCCTACAACTGAAAATAAAAGAACATAAATAATATGGCTATGTTTTTATATACTGAATCTGGATTCATCGCAATGAATCTGGATTCACTGGAGTGAATCTCGATTCACTAATTTGAGTACATATGGTTTATATGGTTAAATTCAATGCAGTGAATCTCGATTCACTAATTAAACCATATATGGTTTATGTATATTAACAGTGAATTCCCATATTTTCTTTCGTGAATCTGGATTCAATGAATTGAATCCACATTCACTAAAGAAAACATGGGAATACATTATGAAGATCATTGCATTCCCTGCACAACTAGAACTTGTTCAACTGAATTCAAGCTCTCCAATTAAATTGACATAAAATGTTCACGAATATAAACTCCTAGATAATAAGTCATATGACTAAGTTTTGATATACTGAATCGGGATTCATCGCAATGAATCTAGATTCACTGGAGTGGATCTAGATTCACTGCATTGAATTCATATCATTGCTAATTAATCTGTAGTGAATCTCGATTCACTGCAGTAAACAAGTGAATAAATTATGAAAAACACAATCGAGATTCATCGCAATGAATCGAGATTCACTGGAGTGGATCTAGATTCAGTGCATTGAATTCATATCATTGCTAATTAATCTGTAGTGAATCTCGATTCACTGCATTGAATCCAGATTCACTGCAGTAAACAAGTGGATAAATTATGAAAAACACTGCAATCTATAACAATGAATCTCGATTCAATGCAGTTAATCTAGATTAACAACTATAACGTGTTCAACTGAATTCAAACTCTCCATTTAAATATCCATAAAATGTTTAAGCGTGTAAGCTCCTATATAATAAATCATATGACTAAGTATTTAAATACTGAATCTAGATCCATTACAATCAAAACAACTAGACCCTGCACACCTGAATTCAAGCTCTCCATTTAAATCTCCATAAAATGTTTAACAGCCAGCTGCTGGACGATGATCGAGAGAGCTGAAAAACGCTGAACGAGAGCTGCTAGACAACGAACGATAGCTGCTGGACGATGAACGACAGAGCTGAAGAACGCTGAACGAGAGCTGCTGGACGATTTCCCGATGAACGAGAGCTGAAGAACGATGAACGATGAACGAGAGCTGATGGACGATTTCTCGATTGAGAGAGAGCTGCTCTTCGTGACTGTTGGGTTGCCTGAGCCGTGAGATTGCATGGAGAAATGGAGAACTCAACAGAGAAGCATTAATTACCTCTCTTTTATTTATTTATTTATTTATTTATTTATTTATTTATATTTTAGACTCTTATGACACTCTCTCTTCATGACTCATGTATATGTGTTCACTTGGTCCATCTTTGTATGTGAGTTGTGTTTAGCATACTTTACATCCATTCTTGCTCACATATGTTTGCCTTAATCATTATTGCATATATTCTATATGGCTTTTTTGATAGGGAAGTCTTTCCTTATTTTTGTTTATACTCACTTATGCATTTTGTTAGGGGAAGCTTTCACTCTCTTCTTAATCATATTGTTTGTCCTCATTTTGATGTTGACAAAGGGAGAGAAACATGTATATTGTGAGTATATATTACTTTGGTTTTTTCATGCATGAGCATTACAAATTATATATTCATTTGATATCATGCATATTTTTATATACTCTTTGTGTAGATTGTTTGTCATCATCAAAAAGGGGGAGATTGTTAGCATCATGGTTATGAGCCTACTCCCTAATCTTGTTTTGATGTTTACAAATAATTCCTAACATTGTGTGTCGAGTGCTTGTATTTATTCTATTAGGTAATCTACACAAATATCGAAGTTGGAGGATGGATGGGCTAGAGCTTTCACGATCATATCCTTTAGAGGATGGAAGGAATAGGTGTGTGAAGCAATACAATTCAAGTCAAATATCCAATATCAAGTTTCATCCGTAAAGTTTACCAAAACGAGCTTAATTGAAGATCAAGATAGCTTGAGTAAATTAGTTTAGGGTTTATACTTGTGTGTTAATACTTAGAGATTAATCTTATACACACATACACGTTTTGATTTTATAACTTTCAAGTTTAAATATGAAACAAATATACTTATCTATATAAATACATACATGTTTCATATTTATCATTTTGGTTTTAGTAAAATGCATATATTATGCAAAACTTCATTTTTAAGAAAATACTGTGTTTATAAAGTCTATAAAGGCATACAAAAGTTTTCAAACTTTAGTTTAAGTCAAAATATCAAAAACATGTGTATTGACATTTTATATTTTGACTTATTTTGTAAAATGATAAGTTTTCACAATTGAGAAGTGCAAATTGATTTTTTTTCAAACATGTTCATTATCATGTTTATAAACATTTTTAAAGTTTTACATTTTTTAGAATTTATTTGCTATTTTAAAAAGGGGTTTAAAAATCAGATTTACTATTCAAAACAGATTGATATTGTGTTATCAGTCGACTGATGCAAGGGATCAGTCGACTGATGAACTCGCCTGGAATTACCAAAAGTTTTTGTTTTTGCGACTGATGAACTATCACTCGACTGATGAGTTTATCAGTCGACTGATGAGGTTTTGAGTCGACTGATGTGCTATGAGCTGCTTGTAACGGTCAGCTCATCAATCGACTGATGAACAATATCAGTCGACTGACGCCTGTAACAGCTAGTTTTTCTAGCTTTCTGTTTTTTTATCTTTTTGCTGGTTTTTCTTGGTTTTTGGGCTTTGGTTTTCATCCTATATATACCCCTTTGCCATAACTATTTTCAACTACCAGAAAAAAAGGTTTAAAATAAGTTTACAAGAGTTTAAGATTTGTTTAAGTTTGTTTTAGTGTTTGTTTGGTTTGTGAAGAAATTTTCACAAGAGCTAGAAGAGATCATCCTTTGGTGTTTGAGCTTCATCTCATCTCTCTCTTATTTATTCATTGGAGAAGTTTTCTAAACTCAAACTCTAGCTTTACATTTATATACTTGTTTGATTATCATTGTTATTAAGCTAGATTTCATATTTGAGTTTAGTTTTGATTTATTCTCTTTGTTACACACACCCGCTTGAGCTTTTAGTATTTTCATATATAGTATATTTGGGTTGTGAGATATTGTAATATTAAGTTGAGCTTAATTGAGTTCTCACCTTGTTTAGAGAACAAATTATTTGTGTTTGAGCTTTCATTTGCGAGGTCACATTGTATCGCACAAATACACCAAGAGGAGTGTAGAGGTGAGAGACGTGGTTGGGTTCTAAGAGGAGTGGTTTCGGTAGTAAAGCCTAGTGAGAGGTAGTAATTCCGAGCACTTGAGGGAGATATGTGAGAGGCCAACACTTGAAGTGGTATTTGTGTAGTTGCATTGTGAGTAATTATGAACATTGATCGGTGAGCGTTGAAAACCGATATTGTATGGTGTAAACGTTTTTCGGGTGAGCGTCAAAAACCCCATTGTGTAGTGGATTCTCCCCGGGAGTAGGGAGCGGAGACGTAGGTCGTAAGGACCGAACTCCGTGATCATTTACTTGTGTTTGAGTTTGGCTTTGACGCATTTATTCGTGTATATTTTCATATTGCCATTGTTGCATGTTTATATCACTCTTATTTATATTGCTTATCCTTGCTCATATATCTTGTTGTATATCATAATTGCTAGGATATTATTAATTAGTTTTTAATTAATATAAATATCAGATTAGATTAGCATAAACTCTATTCACCCTCCTCTAGGGTGCTTTCACATCCCGCTCAGGAACCGACACGCTGCCCATCAGTTGACACACTATCTATGCCCAAGAAACAAGGTGATGCCCGCACAGATTCGCCAATAACACCAGCATGTCACACCAACAGCGACCCATCATATTCTTCATAAATGCACCTCAGAGATACCAATCATCGATTATTCAAATTTCACTCAAACTCCTAGCCACGTTCGAATGAAAAGGGCTGGTGTTATATCTCGCAAATAACCCGTGTTAATCCTCTCTCTAGAGTCGACACATGTCCCATGACTATTAACCTTCTGTCCAAGCTCATTCTAAAGTAGGACAACTCATGCAGCATAAGCGCAAGCTTTTCCAAACATGTCTCCGGTCAGACCAATAACTTACGAGGCCGACTAGAAAGACGGTGCTTGTCGATCTGATCTAAAATTCGAGATGAGAAACATCTGTTAAACCCTAGAGGGGGGGGTGATTAGGGTCTTATGCTAATCTAATCCGATTTTATGCCAATTAAAACTAATTAATGAGTTATCCTAGCAAGTATAAAATACAACATGATATGTGAGCTAGGATAAGTAATATGAACAATGAGATATATCCTATATGATAAAAATATATCTAAGGATATATAAACTAGCACAAGGGTGATATAATCAAACTATAAAAGTGATAGGGCAAAATATACAAGAGTAATAGGCAATGGTGATATAAGATAAATGCATAAGCAAATGCGCTAATGACAAACTCAAACACACTCAAATGATCACGGACTTCGGACATTCCATCCTACGTCTCCGCTCCCCACTCCCGGGGAGAAATCCACTATCACAATCCGGTTTGGAAGCCGGAACTTCTACACACTCGGTTTACAAGTTCACCGAAAACTCTCACAAATAATCACTATGCAATCCCACTCTACACCCTCACAAGTGTTGGACCTAGACGTGTCTCCCTCAATTACTCGGATATCACCTCTCCCTAGGTTGGTCAACCGACGCCACTCCTCTTGGGACGATCCCCGACTCTCACCACACACTTCTCTCGGTGTATAAGTGTATTACAAGTGATCCTCACAATAAGCACAATATAACAAATGATTGTTCTCTAATATGGATGAGAACACAATGAAAGCTCACACTCAATTGTTACAACTCTCACCAACCCAAATATACTATGTATAAAAATACAATAAGCTTAATGTGGGTGTGTGTAAACAATGAGTGAAATCAAATCTAACTCAAATAGTAAACTAGCAATAATAAGAATATGAAAATCAATAATAAAATTGCTAGAGAAAAGAGTTAGAAAACTTCTCTATAAATACAAAGAGAGGATGATGAAATGTTGAAGATGAACTCCTCAACAACTGATGTAAGCTCCTCTTTGTAAAAAAAAACCAAACAGCCTTTAAACCAAACTTAAAACCAGACTTAAACTCTTTTAAAACTTGTTTAAAAACTTCTTGGATAGGTGTAAGAACTGAGGTCAATGGGGGTATTTATAGCCTCCCAAGACCTCAACCAAAAACCCCAAACAAAAGACCAAAAAGCCCCAACCAACGGCTGCAAGAAAATAGCCGTTAGGATGGAAAAGACAGCACGGCGGTCGACCGTGACGTTCTCGCGGTCGACCGTGAGGCATATGCAAAGCTGAGTAACTTCCAGAGAGTTTGGCGGTCGATCGTGGCGGTCGACCGCGGGTACTGTAGCACTGTGTATTAGGTTTGTAAAATTAATTAAAAATAGTAAATCAGCTCCAAAAATTATGAAATTTTGTGGAAAAGTTTTAGACATGTAGAATGACATGTTAGAGAAATAATTTATGAAAAATAATTTTCCAGTTGAGAGAAATAAATGTTTTAACACAGATATACAGTTTCTGAAAATCTGCTGACATACACGATATTGTAAAATCAATTGGGCATAGTAAATCAACTCCAAAAATAGTAAAATTTTGAGGGAAGTTTCTAAACATGTAGATAAATATGTCAAAGAAAGAATTTCTTGAATATCACTTTTCATTTATGAAAACTCATCTGTTTTGTAAAACATGCACGAACATGCACGAACGAAAAACATGATTTTGTAAATTCAATTAAACATAACAAATCAATTTCAAACTTGATAAAACTTTAGGAAATGTTTGAAAATGTGATTTTGAACATGTTACAAAAAAGAATTTTCCAATTTGCATTTCCCAATTGTGGAATCTCATTATTTTGTAAAATCACATAAGTATGGACTTGTAAAAGCTTGATCTTGACAAAATGAGTTTAAACAAAGTTTTGAAAACTTTCCAATAGATTTATAAACTTGATAAAAGATATAAAATAATCCAAACCAAACGTGTGTGTGTGTGTGTGATATTGACCTTGAAGTATTAACACACATAATATAAGCCCTAAACTAATTTACCCAAGCTTGATTGGTCTTTAATATGCTTGACTTGGTAATCTCGCGAATGAAGCTTGAACTTGATCTTTAACTTTGAATTGAAAGGCTTCACTCCACTATTCCGCCAACCTCCATTGGATATGATCGTTGAAGCTCTATTCCATCCATCCTCTCCATTGGATATGATCGTTGAAGCTCTATTCCATCCATCCTCCAACATATTGTTTATCTAGAATAAATATAAAACACAAACACTAGACAAACAATATTAGATATAAATTGTTTGTAAATCATCATCAAAACAAGAAGGCCAACAACATCCTCACTCAGCCTACCATTCGAACTCACAACACTCAACTCATCCAAATCGACAACTTACAAAGCCGACCAGAAAGGCGATATTTGTCGGTCTCCAACAAGGCGAGTCGGAAGGCGATGCATCCTCAAGTCCCCCGCCAACAATTGATTGCCATCACATTAAATTTATGATCAAAGTCATACTTACTCCAACCCAAAAGTCTTTATGACTCATTGGACCTCGACAGCACCATGCCGCCTAACCACTATTGCATTAAACACCTGAGTGACTCATCCCCCTCAGCAGCCGACATCTATAAAGTAAATGCTCACAAAGCCACCTGTTTGAACTTAGCCTAAGTTACCCTTTTGCCCCCTTTGCATCCGGTATAAAAGGGAAGTGATATCTGCTGCTTAAGATCATATTTGCTCATCTTCTCCACTCAAGCTTAAACCACCAGAGATCCCAACTCTGGCCTCTTAATATTTATGTGTAGGATGGATCTATCGGTCTTAAGAATGGGTCATTTGAAGAAGTTCGAGAACTCTAACACCCTACATAATCCACAGATAAACTCTCTCTTAGATAAACTGACATCAACAAGGGGTTTGCTGAGTGACCCCCAAAGTTGAGGGGGTTGCTAAATTTAACCCTTTGTATAATTGCACTATTTTAAAGGTGGTTTAGGGCCTGTTTGGTTACTTTTTTTGTAAAACACACAATTGCTACAGTACTATGGAATTAAGGGCATGTTTGTTTGCTAATTTTTTAGGCTTGTAATACTATAGAAGTCAGGTACTACAATATTACCCTAAACTCCTCTACTTGGTTTGTTTAAATGAGTGTGCTATTGTAATTGAGTTGGCGCTACTGTAGCTGAGTTAGCAGACGTTCGGTATTTCTCAGCAATAAGCAGAGATTTGGGCCCGTGTTACTATAGCTGTCAAAAACGGCTAGAGCACTCAATACCTCGTTACTGTAGCTACTGCGCGTTTTTACAAAAAGTCACCAAACATGCCCTAAGTGGTACAGTTGTGCCTGACAGCTACAGTAACGCGATCCCTATTTCCTAACTTTTTACAGGGAATTGCCGAGGGCCTGCCAACTCCGCTACAGTAGCTATTGACTCTGCTACAATATGCAACCATTTTAACCTACCAAACAGAGGAGTTAATTATAAACACTGTAGCGATTGATAGTTACAGTATTACAACCCAAAATTGGGCAATCAAACACGCCCTTAGGGAGGGTTATTCATTGGGACATTTGGGGGGATAGTGAGATAATTTTGGGGATTCTATTCCATAATGTTATTCATTGGAACAATAAAATATGGACAATACCTTTTTGTGTTATTGGTTTTTTGGAACACTAGTGAGACAATTTCAACACTTGAGATAAAATTACCCCACTCATATACAATTTTTTTTCTCAATAGTAAAAATTTACCCCATCCTCCTTATTGGAATAATTTTGTTCTACTTTGAAGGCAATTGGGATAATTTTCAAACCTTTTTGTATTACTTGAACTAATACATGCTAATTATATTATAAATATATGACATGATATATAAAATATAAAGTAATAATATATTCAATATATTATATGTAATAAAATAAAATATTATTATAGTTTAATTTATATGTATAATTTATTTTATGATATTCTATATATTATTATGCAATATCACATACTATATTATATAATAGTACAACATATTTATTATAATATTTGTAAAACCCCGAAAGTTTGAATATTTTATGATAAATATGTTATATGGTGAAAAATAATATATTTTGATGTTTGAATATGATAAGAATTAATTTAACATATATTTATGAATATATGAGTGCATATGTACAAATCATGCACAAAAGCCAAGAGTGAAAATCTGGAAATAATGACTAGTTGAGAGTTTCTATATTTTACATACCGATGCAGTTAGAATATGAAAAAGTGTAAAATACTAAAGTTGTAGGTCTCTTCAGTAGCTTTTTTAAAAATCTTTAATCACCTCATTCCGAGGTCGGATGCGAAAGTTACATCTAAAATACCGAAGAGTATATTTCTAGTCAGACTGTGTTTTCCAGTTACGGATTTCGGTTTTTGGGCTTTAGTTATTCGGGTTTGCTGTCATATATATGCATGTTTATACATGAAAATCATCCCTTTTCTTCTGAGTTTCAAACCCTAGCAGCCATTCTCATTCTCTCTCAAACCCTAGCCCTAAACTTATGTTCTCGGGGAAGTTTCATGAGGAGAAAAGTGAGGAGAAGGCGAGATTTGCGCCGTTTGGCATAGAGGGATCTTTCTCACAAGTTTTTTTGGGAGTTCATCAACACCCCTCAGGCAAGTTTCATCTCGCCCAATCCCTCACCCAGTTTTTAAATGTTTTTAATAATTGTTTTCTTATGATTTGTGAGCCTAACATGCTAGTTTATGTATAAACATAGATCTTATTATTGTATATTGCAAAGAGAACAAGTTTTCAGTTAATAAAGATCACACACAAATTTCTTAATGTAGATCTAGATCTGGAAATACTTCTAACAAGAGTTTTTAAGAAAAATATTTGTTTTCGAAGGTTTCGACACGAAATATACATGTTTAAGTTTTTGATTTGCTTTATCTATAGTGATTAGTCTATAAATCACATGTTCTAGTTATGCTAAATCATTTATGAAGGTTTAATAATACCTATAATTATCACACGGAAGTTTAGGATCGAACCCACGTAGAACAAAAACCAAACTAGGGTTTCTGCTTTTACGCAGTCGACCGTGACGGTCGATCGCGTGCCGTGCACAAAAGCAGTAAGCTTCTGCTCCAGTCGCGGTCGACCGTGATGGTCGACCGCTAGGAATTTTTGCTGTTTTGTCCTGTTGTGTTTAGGTTTGTGTGGCTGGCATAATATCTGAGTTATTTGGGTTTGCTATACACTGAGAATTGTGTACATGAGTTGAGTACAGACATGAGTATCTTAGTTTTATTCACCGGGACATGAGGGTGAACAGTTTAGATGTTGTTTCAAACATTATTTATATGAAAGTCCTCGTGTTGGACTATAATCATCAGAGTCCTCGTGTTGGACTAGAAACTATTAAAGTCCTTGTGAGGGAATATGAGTTATGAGAGTCCTCGTGTTGGACTATAATCATCAGAGTCCTCGTGTTGGACTATAAGCTACTAAAGTCCTTGTGTCGGACTATAAACTATGAAAGTCCTCGTGTTGGACTTTAAGTAATACAGGTTGACATATTTTTGACATATGACAGATTATTGATGGTATGGTTGCAGATGGAGTTATTACTCCACGTAATTGTTGGATTGGGCATTTAGCTATTTACAATATGAGCTTATAGGATTGTTGAGTTACCCACGCACATGTTGTAAATTCCTAAATATCAAACTCCTATTTTATTTCGGAGATTGATTATATATATGTATTAACAGCTACTTTCATATCCCTCTAGCCCTTCCCCTGGGGTTGGTTGAGATGTTACTCGCTATAGCGCTTTGACGCTCGTTGTTTCCCCACTTTCAGGTAACGAGTCAGGTGCACGGAGAGCCGTAGCTTGATGGACTTGCTCTAGTTACTATTCATAGATATTTTATTAGCAGGTTATTGTTAGGACTCCACGATGATTTTGGTTATGAACATTGAGATGTTATTTCTAGCTTTGTAAATGCGAGGTGCCTTAAATGTTATTTCATTTGATTGTCTATGTCGAGACATATGTATTTAACTTAGAGGTTGTTCCTTTTTCAGAGATTGATTTATTCATGTCAGTGGTGGCTATTTCCTTCAGAGTATCTGTTGTTTAATATTTCTTCTGTACATTCTCTTTTGCCTGTTTTGTACCTACACATGTTATTGATTCCACTAGATAGATATTTATTATGATGGTGAAACATGTTATTACACGGTGTAGTACATGGCAGGTTTGACATTCTTAGTTTCACCTCGGACTGCAGCCTTGTTGAAACTATGGGCGTCACAGTTGGTATCAGAGCTCTAGTTCCAGTATCCTTAGGATCATCCTGTGTCGAGTCGTGGAGTTAGAGTAGAGTTTCTTAAGATTCGTGTATAAAGTCCACTAGAAATTTCTAGAATGAGTGAAATCGTTATATACGCATATTCAAAATTTCGTATATATTTTTTTTAGAGACTATATACTTTGATATGAAAAGTATTTGCGTGAATGATATATGATACAAATTTCTTATTATTATGAGTTCCATATATGTTTTGTCCGAGAACGTAGTCGAGGTAAACTTGTACCTGGAGAGCTGGGCAAGCAGAACCCCGAGTCGCAGCAGGCTCCACAATATTTGATTGACTTCCTGACGCCATTTACAATGAGATTTTGCAACACTTGAGGAGCAAGAGGTGTATCCGTCTCCACCAACAGTACCACTTTCAGGAGTTCCACCACCAATCGTGCCAGTTATGTCTATTAAAAATGAGATACTAATGAGTGCCCCACCACCAAAATCAGCTATTGATAGAGCCGCAGAGCGGGAGGCTTGGCACTGAAAGAACAAGAAAGATATCAGACACTGAGAGCACCATAGTTTTAGGACACACCGGATTGATGTGCAACCTATAAATAAAAAGAATATGTGAATGTTTCTTAACGTCGATTCAGTACCAAACCAAAGGTTAAATGTTTTCATCATAAAGGACATCATCGGGGAATGGCAACAAAGAATAATAAAGACTTTATATTTTCGCAGAGCAGCAAATATCAATTATTTGGGAGTATTTTGTTTACTCCTTCAACAAGCAGTTAGAATTAGTTCAATTGAAGCAGAGATATATGCCTGTAATTAATGAAG
>NC_033796.1:94409791-94411060 GCF_001876935.1 Asparagus officinalis
GGATTGGCTCTTAAAGAATAAGAAAGATATCGGACACTGAGAGCACCATAGTTTCAGGGCACACTGGATTGATGTGCAACCTATAAATAAAAAGAATATGTGAAGGTTTCTTAACGTCGATTCAGTACCAAACTAGAGGTTAAATGTTTGCATCATAAAGGACATCATCCGGGGAATGGCGACAAAGAATAGTAAAGACTTTATATTTTCCCAGGAGCAGCGAATATCAATTATTTGGTAGAATTCTGTTTACTCCTTCAACAAGCAGTTAGAATTAGTTCAATTGAAGCAGAGATATATGGCTGTAATTAATAAAAGAAATCAAAATCAACACAGTGACGATTACAAGGGCAAGAGATCTATTGAGGGATCTAGAGAACCCCAACAGCAGGGTAAGGATTTTTACCACAACGATAAGAATAGTATAAGAAGAGAGCACAAAATGATTCGAGAGCACTTCAACGACGCAGGAATTTGAATACATATTATATTTGTAACAAGATCGGGCATAGATCGAAGGATTGTCGCAATGCACCGGCAGAAGACCAGCATGACAGAGGTCAGGGTCAATAGTCTCAGAGCCACTGTTGCAGCCAACAACGGAGAATGAAGTATTACTCGTTATCTAAGAGATTCCTGAGGGACAGATGGTCCCACACATATATTTATTATATACTATATTATTATATAATATGAATTAGTGATTATAGTATAACATATTATATTTTTGTATAAATAACAGATATTATTATATAATATGTTAATAACATATATTAATATTTTAATAACATATATTAATATTTTAATAACATAATTTAATAAAATATATTAATAATATTATATAATAACATATATTAATAATATTATATAATAACATATATTAATATTTTAATAACATATATTAATAATATTATATAATATATTATTATATAATATTAATTAGTAATTATAGTATAACATATTTATTATAATATTATATAATATTTTAATAACATATATTATTATATAATATTATATAAATATTTTTAATGACATATATTAATAATATTATATAATATATTATTATATAATATTAATTAGTAATTATAGTATAACATATTTATTATAATATTATATAATATTTTAATAACATATATTATTATATAATATTATATAAATATATTATTATAGACATATATTAATAATATTATATAATATATTATTATATAATATTAATTAGTAATTATAGTATAACATATTTATTATAATATTATATAATATTTTAATAAC
>NC_033796.1:94415995-94442822 GCF_001876935.1 Asparagus officinalis
GTCGGAGTAACCTATCGGCTGCTCACATGGGTTCTCAGGTATAACGCGTTCGTTTGTTCGACGCGTCTTCTTCTGAGTAGACATTGCCTTGTTGGCCTCTGCAAGAGTCGCACGTTTGGAATCACTCCTTTGTGAGGGTGAAACCTTAACGGGCTCTTGGTCCTTTGCACGCACCGCCGAGCTGGTTGTTGCAGAGATCGATTTGTTAGGAGGTCGTGTACGACCCCCAGTCTGGATGTTGGCTCGAAGCTCCTTCAACGATCCCCAGCTTTCCTTGACAAGCGCTTTTCCTCGATTCTCGGGTAGAGCATCGATACGGTTGTTCAGAGGATTCCTAGACTTGGGGAAATCCACGCTGCGGTGGGGCTTTACCGAAGGTTCGGGACCTGAAATGGACGAAGGTTGGAGAGCAATATTACCTGCTTTTACCTTAGGCGTTGATTCGGCCTTTGGCATCCAAACTCGTTCGGACCTCGGCGATCTCTTAACGGCCTCTCCCTTTAGCATTTCTCGTGCTTTTTGGACCAGGGCTCGGGCATGCGCACGCAAGGCGCGGCGCTTCTGGATTCGCTCCTCGAGAGTAGAACGGGTTCTTTTGACATGAACCCATTTGTTTGTTTCTGCTTCGGAGGAGGGGCTGGTTGTTTGCCGTTGTTGCTCTTGGCGTTGCCTGGATTTTAGATCCACGTTATAGCGGATCCCATCCATTGGCTCCAAAGCCTCGGCAAGTTGTCGAGCAAGACGTTGACGTTGTCTTTGTCGTGCTCTCTTTGATAATGCCGGAGCGTCTTCAGAAGTCATCTCCTCGGCGGAAGAGGAATCCGGATCTGCGATCTCGACCAGGTTGGACGACGTGGGGACGTCGCGTGGTGCAAGTGCAGAGGCGGCAACGGGGTCTTGGATTTTTGAACCGAAGGACCTGCAATCATTTATGAAAGAGGTTACCTTTCTGTACCCGTTTGGAGAGGCGGATCTGGAGGAGGAGGAAGAGAGGCCTTCTTTGAACCGTTGTTGATCGAGCTCGTGTTCTTCATTCACCCCGATCTTGAGTGCTGGTTGCGTCACGACGGCGTCGGTTGCGATGCCGTTGGCTCCCACTGTGGTCGCCAGTCTGTTTGCGGAAAAAGTTGCTGTATTCATTGCTGCATTCATTACAACTTCAATCGTTACAATGAAATAAAAAGATAGCCTTTTTATAAGACCGGTACACAATGAAAACAAAATAGATACAACTCTTTTCAAACAAACGCAAGATCTGTTTGTCATCTCTTGCTTGCGTGGGTCTTTTGCCTGTGACGGGGATGTTGATATCCGTGGACCACCGGGGCACTCAGATCTGGTCCGAGAAAATCGGGCAGAGTTTCGTCTATCCGCGGAGGGATTTAGAAACTCTGAACCTCGTCGATCTGCGTGAGATCTAGAGGTTTACAGCTCCTATCTCGGCTAAAGCGAGACACCAGCTCTACTTAGTATCACCGCTAAGGGGCAATACTAAGGAAAAGAAAAAGGGGAATGAAGAAGAAGACTCCTTTGCTGCAGAAGGCTCGCTCACTCCTCGATCCGGCAGGGCTTCGCCGCTCTCTTAGAAAACCCCGACTCCTTACTCCGGCAGGGCTTCGCCGCTCCTCTCTGAAATTTCAGATCTCAAAGGCTAGAGCTCAAGATCTGAAATTTCTCTCTCAAAACCAAGGCCAAGAGAAATGAGGCCCTAGGGGCCTATTTATAGGAAAAGCAAGGGGTAGGGGGCTGGTTGAGGACACCCCTAGGGGGGTGTCTCGGCTCCAAAACCGAGACACCCCTTGGGGGTGTCTCGGCCATGGCCGAGACACCCCAAGGGGTGTCTCGGTTTTGGAGCCGAGACACCCCCCTAGGGGGTGTCCTCAACCATCCCCTACCCCCATTGGTTTCCTATAAATAGGCCCCTAGGGCCTCCATTCTCTTGGCCTTGGTTTTGGGAGAGGAATTTCAGATCTAGAGCTCTAGCCTTTGAGATCTGAAATTCCAGAGAGGAGCGGCGAAGCCCTGCCGGAGGAAGGAGTCGGGGTTTTCTAAGAGAGCGGCGAAGCCCTGCCGGATCGAGGAGTGAGCGAGCCTTCTGCAGCAAAGGAGCCTCCTTCTTCATTCCCCTTTCTTTATTTTCCCTTAGTGTTGCCCTTAGCGGTGATACAAAGGAGAGCTAGTGCCTCGTTTTAGCCGAGACATAAGCTTTACACCTCTGAGATCCCACGCGGATCGACGGGGTTCAGAGTTTCTAAAATCCCCCCGCGGATAGACGAAACTCTGCCCGATTTTCTCGGACCAGATCTGAGTGCCCCGGTGGTCCACGGATATCAACATCCCCGTCACAGGCAAAAGACCCACGCAAGCAAGAGATGACAAACAGATCTTGCGTTTGTTTGAAAAGAGTTGTATCTATTTTGTTTTCATTGTGTACCGGTCTTATAAAAAGGCTATCTTTTTATTTCATTGTAACGATTGAAGTTGTAATGAATGCAGCAATGAATACAGCAACTTTTTCCGCAAACAAGCTGGCGACCACAGTGGGAGCCAACGGCATCGCAACCGACGCCGTCGTGACGCAACCAGCACTCAAGATCGGGGTGAATGAAGAACACGAGCTCGATCAACAACAGTTCAAAGAAGGCCTCTCTTCCTCCTCCTCCAGATCCGCCTCTCCAAACGGGTACAGAAAGGTAACCTCTTTCATAAATGTTTGCAGGTCCTTCGGCTCAAAAATCCAAGACCCCGTTGCCGCCTCTGCACTTGCACCACGTGACGTCCCCGCGTCGTCCAACGTGGTCGAGATCGCAGATCCGGACTCCTCCTCTGCACTTGCACCACGTGACGTCCCCGCGTCGTCCAACGTGGTCGAGATCGCAGATCCGGACTCCTCTTCCGCCGAGGAGATGACTTCTGAAGACGCTCCGGCATTATCAAAGAGAGCACGACAAAGACAGCGTCAACGTCTTGCTCGACAGCTGGCCGAGGCTTTGGAGCCAATGGATGGGATCCGCTATAGCGTAGATCTAAAATCCAGGCAACGCCAGGAGCAACCACGGCAAACAACCAGCCCCTCCTCCGAAGCAGAAACAAACAAATGGGTTCATGTCAAAAGAACCCGTTCTACTCTCGAGGAGCGAATCCAGAAGCGCCGCGCCTTGCGTGCGCATGCCCGAGCCCTGGTCCAAAAAGCACGAGAGATGCTAAAGGGAGAGGCCGTTAAGAGATCGCCGAGATCCGAACGAGTTTGGGTGCCAAAGGCCAAATCAACGCCTAAGGTAAAAGCAGGTAATGTTGCTCTCCAACCTTCGTCAATTTCAGATCCCGAACCTCCGGTAAAGCCCCACCGTAGCGTGGATTTCCCCAAGTCTAGGAATCCTCTGAACAACCGTATCGATGCTCTACCCGAGAATCGAGGAAAAGCGCTTGTCAAGGAAAGCTGGGGATCGTTGGAGGAGCTTCGAGCCAACATCCAGACTGGGCGTCGTACACGATCTCCTAACAAATCGATCTCTGCAACAACCAGCTCGGCGGTGCGTGCAAAGGACCAAGAGCCCGTTAAGGTTTCACCCTCACAAAGGAGTGATTCCAAACGTGCGACTCTTGCAGAGGCCAACAAGGCAATGTTTACTCAGAAGAAGACACGTCGGACAGACGAACGTGTTATACTTGAGAACCCATGTGAGCAGCCGATAGGTTACTCCGACTGCAAAGTCAGTGAGTTATACTGTCAGGCTGGGGGTGCGGATGAATCTCGAAAGAGAAACACCCGGGAAGCGGATTCTCACTGTCCGTGTACCAAATTTATCAGGGCAGTATTATCAACCTGTAGCTGCCCCAAGACCGCTCCGCAGAAGGTCCCGATATCCGAGGGAGTTTCCGACGGGATGACGAAGCCCAAATCAAACTCCCACCAAAGAGGATCGGTTGATCGAGATGACGAACTCCTAGAAGTTACTATCAACATGGTCAACAAAGGAAAATCCCCAATCATTTCAAGTGGTTCCGACCCTAATTCTTCTCCAGGAAGCAGGGTCAATTCGGGAACAGCTCAGCTTCAGCTAGAAGCCGTCAGATATGACAATTACTGTGGGATCCATGAGGGAGTACATTCCGATGATGAACTCTCGGATTCCTATTCCGCTCTCGCTTCTGACGAAACAACGTCTAGCATAGGGCAAGCTCGAGAGGTGTGCATGGCCAACACCGAACAGATAGCCAAAATCATCGAAGAGGCCCTGGCTAAGCAGAAGGAAATCTTCAAGTTCGAAATGGAAATGGCTATGCAAGAAATGAGACAAATGCACGACCAACGAATCCGAGCTCTGTCGAACCAGCTAGCTGAATCCAACCGTCGCACCCAGAACGCCGCAATTGACAGCGATCCGGAAGTGGACAGAATCGTCATGGCCGACGTACCACCCAAGAATACTGGGGATGGACCCACCAGTGATGATAACACTGGGGGTGGCCGTATCCCACCAGTGACGACAACACTGGGGGTGGCCGTATCATTCCTCTCGACAATTGTCCAAAACAGGATATGGATGAGGCCGAAAAGATGAAGGAGCTCGAAAGAAAAATCGATGCCCTGATGTCTGCTCGAGAGGTGAAGAGGACCGGTATTCCGTGCCCTTACCCGAAAGAGTGGGATTCGATCCCGTATCCGGCAAAATTCAACTTGATCAACTTCACGCCGTTCAACGGGAAGGGCTCGCCCACGCAGCATCTGATTTATTTCAAGTCCCACTTGGGGGTGATCTCGGGCAACGAGCCTTTGATGGTTCGGTCATTCGTTGGCACCCTTCGCGGGCCCGCCTTCGATTGGTACCGCCGTCTCAAGCCCGGAAGCATCAACAGCTGGGAGGACTTGGAAAGCATGTTTCTCGCCCATTTCTTCGATGATGACACCGAGGTGTCGATCAGGACACTCTTCGACGAGAAACAAAAAGGCGGAGAGTCAGTGGATACCTTCATCAAACGCTTCCGCAATCAGGCAATGAACTGCAGGGATCCCGTCACGGAGGAATTCCTCTTGCAGACTTGTCAGAACAACTTGTCCATTAACATCTTGGACGTGATGGGAATAGAGCCGCTCAATACCTGGAAAGAGTTGAAGGCTCGAGGAGAACAGGCTGAACGCTTCATCAGAAGGCGGAAGGTCGAGAGAAACCAACCGATGGTTAATCCTCTGGATTCGGATCTCGTACCTCATGATGAAGAGGACGTACCTGCAACGGTTATTGACGATGATCAAACGTCACAACAGCAGTCCTGGGAACAACAGGAGAATTCAGACGAGGAGCTCCAAAACGAGTACTCGTTCAAAGACGAAGACGTTCCAGCTATCTTCGAGACCCTTCTCGAAAACAACAAAATCAAACTCCCGCCCATCACGCATCAAGAGGAAGATGGCGATTCTGCGGATCCAACGTACTGCGAGTACCACAGAAGGATCCTCCACCCCACCAAGGAATGCTTTGCTCTCAAGAATAGCATCCAGACCTTGGTTGAAGCCGGCGTTATAACGCTAGGGTAAGCCGATTGAAAACGGCAAGACTCCGACAAGTATAAGAGTATAAACTGCTCCTTAAAGACTCCAAAGAGTATACGAGTATAAACTGTTTCTCAAGACTCCGATAAGTATAAGAGTATAAACTGCTTCTTACGACTCCAAAGAGTATACGAGTATAAACTGTTTCTCATTCCTCCGACCGGTATAAGAGGTTAAACTGCTCCCTGATACTCCAATAGGTATATGAGTCTAAACTATTTCCTACCATTGACGGGAAGTTCCTGGAGGATATTACGCTAATATTCTTAAGGATAACCCGGTCGGACAACCAAGTCAAACCCAGTTCCAAGAGAGAAACTGGGGGTGGATTATCCAATGCATCGGGAAGTTCCCGAAAGAATACCACAGGGGTATTCTTAGGGATAACCCAATCATTGTGGAATTGGTGAATAAGAAATTCACGTTCGAACCCTGAAGGTCAGAATGTCTCTTCTTATTCTCTAACTCTTATGAGTTATTTTTGTGAGAAGAGATCCAATCCTCTGATAGGTTAATCTTCCCTCACCAAACCACCCGCTGATCAAATCAAACGACAGTGGACCCACCAACATTCCCATCTGCCAGTCATTGGCGTTTCTCAGACTCAACGTGCTAGGTCCTAAACGCCTAACATTAAAGTCTCCCTTTGAGTGGTAATATGGGTTGGCACTTTCTTTGCTACCCGTATTCCACTCTCTTCGCTTTCTGGTCAAACCTATAAAAGTTAGGGCCAAAGCCAAAATCCCCTCTCGATTCCTCCAATGAACGAGAGGTCCACCTTCAAATCGAGCGATCAAACCTTCCGACAGTTAGGTCGTCTCAAACTCCTGCTTGGTCAAACATTCATACAGTTAGGGCCACAGCCAAAATCTCCTCTCGATTCCCCCAATGAACGAGAGGTCCACTTCCAAATCGGGTAATCAAACCTTCCGACAGTTAGGGTTATCCGAATTGTTACGATTCTCGGAGTGGAGATCCCACTCTTAGTTTCATCCTTCCGGATTCTGGGGGTGGAGATCCCACCTCGAGTTTCCTTTCCAGCTGTAGATAGAATATAAAATTCTTCCTCTTCAGCACCGGGAGATAGAATATAAAATTCTTCCTCTCCTCGGACCTTTCCGATGCTCGGAGTGGAGAACCCACTCCCAGTTCATCATTCCGGATTCTGGGGGTGGGGGATCCCACCTCAAGTTCCCTTTCCGGCCGAAGATAGAATATAAAATTCTTCCTCTTCAGCACCGGGAGATAGAATATAAAATTCTTCCTCTCCCGTTTCTCAATCTGTCTTTGCTTTTAGAAAAGACACGATTGTCAAATCCGGGCACTCGATGCACGGGGAATTTTATCCCGAAGCCTGAGTAGGGATAAGTCAACGCCTAACACGCGTTGCCGGGTAGTCTATTCCCGTGAGAAAGACGAAGTCTACGTATTCAATATCGTAGCACTAAGAGCGTTAACTCTCTTAGCACAACGTCACATGCGGAACGGACTTAAACAATCCGCATGCTAGCCCGACTCAAACGGTAGTCGGTAAAGGCTAATCAAATCCGTTGAAGGCTGGGGATTAGCCAAAAATCCTAAAGTCAACGCCTAACACGCGTCGCCGGGTAGTCTATTCCCGTGAGAAAGACGAAGTCTACGTATTCAATATCGTAGCACTAAAAGGGTTAACTCTTTTAGCTTAAACGTCACATAGGAGCGGACTTAAACAATCCGCATGCTAGCCCGACTCAAACGGTAGTCGGTAAAGGCTAATCAAATCAGATGAATCAGCTTTAACAGTTGGTCCTGCAGCCCCAACATTCGGGACCGCGATGCTCCAATACCTTAAGAGCTTAAACTGTGTATACTCCAGCAAACGTACGAGTATAAACTGTGTTAATGGCGAGTCAAAACTCTAAGGGTCAACGCCGGTCAACGCGTAACCCTAGGTCAACGCCAGTCAACGCGTTGCAACACAAGTCAACGTTTGACGATTCGAAACCCTAAGGGTCAACGCCGGTCAACGCGTAACCCTAGGTCAACACCAGTCAACGCGTTGCAACAAAAGTCAACGTTTGACGATTCAAAACCCTAAGGGTCAACGCCGGTCAACGCGTAGCCCTAGGTCAACGCCGGTCAACGCGTAGCCTTAGGTTAACGCCGGTCAACGCGTTGCGACAAAAAGTCAACACACCGTAGTCCGAAACCCTAAGCCAGCACAATGTGGCGGAGGTAGTTCAAAGTCAACTCAATGACACGAGCCAAACTCAATTCATCAGCTGCAGACTCGAGACTCCGACGACGGCCAAGCGATAAACGCAGCGCCGGAAGAACCTCGGCTATTCGTCAAAGCATCGAATAGACCGAAAATCGAAGGAGCCAAGAGTTGAAGCTAACCACAGGTCCTGAGGCCGACTGAAGGCTAGACCAATCACATCCAAAGTATTCCAGCCTCTTCTATAAAAGAAACGAGTCCGGAACACTTTGGAGGGGGTATCTGTAGGCATCGAAAATTGCCTATAGGTCTCCACACTCGGTTCAGTGTTAAAGAGTGACGATGAACGTCACAATCGACGTCGACGAACGACTGAAGTGAGTCGGCGAGCTACGTGAGCGGATAGGGTTTCGAAACAACCAAGACCCGGACCAATCGGGAACCCGGCACTGTTCACAAAAAGGACAACGCCCTTCGTGCCTCGACCACTCTATAGATAATCCAACCACGAGAGCGGATCGAACTCTTCGTCAAGCATCCAACGCACCCGGAATCACTCAAATCCGAGCTCGGACGAAGAATCTACGGGCAAAACAATCGGATGCACCTCGGAATGTCTCAGAAATTCCGAGACACCCCCAGGGGTGTCTCGGAAATTCCGAGACACCCCAGGGGTGTCTCGGAAAATCCGAGACACCCCAAGGGTGTCTCGGATTCCTGGAGACACCCCAGGGGTGTCTCAGATCTGTGGAGACACCCCAGGGGTGTCTCAGATCTGTGGAGACACTCATATGCCTATAAATAGACCCATTGACCCTTTGTTTTGAGGGGAGGAATTTTGGAGAGCCTTGGCGAAGCCCTGCTGCAGCAAAGAGTCATCGAGCGCTTCAACCAAGGAGGAGAGGTCGACATCAGCCTTCATCACCCTCTTTCCCCCTTCTTTCCTTAGTATTAGCCTTTAGCGTTGATACTAAGAAGAGCTAATACCTCGCTTTAGCCGAGGTATACGCTGATAGCTTCTAGATCTCACGCGGATCGACGAAGCTCTGTCCGATATTTCTGGATCAAAAGTTTCTAGATCTCACGCGGATCGACGAAACTCTGTCCGATTTATCCGGACCGGATCTGATTGCCCCGGTGGTCCACGGATATCAACATCCCCGTCACAGGCCAAAGACCCACGCAAGCGAGACCGCACCAAAACGGGATCTCGTGTTTATTTTCGAAAAGTTGTAATCTTTGTTTTGTTGCACAAGGAGGTCTTATAAAAAGACCGACTTTTTATCGATTCTTGTTATAACGCTTGAAGTTGTAACAGATTCAAAAGCATATTAAAGTATTATATAAATTAAATAATATATTATTAAAATATTATTAAAGTATTATATAAATAAAATAATCTATTATATTAAATATATTGATCTTATATTATATTAATTATTATATTGTATAACATGCTAATATAATATAATATAATAATTAATGATTATTAATTAGTAATTATAGTACAACATATTATATTTTAACATAAAGTAAAATAATGTTTATATTATAATAATATACTAAATAATATACTAAACCAATTGGATAAGTTAAAGTAAAATAATGTTTATATTATAATAATATACTAAATAATATACTAAACCAATTGGATAAGTTAATTTAAAAGTAATTAATAGATAAAATTATGCTTTATTAAGATGCCACATCATCAATTATCACTCATGAATTGTCAAATAAAAGGCTCAAATTGTCACATTATCCCACTTTACTCCACTCAAAATATCCCAAAGGGATAATTTTCCCACTTGGCCCCAATTTGTCCTAACCAATAACCCCACGTCTCGTTTGGTACGTGGGAATGAAGTCAAGTGGGAATGAAATGGAAGAAGGAACGGAATAGAATGTATGTGAGAATGGAATGGTCATTTACATTCTCTTGTTTGGGTGCGTTTGTAGAATGAAGCTAGAATGAAAATCTAATTCTCATTCCCATGTTTGTTATCACTTGTCCACAAGTGAGAATGGAATCCCATTTTCTAATAATGCCCTTATAACAACATAGATTTTTAATAAGATAAAAATAAACATTAATGGTAATAACTAAAAAATTTATTTATGCATGTGTTATATTAATCTAGGTATGTGTTATACTACTGCACATGTTATCGATCAAGTGTATGTTTCGTTTATATTTTTTAAACAATCCTCACTATTTCTGCATATGTTATATTAATCTAGGTATGTGTTATAATAATGCCCTTATACCTCTATATATAGTCTAGACATGATATGGTTGTGATAATTTAATATTTTGGCCAATTTCTCAGAGAGAGTTTCCTCTTTTCATAAATATTGGGTCAAATATTTTTCAACCAAAAGTTAGATTTATTGTTGTGCATGAACCACAATCAAACATGTACGCAATGGGTACATATAGTTCTCTATGGTGGGAAAACAATAGCAAAAGTTTAAAAAGAATATAATATGCTGGTGAAAATAACAGACTTTAAACATTGGTGAATAAACAAAAAAATTTGATTGACCAAAAAAAATATTGACATGAAAGAATTTCAATCGGCAAATAATATATAGTTTTAGTTGTATCTGTTTTTATATTAAATTGTGTTGCTCCTATGTTGAGCAATTATGATATAATAGGCTAATGAAATATGTACCGCTAATTTTAATATGCTACTGAAATATGTACCACTATTTTTAATCCATACCCCGCAAAAAATTCATATTATTCGAATATAATTAGTAACTGAGAGAAAATGAGAATACGTAGTCAAAAGCCATGATTTTTAAATTGATTCTTATTATTAATAGGGGTATAATTGAAAAAAACCTAACTAATTTGATTCTCCCATTGAATGTGAATGATCATTCGCTATCTTCTCACTTGGAATGCCCATTCCCACAAAAAGTGAGAATGACCATTCCATGAGAATGGTCATTCCAACATCTAAAAACAAGTTTTGTTTAATATGAGGGAATAAGAAGTGAGAATGACATTTTATTCCACCCCATTCCCGCTTACCAAACGGGGCCTTAGTGGTAAAAGCAACCGTTTCCAAAAGTCCAAATACCTGTGGCATTTGGGTTGGATTTGTAGCAATGTGGCATCACCTTTTAGATCCGACCCGTATTCAACTAATGACCACCTCGATCGCGGACCAAATGCTAGGGTTTTTTATCCAAGAAGAACGAGGAAAGCTGAAAGAGAAAGAAAGAGGAAATGGCGTCGTTGGGATCACTAAAATCTGCAATTTTTGAAAAAGAAGAGAGAAAAATGTAAATAGCTTCTTCTGCTTTCTCATCTTTCACTCCATTTCTTTACTCAAATGCAAAAATTTTGAATTTTAATCAATTTTCTCTTTTCATTTGTTTTTTGTGCAGGCAGTATCAGTCTCATATTAGAGGCCTCAATGCTTACGATCGCCATAAGAAGTTCATGAAGGATTATAGTACGTATTTTTTTTGTTTCCTGTTTACTAAAATTTCTCAAGAAGTGGGCTTAATTCAATGCGTTATAGTTAATCTTTATCAAACTTGAATTTGAAAGGGTATACCAATGTCCAAAGGTATTAATATTTGTTGATTGTATAAAGTTAAGTTATCAAATCCATGACAAAAAATGCATTTCCATGAGCTAATGCACATATTTCATTGTATATATTGTGAATAAGGAGAAGACGCAAATATGAATGTGATTGTACATTTATTAGTTCGATAAAAAGATCTGATAAATTTTCCCTTTCATTCGGGATAAACGGAACTTGATCACTTGTATACTTAACCAATTTTGACTGCTCATTCTTACTCACTGCTCATCTGATTTCTCCCCTGGGTCATTTTTTAATCAAAACAAAAAAATAGTGAGAGTGCTTTGGAGCCAGCATTATGCTGATAGCTATGAAATAATTGGTCATATCTAAGATAGTTGTATATTAAAGGTTGTTAATTTATATTCTCATATACTTAACTTACAAGGTCTGAACTAATGAAGAACCAAGTAAAGCAACATTCCTTTGTTGTAGTATTTGTTAATAAGCCATTATTCTGGTCACCTTAGTGTACAATCTCTACATAAGTCAAAATGTTACAGAAAGCGAAAAGTAGTAGATGCAGGGTGACAAGGTTTAAGCTTTACAATGGTGTTTTAGCAGCGAAAAGCACCAATGACTATCTCCAAACTAAAATCATGAAGAAATGAAGATTTGAATATTTTATGAGTTTTAAAGTTTAGATGCAACAACAAGCTATATATTAAAGCATCTTAAAGTGAATGTAATAAATATTTAATAAATATTTTATTTTATAAGGTCTAAAACCGGTGATATTAAATATCAAAGATAATGAAAAAATCATTAGATTTACTCATTTTATTTCAAATTAATTATTTAACAATTTAACTTTAAACAAGAATAGAAAAAATTAACACTTAGGGAAAGAGATGAAAATAACATAATGACTAAAATTATCAAAGTACGAAAATATATAATATGCAAAATAGTAAACATGTGAGTAAAAGAATTGAGAGTACTTACTGGTGAAAATGAGCAACACATTTTAGATATGGAATTAAAAATTTAAAATAATAGCAAATTTGTACAGAGAAAAATAACGAAAACAATGTACTAGAATTTTCTTAACTTTGTAACTTGAATTATAATATAATTTTAAAGAGTGAAGAAAGAAATCTTGTCAGAATGTTTGTTACGAGAGAATTATTGAGTACTGCCAAGACTATAGCGGGGCGATAAAGGTGGGAAACTAGGGAATATCTGTAAGTGAAATAGAAGGTTGTCTAAATTTGGTTGAATTGTAAAAATTGAAGTACAAAAAGTTTAATCCAATTTTGGCATGTTAAAAAGTTGATTGAATTAGAATGGAGCCGCTTAAAGCTAGGGACTGAGGAAATTTGGTTAGTGTCCAGGATAGATGTTCTTTTAAAGCTAAATATCATAAACCCCCTTAACTTTGGACATTTATGAGAAAACCCTCCTTAATTTTCAAAATACTAGAAAAAGCTTAGGGGTTATCAGAAAATCCCCTTGAACTTTGAGATTTTATTAGAAAACCCCCTAAATTAGGTGGTTTTCTAATAACATCTCAAAGTTAAAGGGGATTTTCTGATAAAATCTGAAAGTTAAAGTGGGGTTTTGCGATAATTCCTATACCTAAGAGGGTTTCCTGATATTTTGAAAGTTAAGGGGGGGTTTTCCAATAGTTGTCCAAAGTTAAGGCATTTTTTCTTATATTTACTATTGTTTTAAAGTATAAAAAGTACGATTAGTTTTGAACTCAAGTATGTGGAAGAAATGGAATGATCATTACTAAGTGCATTTTAAACAAGGTGCATTTATAAACATTCTTTTGAATATTGGTAAAAGTTTGAGCAAAAGTATCATTTTACTTTTCTTATTTTTCCATTTCCTTTACATAACCTTCTTCTTCATTTCATTGCTACCCTCTGTTTCATGTTGCTATCGGTGTGTTCACTTAACATGTATTGGTGAACCAGATGCTTACGTGGGTTTTCAGGTTGGTGTTATGAGTGTACAACAGAAGTCTAAATGAGTGTTTATGCTATTAATAATTTACAGTTGATATTACTTCCATCCAAAATATGATGTAAGAATAACTTTAAGTACCTTATTGCCAAGCATATGAATATTTACTTTACACAAGGCATAGCCTGCCAAAAAGAGCACCTTCCCCCTATCTCTCTCTTCCTACAACACTCTTCACTTCTCAATCATACCAAACTTCTTCCCAACCTCACTCTTCGCCGATATCTTCTCAATAATTGTCATAGATGTAAACCTCCTCGCCTCCTCCTTCCTTTATTGAACAACCCGGTTAATTCAACCCGACAACATCAATATTATATCGAATATATCAAAAGAATTCATGATGGCAGCGAAGTAGTAGCTATGAAGCTAGAAAATATGTCTATCTATTTTGTTGCAGACACCGAGGGCGTATATGATAGCAAGTTAAGATGCTTATCCAGAAATAAGCTCTCCTAATCCAAGGTATATCCATTAAACTCTCATTAGAATCCTCGTTTTCAAGTCCTAATCCAAAAGCTTATTGATAACCCGCTTCACTGATTGTGATAATCGGTCGAGGATTTTATAAGCCTGATTCTTGAGTTTTCTGCACAGAGGGTATGTTAAAATTCATTCAAATGTAAAAATTTAGGAAGAACGTAGAGCATTACTGTATAAGACCAAGCGTCATCCTAATGTCGTCGTAGCCTTTAAATTAAAGAACCTCCGACGCGATATAAGTCGGCGTCCTATACGCAGTATGAAGAAGTCCGTTGAATTCGAAGCTGATCAGGGAGTACTGAGACTGTGAAATTGAAGAGTTTGAGGTTGTTGTCCTAATCTAGGATAAGATTCTTGGGTTTACATCGCAATGCGACACGTCGTGCACACGACAAAAGTGAAGTGTAGAGATCAACTGCGGAGTATCATCCTAAAACAAGGTTCTAGAATCCGGCTACGACAAGCAAGGTGAGAGAATAGCTTGCCAAATTCATTCTCCATAATGAGGTGAATCTAGGATTTCGTGGCCATAACTTCATGCAATTTGAGAATGTTCAGGTGATCCACAATGCGACACATCATCTAGACCTTACGGAGGATTAATAGAGAGACCCCAAAGTTTATGGGGTTCGGTTCGTTGAGGACTTTGTCAGCGATAAATGATGAGTCAGAGAAGGAGCAAGAGTAGTAGACTTTAACGTAAGTGTCATAGCTCACGAGATGACCCAACTTATACTTACCGAGAAGACTCAGTCAGTTATCACCCTGTTTCTTGTTGGTCATGATTTTCTTTTTTTGGTCTTGGTGAGATTTATTGTATGTTTATAACATATTGATGAGAGGAGATATGGGACTTTTGTTGCGTTAGCTTGATTAGGTAGTGTATAATATATCAGTTGATATATTGATATATTAGTCGGTATATCCTACAGCAACTTGCACCAATATTTATAGGTGTAAAGCGCTATTCAGTTTTTAGAAATTTTTTCTAATATATGGCTGATATTCTCAATATCGGCCGATATTTCATGGTGAAGATATCATCCAATAATGTTTTTTTGTGTGTTTGGGTTTCCAACCCGTCCTAGATACCAAATAAAACTCTCCATTTGCTTCATAAATCACAACTGATCTCACAAAAAAACGCAAATTCTCCCCCCTCCCTCCCTCTTCCTCACTGTCTCTGCCCTCTATCTCCGCCCTCTCTCTTTGAAGGTTATGTACTTGCAAGGTTCATGATGCGATCGAGAAACAAGCTTCTACAATCAGTTAGTCACTCTAAACATATATCATGAGTTAGTCATTCTAAACATATATCATGAGTTAGTCAATTCTAAACATATATCATGATGTAATTTCTAATGTTTAGAAATTATTAAATATGTTTAGATTACTTATTAGAATGTTACATTATGTATGAACATCATCTGATATGACGCCCAATATTTACTACATCATTAATGTATCCTCGATTCTATTTTTTTGAGTCTTTATTAAAAAAAATTTGTTGTGCACTCATTCATATCATCTAGTTGTTAGTGCATGCCCACTCGTACAAGTCTACCTATCGATTAGGAGAATCAAGTGGATCAATTAGTGAGTCAAGTATGTCAGGCAGTGCAAATCCCGAATTCTCCGAAATTCTTAAGCAAATCGCTGAGTTAAATGGACAAATAAGTAACTTAACCCATGAGAACAGAGCTACCTGCGAGACCCTGAATAACACCAATGAGAGACGTGCTAGGTTAGAAGAAACGCGGGTTACAACTCCGCCTCGAGGTCAAGGCTATGGATACCCACCGCAAGGTCATGGGTATATCGTTCATCGACCCCCACCTCAACTTGTGCCTGATCCACCAACCTTTGATGGTAAGCTCGACTCACAGACTTTCTTTGACTGGCTGAAGAGCATGGATCGCTACTTCGATTGGTACGTCCTGACAGAATCCCAGAAAGTCAAGTTTGCCACAATGAAGCTCACTGGACCCGCCTGCCAATATTGGTCTAACTTCGAAATGATAAGGCATATTAGAGACGAGTTACCAATTTATACTTGGCAAGAAATGGCCGACGAACTAAAACGGAAATATCTCCTGCCATCGTTTATTTATAGATTGCTAGATAAGTGACATTGTCTTACTCAGGGAACCAAATCTGCAAAAGAATACGTTGCTCAATTTGATGAATTGTTTACTCGATGCAGCACCATTGAACCAGAGGCACCGATGAAAGTCTTATCAAAATTTAGAGCTGGGTTAAGAAGCGACCTCCAAACCGAACTCTTTACTAGAGGAGTAGACACCCTTGAGAGAGCTTACGCCTTAGTCCAAGATCTAGATGAAGCCAAATTCTACCAATCTCATAGGAGTCAGGATTTTCGAACTCATTCCTCCCAGTCTTATCGTGTCACTACCTCTAGTCAGCCTCCGAGTCAATTTAACCCTAGTTATTCCCAGTATAGAGTCGATCCCACGGGCCAGAAATCAGAGAGAGATCTCTCCAAACTTAGCCCAATAATTCAGTGTTACAATTGTCAAGGATATAGGCACGTTGCTACTATCTGTACAACTCCGTTCAGAGTTAGAATCAATAAGCCGTCTATAACGGAATCAAAATCTATTATTGAGAAAACCGTTAACCAGGCCGTAGATTTGACAGAATCTAACTCTGACAAGAAAATTCAGGATAGTATAATCGAAGAAACATGCACTTCCGTTTCTTCTGAAACTACCCCTGCAATTATGGAGTTAACTAAAGTTTCATGCAATGACAACACTCCGTCTATTCCCCAAGCTACCCTTTTGATCACGGAGTCCACTGATGTTATCCCTGAAGTTGTTCTTGAAATTGAAACTCTAACTCCTCCTGAACCAACCCCCGTAACTAAAAACGTTGTTGGTATTCCACACGAAGTCCTCCAGGACAAACATGACACCCAACACGTTCCTAATTTGGTTCTTGAAGCAATTCACTCAGATATTTGTATGGGAGTTGAAATTCAAAGTGAGCATAGTGAAATAACTACCATATTAGATGTCAAACCCCCATGCATTGTCCCGATAGTCACTCACACATATACTGATCTATTTTGGGAAAATATAGTGATTAGGGATATAAGTTTGAGCACGAGTGTTTTCTTTTCCTTTTTCTCTACTGTTAAACGCACAAAAACACTCCTCTGTCATACATTTGTTTGCATGCTCCTCACTATCACTGTTAGGACATGAAATTTTTTTATGCATTAAAACAAAGGAACACCTAATTATTCCATTTGATAGAGGACGTCATGCATGTTGAACACTTCGTTGAGTTACATCTGCCATTGATCGTATTGTCGAGTCTGCATTTCAGACAATCAATTAAGTTGATTCACATCATTTTTTTAATTGCATTGATCATATATTTGGGGAATCAGTGATCTAATTTGAATAAATATATTGTTAACTGAAATGAATGATATGAGGTTAGGATATAATTTGAAACTGTTAATGCTGTTATTTTAGATGGTTTGGACTTGTCTCATGCAGTTCTTTATAGCTGTTGAGATTTGACATGATATTTATGAATTTTTCCAATTCTTGAAATAATTAATGGTAACATTTATATTATCAATTAGGTCATAGTTCTATTCTCAATATTGATTGACTCAACAGTTCACAATGTTATTGGCAGTCCATTGATATAAATCTGATCCTAGCCCATTATTTTTGAGAGTTATTTCACTTTACCCCACTTCTATATATATTCACCCATACAGCCGTGAATTTTGATAATATTTTAGATGATGAATTTACAATGCAATCTAGTTAATGATTTGAGATGCAGGAAAGTAACTGACGACAGATTAAGATACAGACAGAGTATATTAAAGATAACAAGTTTCTGCAGGTAACTCGACGGAGTCGAGTTTTCTCCCACCCGAGGAGAATGATATGGACAATTTTCCACATTTGTTTAATTTTGAATAAGGAAGATTTGGCAAGTTTGACTAAATCTCAATTTAGTTTAATTGTGAGAGATTTGAGGGATTTTTCTATTTTTGGAAGGATTTTAATTTTGAATTTTGGGTCAAATTTAGTAGTTGAGTGATTTGAGGGATTTAATTTTGTGAGAGATTTGATTTTGTGAGATGTTGAAAATTTATAATTTCTCTTTTATTTAAAGCACTGATGTAATCAGAATAAAAAAATGAAGAATGAAATGAAAAATTATTTGCTTAATTGAGGTTTGAAACCCTAGCAATTTTCGTTTCTTCTTCAGCCGCCAAACTCCTTCTCTTCCCCACATAAACATCAGCCTCCCCAGTCGCGCCCAACCCTCCTTTCATCCACAATCGCCGCCAACATCGCCGGATCTTCTTTCCCCAACCTCCTCTCAAACTCAATCAGTCCCAACCCACCATCCCCGTGTCTCCTCAAGCCTCCGAAGCCCATGTATGCCTCCTCCGCCGCCCTCCCTTAAAGCCCGACCGACCGCCAGATCCCACTTTCTCCGAGCGCCTCCTGACAAACCGCGAGCCATCAGCCCCATTTTCGCCGTACGCCCGCGTCTGCCGGCCCTCGTCGTCGTCCAGCCCCCGCCAGTCAACGCATTCGAACAGTCACCGTCCCCAGTCACCGAATGTTGCTATCGTTCTTCGCACGCGAGCAACCATCATCCTCTTTTCCCTTGATCTAAGACAACGCCGAGCTTTGGATATGGGTTGTGTGAACAGACCCGATTTGATTTCATTTGGATCTGATTTGGGTTCAGACCCAACCTACAGTGGCAACGGACCCATGGTGCTTCATACTTGATTCAAGTCCGACGATGGTATCGTTTCTTTCAACTTACTACTTTTTCTGTTAATCTCATTTTATTAGTTAATTGCATGAATATTTCTATTTCATCTCTAAACTCTTATCATATATTCACTGTTTAATCTATTTTTGTGAGTTGAGAGAACTGAGCATGTGACTGTTAATTTTGATATTGATTTTAGAACTTGCGCAACGATAATAAATACTGTAGTTAAATAGATCGAGATTGAAGTTGTTCATAACTATTGTTGCAAATCTTGTTAAAATCCATCAGCCACCTTAACTGTTTTAAATTAATTTCCTACCGAAGATCATGAATTTTGGCGAAACGGTGCGTTGTTCAAATTAAATCGCTGATTCTGATAGACCCCCTCCCCCGTTTCGCATCAAAGGGTATATTGTCTTTAAGATTCTAAAAGCAAATCTCTTTACACTCGTCAAAGATTTAACAAAAATACACACAACTCTACTAATATCTGATAATATAAGATAGTATCAAAGGTTTCTAACAAAGGAAATAAAACAGAATTACTTTCAAATATGACAGTGCAAGGAGGGTTTTTTTACAATCAAACAAAATCAGGAGAAGAATCTATCACGTTCTAAGCACCGTTATTCAAAAAGTTGAACCAAAAACAAAATCATCTCACCCGGAAACATTTACCTCTCTTAGTATAGCTTACATATCACAACAACAACTAACACCCCACCCAATTAAAAAAGTAAATTAAGTCAAACTCCTAATCACACTGTTTTAGAGATCAAATATCGGACAAATATTGGACAACCAAAATCCATATCGAATTGCGTCCTAACCTAGAACCATGCTCTGATACCAAAAATGATGCGGAACGGGGGAGGGGGTCTATCAGAATCAGCGATTTAATTTGAACAACGCACCGTTTCGCCAAAATTCATGATCTTCGGTAGGAAATTAATTTAAAACAGTTAAGGTGGCCGATGGATTTTAACAAGATTTGCAACAATAGTTATGAACAACTTTAATCTCGATCTATTTAACTGCAGTATTTATTATCGTTACGCAAGTTCTAAAATCAATATCAAAATTAACAGTCACATGCTCAGTTCTCTCAACTCACAAAAATAGATTAAGCAGTGAATATATGATAAGAGTTTAGAGATGAAATAGAAATATTCATGCAATTAACTAATAAAATGAGATTAACAGAAAAAATAGTGAGTTGAAAGAAACGATACCATCGTCGGACTTGAATCAAGTATGAAGCACCATGGGTCCGTTGCCACTGTAGGTTGGGTCTGAACCCAAATCAGATCCAAATGAAATCAAATCGGGTCTGTTCACACAACCCATATCCAAAGCTCGGCGTTGTCTTAGATCAAGGGAAAAGAGGATGATGGTTGCTCGCGTGCGAAGAACGATAGCAACATTCGGTGACTGGGGACGGTGACTGTTCGAATGCGTTGACTGGCGGGGGCTGGACGACGACGAGGGCCGGCAGACGCGGGCGTACGGCGAAAATGGGGCTGATGGCTCGCGGTTTGTCAGGAGGCGCTCGGAGAAAGTGGGATCTGGCGGTCGGTCGGGCTTTAAGGGAGGGCGACGACGAGGGTTTCCAGGGACAGTGGCGGTTAGGGCTTCAGGCGGCGGAGGAGGCATACATGGGCTTCGGAGGCTTGAGGAGACACAGGGATGGTGGGTTGGGACTGATTGAGTTTGAGAAGAGGTTGGGGAAAGAAGATCCGGCGATGGTGGCGGCGATTGTGGATGAAAGGAGGTTGGGCGCGACTGGGGAGGCTGATGTTTACGTGAGGAAGAGAAGGAGTTTGGCGGATGGAGAAGAAACGAAAATTGCTAGGGTTTCATACCTCAATTAAGCAAATAAATTTTCACTTCATTCTTCATTTTTTTATTCTGATTACATCAGTGCTTTAAATAGAAGAGAAATTACAAATTTTCAACATCTCACAAAATCAAATCTCTCACAAAATTAAATCCCTCAAATTACTCAACTACTACATTTGACCCAAAATTCAAAATTCGAAATTAAAATCCTTCCAAAAATAGAAAAATCCCTCAAATCTCTCACAATTAAACTAAATTGAGATTTAGTCAAACTTGCCAAATCTTCCTTATTCAAAATTAAACAAATGTGGAAAATTGTCCCAATCACCCTTATTCTCTGTGCAGTCTCCTATTGCAAGAAGATTCTCAATTGATTTAATAAAATCTGTTATCGAACATTGATAGTAAGAGTTATTTCTGACTCTTCATTTTTATCCCTCTTCAAACAAGAGTTTGGATCCTCTTCAAACAAGAGTTATCTACAATTCTTGTTGATATAAGCTAACAAGAGAAGGCATAGAAATTCTCTTAGAACAACTACATAAGAGCATACTGTTCTTAGCCATAAAGAGGAAGTAGCATGAATGGCTAACAAGAACAACCGACCTTTTTTTGTTTTGAGTGAAGTGGCGGGGAATTACCCCCATGTGACAGCTGACTCTATTTTTTTTTGAGTGCAAGGGTGAGAAACTAACCCTGTGTTTAACAGAAAGGACCCAAATACAAAGTACCCAAAGTACAAAGTAGGAAATGCCACAAACAAAAGGTCAAAGTTAAGTGTGGTGATTTAAAAAAAACGAAATACAAAAAATCCTTAATACAGTAAGCATATGAACTGATGGGCCGAACTGAATGTTTATCATTTTTAGACTAGATTTTTATAATTGGGATTCTACTTTGATCCTTAAAGCTAAAATCGAATTTTTATCAATAAAACATATTTACAACCATTACTTATTTGTGATGTTTTAACACAAATTTCCATTTTAACGAATATTATAATCTTTCTCATGTTTTACCTCAAGAGAAATAATACCAGTTTATTTAAAAAAAAAATAAGCAAGATAAAAGCTATATTTTCTTCACTATCGATTTACGTCATAGAGGTTTGGAAAGAAAATTTGTTTGAGATCAAGCTTTACTAAATCACAGTTTATTTTTAGGATTTCAAGTGATTTACCTCAAATTTTCTCGGCACGACACGAGTAGGAGGGGGATTGGGTGTCGGGGACAAACAACAGATGTTGGATTTTAATGAACTCATTAGAATCCAAACATATTATTTTATCTCAATATATGTACCACTTGTGACTTATGATGAACAGCTTTGAGCTGCTTCAAACAATTCTAGCTCAATCAGTATACATTGGTAGGCACATGGGGCCTGCTTGAAGTGTTTGGTACATTATCTTCCATCAATGTAGTGTTATTTTGATTAGAGCTATATTCTTCACCATCTATTTACATCGTAGAGGTTTCAAAAGAGTAGGAGATCAAGCTTTACTGAATAAATTTATTTTAAAGATTTTCATGTGCTTTGCCCATTTCTCGTTGTAACATGGGCTGGAGGGGGACTGGTGTTGGGTACAAGCAACAGAATTTGAACTTCAATGAATAAATTATAATTTAAACATATTATAGTTTCTCAATATAAGTACCAGTAGTGACTTATAATAACAGCTTTAAGCTGCTTCAAGCAATTCTGGCTCAACGAATAGAATTTGGGTGGGCACATCGGACCTGCTTGAAGTGTTTGGTACATTATCTTCAAGTAATCTAGTATCTGTTTTTTTTTCTATATTAAGGTTTCTGTTTTCTTTCTCCTCATTTTTTAGTTTGGTAAAGACTTAGGGCTGAGCTTTTCTAGGTACAAATTACTTCTTTGTGGGGAAAGTTTCAGTATGAATATTTTTATTAATAAAGCAATTCACTTCTGAAATCAAATTCCTTAGTTTCAAAATATCCCCTTCATGGTTTATATAATTAATCAATTAACCAAGCTCTTGTCTTGCCTTCAGTGACCAATAAATGAAGGCTCTTTGACTCTCATAGTTTGAAGCAAGGGTACTTGTTGGACACTTCTGCAAAGTTTCCAAACATTGTTGGTACCGGAGCTGTCTTTAGGGAAGTTGTATAATCTGGCTTGAGTATATAACCTGTAGAGATACGTAGCTTTATAATTGGACAAAAGGTAAATGCATATAGAAAGCTATTTATATGCTATATCTGCTGTCCTAAAGTGAGCAGATGACGAACAATCTCCTCTACCAAAGAAAGAGTGAGGAGGCTACATTCATCTGGACATTTTAACTGGTTTCTATTATCAATGGGGCTATTAACTGATGAAATCATTTTCCTTTGTACTCTCAAATTGTTTCTAAGAAAGGTTTGCACTTAATTTGAAGGGCAAGTCGTCGACATTGCTAACAACCAAGCTAAAGTTTATTGAGTCTCTAGTTTTGAAGCAGGGGTACTTGGAGGTCATTCCTCATTCTCTTCGAAGTCTTAATAGAAGATTTTTGGGAAGTCATGCACCCCTTGCTTGAGAATTACTTTCAAATATACAAGTGTATGTGCGGACACTAAGAAAGGAGCATATACGTAGCTATGTATATTGCTATATCCTAGTATCCCAAAGTGAGCAGATGATGAACAACCTCCTCCGCCAAAGAAAGAGTGAGGAGGCTACATGTATCTGTACATCGTAACTGATTCACATGCCTAGTTCTGATTATAGCTATTTAACCTATTACGCTTTCTTGATTTATTAATGATATAAATCATACATCTTACCTATTGACACACCTTTTTGAGCATCACTACTTGTCCACACAAATCATTTAGGTGTCTAGTTTACCTTTTCTGCTGTTCTATGCAAAAGTGGTTCGACCATGCCTTATATCTGTAGAAATCTAACTCTTGGCCACCCAGGGAATGTTCATAGAATGTGCGACTGAATAGACGATGGATACTCTCCTTCACCTTCACTCAAAAAAACTACGGTGTTATGCTGTACTACTTACCTTGAACGACCTAATTAATGCTTATCTGATGATAAGAGAAATAATTTTATCAGGTTTAACGATTATTTTTTGTGACATGATTGTCCTCAATGATTACCAATAATAATTCATGTGTGGATCTAATTCTTTATTTAAGAATGCCATCCACCTTTCATGGGATCTGCTCTGACAAACTTGTAACTATATTCTGTTAATTCTGTTTTGATGGTTATGATTTGTGGCTATGTAATTGATGCCATGTTTGACATGTGAAAAAACATGACGGGATGTGACAATTCTCCAGAATCCAGACATGAGTTCAAACTATACAAATAAGAAAGTTCAGAAGTGTGTTTATTAGTGGATGTGTATCCCAAGGAAATACCTCAGATTTATGGGTTTACTTTGAAGAGTCTTAAAGAATAAAACACAGAAAAGCATTTTATGGTTTTACTTTTTTCATAAGTAAAATTGCTTTATAGTACTGCTTGATCTTATTATACTTGTAGTGGAGAAATATTGTGAGCTATGCTTTATGGTCCTAATTTTGGTCAATTAAGAAACATGGTCTTCAAAAATTGAGTATAAATGAATTGCTACATGAATGAGTCACAACACAATAAAAGAGAGCATAAAAACTGAGGCACTGATAAACTAGTAGTACCTAGTACCTAGTAGAGGATGAGGGAAGGAAAATAGTTCGATCGTTTGCATATGTGCAACGGGGATTGAAGTGGCAGTTAAGAGGAGTGATAAACCTAATAATGGAGGAGTGATAAACGGGACGAGCATGCAATAGAGCAGTAAAAGAAATGATATGGTTGCGCTTATTTAACTGAGGAGACGGCCCTTAGCAGAGTGAGAGGAAATCATGTTGTAGACCCCAACTATCAAGGAAAAAAATCTTAGCTGTTGACATATTGTTACCTGGCATATGGAATTCACTGCATGCATAGTACAGAAGTAAATATAGGTAAGTAGCCAAACCAGTGTACACATGATTGGACATGCCAACTTACAGAAGGGAGAAGACACCTGCATATCATACTGCTATGTTATGCATATTCCATGTTTATATGTCGCGTTTTCTTTAGGTGTCCACCCATGACTGCTACAGATTTTTCAAGTGGTACGACTCATAGGATAATCTAGTGAGCTGTCGTCATCAATCTGACTTCAAGACTAGGCATGCGTTTGAAGGGGAAATACAGACGGTTCATAAATCTGCTATTTCATGGATGACTTTATCCTATCATTCAATGTGGTTGATAATTTTTAAGTAACCTTCCTTTTGTAGGATTTTTTTTCCAAATCTGCTTGCTACCAACACTTCTGTTGTATTCATTTGTTAAAATCCTTGTTAAATAAATGGAGGTTGTCTTAAATTGCCATCAAGTACTCTCTCTTATAGTCACATCAAGTCTATTTCACTCATTAACTTGTTGTATACGTGTAACAGTTGAATTTTATGGAAAGGACAAGAGCAAACATGATGTTTTACCCATCAAAACTGATAAAGACACAATAAGGGAGGGATACAGGTGCGATGCATTTGAATTATTTATTTTTTAAATTTATTTACAGGTGCGATGCATTTGAATTATTTAATTTTTAAATTTATTTATCTCATATTTTGTGGTTATAAGTTAACAGACGTTGGATGAATGAGCATAAAGATGTTTTATGAGCATCTGATGTGTACCTATCTCAATTTGCTTGTACCCTAAGATGTTTCTGGTTTTCCTTAACTTTTTGCTTTATTGTTTCAGGGAGGTTTGTTTTTCATCGCGTTCAGCATTTGCTATCCCTTGTCTATATTGTCATTCATGTTAAATTCATTTCTCTCTATTAGTTAGCAACTCCTTTCAAATGTGATACTGTAGCTTGTGCATAGTCATAGCATTTCCTTAGCATGTGCCTGGGAAAAAATGGTTTGGATGTCAACATGCTTACATGTACAAAGAGGTAGACATATCTGAAGCCTTTTGTTTTCTTTGATGGATAATTGGTAAAAAAAGTTACACCAGTACCTTCTTTTATTTTTATACTTGCAATTGCAAACAGGATGAAGTTCTAGTTGTTTGCGTAATTTTACTCACTCAGGTTTTAAATGGCACTCAGCTGATATAGCTTAAAGTCATCACCTAATAGCTCCAAAATATTCTTTAGCTGCTCTGTTTATTTTTTGCCATCTACTTGCTAATGCTTTGCAAGATCTCTTTGCTATAAGGATTCATTTTATGATTATTATAGGCTTGTAATAGGAAACCCTAATTCCCATGTAAATTTTTTATATATTATTTTTTAATTTTTGCGCTCAGGTAAGTGTTGATGCAATTTATACCTTTTATAACAACAATACAGGCAGTTAGGTAGGTCAAGTCAGTGTATCCATAAGCATCTGATGTATTCATCATGTAATCACCCTACTTTATACACAAATAGTAGTGGATGTCATAGCATGTTTTATGCTAAAGTGTTTCCTGTTTTCCTTTCACGCTCGTCGTGTTATTTAACAAACTAATTACTGTGCTAAACAAATTGGCAGTCTAGTATTATATATCAATAGAGATAATACATTACTATAGGGATATGTTTGGCTTTTAAATCAAGCCGGAATTTTAGTTTCTTTATTGAAGTCATATGTTTATCATTTATCTATTTATGTAAAAGAGGACCTTCCCTTTAACGGAGTTGGGTGGAGAAAATGCATTTACATAGCTGACCACAAACCTATAGGATAGGTTTTTTTTCCTTGCTATGTTAACAGAGTTTGAATTTGTATCTGTTTAATCGCGCTATTGATTGTATCTGTTTAATCGCGCTATTGACTGCTTTGGATTTTTGCAGTCTGACATGGTTTATCTTTATCAGTGGCAGATCCACCTTGACCAAAGTGGGTTCACGTGACCCCACTTTGGTCGGTGAGGATCAAGAACCACTTCAATTACCACATAAAACCCAGCAGTCCAAGATGCTCACCTTGCTAACAAAATAGGTGACCCCACTTATAAACCAATGACATCCCATCCAAGTTTCCCACTTTTCACTCGATCCAACCTAACTAAAAAATGGAAAATTTCTCTTAAGTTTGAGGGTTTCTCAGATAACTTCCCTTAACTTTAAAATGTCACAGAACCCCTCAATTGACATTCTCAGAAAACCCACCTCAACTTTCAATGTTCTCTAAAAACCCCAATTTTCCACTGACAAAAATACCTTTCTACCCATGTGAAAATTGCGGTTAGCACCGTTAAGAATTTCTTTTCTTGGAAAGATGTCGAAAGTTGAAGGGGCTTTCTGAGAACCCCAAAACTTAGAGTACGGTTTGTGATAGTTTGGAAATTTTTTTGTTTTTTTTTGTGTTTTTTTTTTTTTTTGGGGGGGG
>NC_033796.1:94442830-94452528 GCF_001876935.1 Asparagus officinalis
GAGTTATACCCAAACTCTAAGGGGTTTTCTTTCTGATATTATCAACTAAAAAACTCATCTTTCAATTCAAGTTCATAACCTGAGACCTGGTTAGTAGTGACATATATTGAGAAAAATGTTACTGATGGTGTTACTAATGATGCAGTTGTATACTTCAAAATATGAAAACTCATCGAGTGCAATTGTAAAGGGAATTTTGGATCAGCCACTGAGCTTTATTATTCTTTCTTCTGTAAAGGTTCATTCTTTCTGTTCTTCTGTAAAGGTTCATTCTTTCCGAAGAAGATGATATGGATTCAACTTGGGAGAAAAGGCTAGTGAAGCGTTACTATGACAAACTTTTTAAGGAGTATCCTTTGCGACAATCTTATTAAAATCTCTTTTTAAGTGTTACTATAACTATCAATGATGTATATTGTGACCTTTTCCGTACATTGTGTTTGGATGGGGGTTAGAGGATGGAAGTTAAAGTGAAATTTAATTTTCACCTCGTTTGGGAGATTTTTTGAGGGATTACAGGATGGAATGGAAGGTTACTCACATTTTCCTCCCCACAATTTGGACGGTAGAGGATGGAATGAAAACCAATCTAAAATTTTACTAGATGATAAGACAATTATACCCTTATAGCTTTTTTATCATTTACTAGTTGATAAAATATCTTAATAATATGTAAGGGTATTTATGTAACTTTACAAATATTCACTTCACTTCCCTCCTCTTTATTAGAACTCCCAAACAAGGTAAAACAAATTTACTTCCGTTCCCCATACTAAACTCCCTAACAACATTTTATATTTTCACTTTCCTTCCCTACTTTTCCTTTCCATTATTTAACTTTCTGTCATTTCCCTTATGCTTTGTTTGGGAGTTTACTAAGGGAAGAGATGAAAAGTTAAATAATGGAAAGGAAAGGTAGGGAATGGAAGTGAAAAGATAAAATATTGTTTGGGAGTTTAGTAAGGGGAACAGAAGTAAATTTATTTTATCTTGTTTGGGAGTTCTAATAGAGAGGAGAGAAGTGAAGTGAATATGTATAAAGTTACATAAGTACCCTTACATATTGGATGTGAGTATATCTTAGCTATTGATTTTAATGTCATAAGGGTATAATTGTCTTATCACATTGTAAAATTTTACATTAGTTTCCATTCCATCATCTACCCCCAAATTGGACGGGAGGAAAATGGAAGGAAATTTAACCTTCCATTCCATCCTGTAACCCCTCAAAAAAACTCCCAAACAAGGTGAAATTGAAATTTCACTGTAACTTCCATCCATTAATCTTCGTCCAAACAAGGTGTTAGTAAACTCCCAAACAGAGCAAAGTTTGTCATCCATTTCACTCGTGCAATGTCTTTTCTCATTTTGAATTTTCTTCCCCTTGAAAATATTCTTGCAGACTGATCACCGGCTTTACGTTGCTTGGGCTGAGTTAGCGATTTTTTTGTTAGTATTAAATCTGCATTATTTATCTTGTTTATTCCTTCTAGTTATTGTACGTTTATCAATTTACTTGCTGCCTGTTAGGTGGCAGGACTGTCTGGTCTTTCTAATTAAAAATTGATATTTTGTCCTTCAGCCTTAACCTATGAAAAAGATATTGTATCGCTGATATGTCACAGTACAAGAAAGGAAAGGTAAATAACATTCTGTTAATGTTTATATTAATTTTTTCTTAATGACTTGTACTGGTATCTTTAGAATTGGCACACCTAATGCAAAAATGCACGCACACACACACATCACACATACTTCTAAGCACTTTGCAGACATATTTTGTTGCTGTCAATAGTTTTGTTAGACTAGTTATATTTGTTTTTACTGTGTGAATTTTGTGCCACTCCGTAAACATTCGGATTTGAGTTTTTAAAAGGCTAAAATACTTAAACGCCCTACAGCTTCACCAACATTGCACTTTAGTGCCCCCTATTTTAATACCGTGCACTTAAATGCCCCATTGTTTCCTGCGTTAAAAAACCAACGCCGTTACCATTTCCTGTAAAAGATGAAAATGCCCCTCCCCCATTTAACCTGCCTGCAATTACTATCCAATCAACGTTAATAAATGCCCAAATTTTCACCTCCCCCTAATTCACTTCGCCCTAGAGAAGAAATTGGTGAAGAAATTTAGGGGTTAGAAGTTAGAATGAGGGAGATCAGAGCAAGTTATTAAAAGAATGATAATAACAAATGGATTGTTTAACTATTAATAATATCAACTCTAGTGGTATTGGAATTCATCAGAATAACATGTGACAAGTCACATGTGAATATTTCACTAATATTCTAACGGCTAACTAACATAGTTACATAGGGGATCAACGTGCAACATTTTAAAACTTTGGGGTATTTAAGTGCAGGGTGAGAAACTTTGGGGTATTTAAGTGCACAGTTTTAAGATGGGGGTCATTGAAGTGCAATATTGGTGAAACTATAGCGTATTTAAGTGCAATTTAGCCTTTTTAAAATGGTGAGTTTAATGACTGAGATTTTTAGTACAGAATAGATAATATTACATGTTAAAAAGTTGATATATAGTTTAACTTAGCCATATTAAATTATAAAAAACAATAACTCTTATATCATGGCATATAACTATTATTTAGTGACATTAAGTTGAATGATTATTTTTCTTATAATTTAACTTGAGTAAACTTTAGTAAACCTTTTAGCATGTAATATTATCTAGTCCATACTACAAATCTCAGTCATCACATCTTACTCACTTTATAAATAAATTTTTTCCTTGAACATACAATAGCAGATCTCGTGTATACTTGGTGCAAATAAACATGGATAGAGTTGATGGATATCATCCTCTCCCTCCCATGTTTCTTCGCCAGGTTCATGACGTCGCCAAGACCCCAAGACTAGAGGCATCTTGTTCTCAAGAACCTTCCCCTTGTCTAATGTTGCCATTGGATGCTTCTCATATGTTAATTCTGTCCCAAGCTGAAGCTTTGAGATATTCAATTTCACACGTACATCCATAGCTGTGATATGTCGAACACACTATGAACTCCTTCCAAGGTTGGAGGCAAGGCTAGTCTCTGTGCCTTCTCCCCCACTCTCTGCATTTCAAAGGACCCAATAAATCTCAGACTGATTTTTCCTCTATTGTCAAATGACTCAAATCTGATCCCTCGATTTGGAGAGATTCTCAAATATGTATGTTCTTCGGCTTCAAACTAGAAGGGTTGTCTGTCAGTACCTGCCCAACTTTTCTGTTGGTCATGGGTTGAAGGAGAATGATCCCATATCATCTTGAAGTTTTGAACTTGTCTAGTGTCTCCGGCCCCAACAGTCGTCACTCCCTGATATCATCCCAGCAGGTTGACGATTTGCATTTCCTCCATATTAGACTTGTATCTTGCCATCTGGATGCTCACTTTGTAGCTGTCATTGTAGGAGAACTCAACGAGATATATCTGATTTACTGTTCACCCAAGATCCATGGAAATCCGTAACACATGCTCGCAGCATGTCCTCCAAAATCTGGATACTGCATTATGACTTTCAGCCTGTCAAAGAATGATGAACAGTGCTGCATCTCAACCTCGCCTCCAGATTCTGCTACGAAATCCTCTAAATCTGACACATAAATTGGTGATTCTGCCTGACACTATGGTCACTGGCATTCCATTAAGATGGACTCTCTTTTGCATATAAGGATCAACTAGGCTCTCTGTTGCCTGCCCAACGTGAATGGTAGAATGTGTGCCGATTGGGTGGTTCGTTCTACCACCACCCATATCGCATTGTCTCTCTTCCAACTCCTTAGTAATGGTGCAACAACATCCATGATGACATGCTTCCTTTTCCGCTTGGGAATGGTAAGGGGCTGCAAACATTCTGATGGTCCTCAAATGCTCCGCTTTCCCTACTTGGCATACTAGGCATCTAGCCACAAGTTAGGCTATTTTCATCTCCATCCCTGGCCACCAGTAGTACTCTCGCAAGTCTTGATACATCTTTGTGCAACCAGGAGGAATGAATGGTACTGAGTTTGACTAAGGTCACAAGTTGAGTAGGGGTATTTATCCGTATTTTTAGTTCAGTTCACAGTATATTCTTAAACATGAAAGTGGGCACTGCTCAATGCTACCAGCTAGGAAATTTAAGGTGCCACCAGCTATAAAATGTAATAGTGTGTAGAATTTGCCTAGACTTGCACAAGATTTTTGAGGAAGGGTTTAATAGTCTATATTTTCAAGACTAAGAAAATACATTCATTATTTTACTACCGAAGTATTAGAATTCTACTATCTTAATAAACCACGCTGATGTATAGATGATTAATGGGAGAAAATCTAAGAAATTATGTTCATAGTTTAAGTGTGAACCTTTATCCTGAGGCTATCCATTCACTTATGAAAAGCTAGGAAGAACTGAGTCTTTCGCTTAACTTTCATGTTTCATAAAAAATTATGAGAAAAAAACCTAATTTGTGATATATGAAAAGCTATCAAGAATTCTTGTTTTTTGCTCAAATTCAGGTTCCATAAAAAATAGGCAAAACAGACAAGTTGTGTTAGAAGAGATTCCATTAACCGTTATATAGCCAAAGATCAAGTTCTGGATCCAATGGGCTGTCATGCTGATTCATGTCTCAAAAACATTGGTCATGCCTCAAGATAAGTTTGCTGGTAAACTTGTAAAAAAAAAAAAAGTGAACTGTAGCATTTCTGATTTTGCAAAAGCGAGAAGTTGGGTTTAGAAAAATAAGCAAAATGGGGAATTGGGTTCAGATTTAACAAAATATGCAAAAGGAAGACCTGGTAGGCTGTGCAAGGTTCAGATTTGTCTCTTTTACTTTTCTTCCAGAGCTAGCACATATGAATATACAATGCGAAAAAATATGCAGTAATATCGGATATCGGAGAGAGAACTCAGAAAGTTTTGCTCCAATTTCATATTTGATGCCAAATCTAGATCAGAGTGTGCCTAGAAGACATTCGGAAATCTAAGCATGTAATTTTGTCTCTTCAGTAAAGCCTGCTCGACTTTGTTTTTTGATTATTAGGATGCCAAATCTAGATCATTGGTTTTTAATTGATCTTTCAGGTTGCATTTGCAGAAGTTAACACATTTCTATATCACGATAAATGCTTGTAATTGCACAATGTCTTTGGTTATTCCTTTTTCTACGCTATGGGCTATTTATACCATCACTCCCATTTGTAACAACTTTGAGCATTTTATATCTTCTTGACAGATCGGTTTAAGATGGAGAACAGAAAAAGAAGTCATATCTGGAAAAGGTGATGACAAGACTTCAACCTTCTCTTAGCTTATTACGCCTACGGAGTGTTGTATTTGGAAACAATGACTATGTTTTCTGCTTATGTAGATTGGCATATTATAGCAAAATTTAACAGTTATTTCTGACTAATTTATGGCTGTGGTACAAATGACTGCTTGCTAAGAATAGTACTTCCTATTTTCTAATGCTTAACTTCTGCACTATCTGTGGGGTAGAATATGATTATCGTTGTTAACAACAGTTGTCGCCATGAGTCAATTAGCTCTGAGCATGGTTCAGCTCTGAAATTGTAGAGAGCTACATCTAAGTGGGCTTCATAGTTTTATGTGTTAGCTATGTACGGTTAAGTTTGACAGCTACCGTTTTCAGAATGTTTGTGTTATCCTGTATTTAATTATATCGGAGTCTATGTCATCTATCCATGTGAAAATTCTGTAGGCTGCCCCTATAAGAAATATTATCCTTCTTCATCAATATCTTGGGAGTGAGATTTAGGTTGTTACATTTCTTATTTTGCTGTGGACCCAGAATATCTAGGATTTTCCATTCATCATTTTAATGATCTTGTTAATTTTTATTATGCATGAAGGTTTCTGCAACAACTCATTTATCTTCTGTGACAGGGCAGTTTGTTTGCGGCAACAAAGAATGCAATGAGAGAGGGGGTCTAGGAAGCTATGAGGTATATTTAGTTTATACAACTCAATATTTCTGCTTTTGTCTTGCTACATTCATCACTGAGCCACATTCATGACTGAACCTGAATAAAGTACCAAGTTTCATGTCAAAGCTTAACATGTTAACACCTAAATGTCGTTAGGAATTTATCCTTGTAACATCACAATATCGATTTATAGTATTAAGAACATGGTTGTTTTTCAAAAAGCTCCATTTTAGTTCTTCAAATAACTGCAGTGTGAAGTTTGTAAGAAACAACTCGTGTGAAAACTGAAAAGCTTTAAGTAAATTTTGGTGGAGACATGTTGCAGTTCATATCACATTTATGGCTGAGTAAGCCCTAATTATTGGCGACTTCATGTTTCTTATCGATGTTAAAAGTTTCCCTTATTCTGGGACAAAACTTCGCATGCATGAGTGACTAGGGGTTCGTCCTTATATGTAAGAATTTGAAATACGAGGTTAACTTGTCCTTTGCCAATGGAATTTTAGAATGATTAAGTGTCAGCTTCTAGGGTATGGTTAGTTGTACTTTTTGTATCTAACATGGTGAAGTTTTCAAGATGTTTGGAAGAGTCTATTAGATTAACCTCAGAGGATATGGACTCATTTGTGACAGAATGGTCTCTCTTTATAATAATTTTCAAAGTATCTGTTTGTCAGTAGATGAACCCCATCCATTACTTTTTTGTTTCTGCACCATTTGCAGGACTATATTCATAAAAAATGTAAATATCTCAGTTTATGTGTGCCTTTTCTTTTCTTTTCTTTTTTCTGAGTGACAATGGCCAATGATTTATTACCATGCTAGAGTGTCAAATCTGTTTACAGAGTCACACTGGCAATTCAGAGTTTCAAAGTCTCCTGATAAGACCATCTCTTATTTTATTAGGTTGGATCTCTTGGTGTTACCCAGCTACTTGTTCTGTCAGCTAATCTTATTAGTTTGCAAGCTCTTCTTGTTAAAATGTAAGGTTGTGAGACGACATATCAACAACTAAATCAAGAAATCTCATAAAGGGTTTTGTCTATGATAGGAAAGATGATGAGAGACATCGTTATGAGTTCTTTTGAAGTTGGGGACCTACATGCTTAGTTAGAATTGCAATATGAGTAGATAATGCTTTGAGAAATGAGATAATGCCTAGTAAGCTGTTGCAATCAGACTTCTTATTTGTGCAGATGATTTAACATGGATTTTGGTGAAGGAATGTGTAGGGAGCAGATAAATAACAAAGAAAAGCTTCAGGTCTTATTATCTTAGGTATGCATTTCATAAGAAATTGAACATAGGTTCTGGTGATGGAATATATAATGTGAATAAGAAGGAATGACAAAATATAGATTGAGATAAACCAACATCTGGAACATTGATTGAGAATGTAATTTAATTTCTCTAATTGGGTTAATAATTGAACATTGTTGCATATTTTTAGTGATGCCCTGCCACTCGTTCCTTAATCTAAACATTTCCTTGTGTATGTGATTGATCCCGAGATCCAAGACTGTAATCTACAAAATTATCAAATGTCCCTTCTCATCTTCATAACTTATGTCACTTCATCCAAAAACTTGATGCAAACCTCACACAATTTCCTGAAGTTTATTTCGATTGGCTATTGAATCATTTGTACAACATTCTCAACCATGGCTCATATTTTTACTATATAGCTTCTCGCTTGTCATGGCTTGAAGATTACATGTTTCTATAACTGTGTAGTACCCCTTTTCATTCCGTAATGGAGATGCACATGGCCTTTTATACATGTCCATTTATTTTCTTTGGCAGGTAAATTTTGCTTACTTTGAAGCAGGAGAAAATAAACAGGCTCTTGTCAAGTTAGTTGCTTGCAAGAGGTTAGTTGTTCTTTCTTTTACATATTAATGTTCAGATAATTTATTAGCTTACCTTTTATTTTTTTATATGATAATTGTCTTGTAGGACACTTTCACAAAGAATTTGGTCACAATTGAGTCTTAATTCTTCTTTTACATATTTATATAAGCAAACATTTGCTTGGATTTAGACCTCAATTGAGGTAGAAATAAATAATAAACCCAAATCGATATTGCAACATACCAGTCGATTTTTTAGGCCAAAACGTCACCTGATATATCGGGAATATCCCAATATATATCCCAAAAATTTGCTAATAGCAGTAGAGGATATTGAACCCATATCGCCTCGCAGGAGGCCTTATAAAATGACATAGTAGCCAACATATTGGTCATGTCGGTAGGTATATAAAATGATTGGATATTATTAGATCAGGTAGAAGGGTTGTTTGCAAGAAATCCTTATTGCTGATAGCCTGATAATCCTATAATTGCCCTCTCTGTATGAAAGTTTCCATCTGGAGTTCTCTATTTCTTTAAAAATGTGGACGAATAAATGTTGCAATAAGATCCAATTTCACAACTTATATAGAATATGGCACTTGAAAGGAAGATCTTACTGGGGATTTGGTTGATATTAAACTGACGTAGCACGGAAGTGATAACCTCGGAATCTACCAAGGGTGTTTTCTGAATCCACAAAGAACGATCTCCGAATCCACGAAGAACTTCAAATTCACGAAGAACTTCGAATCCACGAAGAAAATATTGAAAAGAAAATTTTATTGATGAAAAGATATTATCCTTTGGGGTTACATGCCTCTTCTTAAATAGAAAATCAAATAAGACTTCTAGTAAAACTAGAATTACAAAGAAATAGAAAGTATTAAATTCTATCCTAAAAAGACTCCTTATAATAGAGGAAACAAATCATGAATCAAAATTGAATTTGTTTTCTTATCTAATTTGACTCTAACATTGAATTTATTTCCTAATCTAAATAGATTCTAATTTTATTACTAAAATAAACTAAAAGCTGATTATTTTTGGATTTCAGCCAAAACTGGGTATTACTAATGAGATTTTAAAAATCTTTATATAATATGTCAGAATTCGCCTTCCGGATTGAAAAATATGATTGTTTTTTGCGGAAGTCAATAATACGTGTAGCTTATGATTCTTTGAATCCTCCATGAAATTGTCCATTAAGCGTCCTACATCATAAACTATGGGTTTATACTGGTTTAAAAAAAAAAACATTAAGTGAACTATCTTTCTTCTTGATAGTCCTTTTTCTTCCCCTATGAACATCCTTCTACATTCTGCTTCTCTTTCATGCTCTTCACCCTTTCCTCTTTCTGTTGTTCTTTTTTACATATTTTTGTCTATCTTTTAAGTATGAAGTTTTATTTTTCTCCATTTGTACTATCTGATATTCCTCTCTTGAATCATTTATATCAACATTAGATGGAAAAAAATTGATATCCGAATTTTCATATCATGAGAATGAGTGAGGTGGGACAAAAGGATCTCATCTTGCTTTTAAGAGCACCTATAGATCACGCACATCATGCATTTTTTTTGAGGAAACTAGTGCATTTTGAAATAGATGAGGAGGATTGAGTCTTTATGTTTAGTTTATTTTGTTTGTTGCACTGATTGTGTTTCCAATAGGCATTAGTGACCTCTCCAGTCACTATGTTGTTTTACTGGTATTACCTTTTTTATTTCTCTCATGTTCGTTAACAGATCACATGTACATGCATTGTAGCACTAACTGTACCAATCAGATATGGACTGACCAAATATCATCACTATGTACTTACTTCTATGTTCTAGCTATTCGCCAATTACCTAATATTATGGTTTTGGCTTCGACGTGCCCTTTTTTATTTTTCTGAAAGCCTTTATATATTGC
>NC_033796.1:94452538-94506261 GCF_001876935.1 Asparagus officinalis
AATTTAATTTAGTCGTTACTATTTACCTTGATGGGATGTTTTCTCAAAGATGTGCAGAAAAACTTGTATATAAAAGGCAAAAAGCGAAGGAGCTATTGGAAAGGAAAGAAAAGGATAAACAAAAAAGAAAAAGGTGTACTGTATTCGCTTTTCATTTTATTCTTGTGAGCTCATTGCAAGCACAACAATTTTTTGTTTCTTTTTCACTTTTTTAAACTCCTATTGATTTTTTGTTGAAATGTAGAGAAAGAGAATCAAGTGATGATGATACCACTGATGATGATTATGATAGTAGTCACAGTACTGGTAAACGAAGGAAAGGTAATCTTTTAAATTTTTTTTTTGCATAGAGTTGATATGAATCTTACACTATGTCATGAAAAGGTTACATCATCAATATCATGAGATATTCTTCTCATAGATGACATATCAAAGCTAAAGCTATGGTTTGAGAAAATACATAAATCCTCACGGTTAACTATGATTATGTAGATAACTTTAGCTGATTTTTTAGAGATGTAACAATCGATTCTCAACTATTCAAGATCAGCCTTTATTAATATTTTTAATACACCTAAGCTATATCTGACATGGTTTTAAATGTCGACCGACATGTTGGATCAGAGGTTGGAGCGACACGGATATGGTCATTTCAAGTCGAATATCATTTTTGAGCCCATGTCGGACATATCGGGGGATATTGCGGACATATCGACCGATTTTCAGCCCTAAAAAAAATTAGAAATCGGCCGATTTTTTTTATTTTTTATTATTTTTTTGAGTTGATAAGTATTGGGGTTTGAGTTTAATACTCAAAGCCTACTTGATTAATTCTTTTTTAACCTTTTGTTCCGCCGCGGACTCCTCTCGTTCGTCTTCGTCTTTACAAATTGAGAATGATTATTTGGATAGTGATTTATTGAGAATGATTATTTGGATAAAATAAAATAAAAAATAAATATAGAAATTGCACTCTTCATTTAAAGAAGAAAAGATACAAATGATAGGTTTCATACTCGGACACTTCACAGAGTAGAGTAGTGTGTAGGAACTGAGCATAGGCTAGAATCACACTCGCATTAAGCACTTCCACTAGGGCTACTAGGCAATCAGACTCTTCAACTACCTCAAAAACTCATATACCTAATAGTAACTGCAATTCACATGTAGGGTTTCTCACAAACACTTTTCTCTCCTCCCTCAAATGAAAAAGTATATTATTTATAGACCTAAAAATAAAATCTTAATCCGAACTAATGGATAACATCAAATCACACATTCTAACATAATAACATATTCATTCCTAACTAAATAATAAACTCAATCCTAATTAAAGATATCAACTAAAAAAATCAATTCCTTAATGAGAAATCCTAATCCAATCACATTAAATCTTTTACCAGGTTCACATCCAAATTTGTTGTGCATCTCTTGCAGTTGAAGAAACTCTACCTTGAGTTTTAAAATTGAATCTCATTGAACTTGGAATTGTTGTATTTCTGATTTTGAATGTGCAATGGTGGATATATTCGGCTTTGATACCAAATGATAGGGGCCAGAAGAATAGTGATAAGGATGATTATTAGGATAAAATAAAATAAAAAACTAATATAGAAATAGCATTTAAAGAAAATGTGTAAATGATGGACTTCACACCAGGGCACTTCATATGACAGCAACTCACATGTCTAGTACTGTCTACAATTAACATACAAGATTTCTCACAAATATTTTTTTCTCATCCCTCAAATGAAAAAATATATTTATTTATAGAACTAAAATAAAATTATAATCCTAACTAATAGATAACATCAAATCACACATCATAACTTAAGAACAAACTCAATCCTAATTAAAAATCACAACTAAAAGAAAAACTAAATCCTTAACAAGAAATCGTAATTCAATCACATTAAATCTTTTCCCAGATTCACATCCAAATCTGTCTTGCATCACTTTGGCTTTGTTTCTAGGTGTATATATCTGTTTAATTTTTTAGTGTTAGTTACACAAGTTAATCACAAGCTTTCATGGTTTTCACTGTAAAGTACAATAAAATCTATAATGTACTACTATAAACTGCCCATGAATTATTTAACTTCTAAAAATTTTGTATGAGCGTTAATGGAATTATTGTTTCCTCCTTCAGGAAAATGAATCATAAACCAGCAATAAACTTTAACTCGTTTCGCACTAAACTACACTGAACATTTAAATTGCTTTAATTTAATAATAGTTAAAGTATATTACGATTATCTAACTTTAAACTAATTTTGTTTGGGCATCCATGGAAAAGGTAAAATTATTAGTTTGTCCTTCACTTTGGAAAAACAAATCACAAAATAACAATAGTATTGTACTACTATCTCAGTAAATTATAATGAAGATCCAAAATTGCTTTAATTTAAGTATGGGTAGACCGGCCTTCGTACGTTGTTATGAAGCAAATCATTTTAATTTAGAATTCGTGGCGGGCTAGATATTTAAAGGATTTTTTGTCTACCGTTTTCTCTTCTTCTCCCTTACTTTTGTTTCTTTCCTCTTTTACTATTTAGCCCCTAAACTGTTCGCACCAAAATTTGACGAACTCATCTTAAGAAATCAATTTGGATACTGAAATAAAATCATCAATTTCAAAGAAAGTTTCTTTCTCTAACCTCGTTTTCTTTTCTAGTGCAAATCCACAATACTAGTTCATCCACTTTCCCAACTGCGATAAATGAACGTCAAATATCAACTAGCAGTATTGGAAAAATTTTCGAGACAGAAAATATTCTAAGAAACAAAATAACATCAAGAAGGTAGTTGTTGATGTAAACAGCCTAAAATTAGCATTTGTTTAATAAAAGCTCTCTTTTCCTCTTGCTCTAAAAAAATCCTAATGTAATTGGGTTTGTTTCGATGATTTTGGACTATAAAATGGACTAGCAAATAACCCAGCTGGACATGGGGGACAGAGAAAACTTCACACATAGCAAGCAAGAACTCTTGAAAATGAGCGAAAACTTAATTGAAATTACATATTCCTTTAAAAGATTATTGGATATAATATTGATCGATTATTCCAATTGTATCTAAGTTGAGTGTGACACAGGCTAAGGATCCATTGATCTTGACATGAAAACATCTGAAAAAATATGAAAGCTTGTACATAACATGGTAGTTTATGTATGGCATATGCTAGATAAAAATCTTGGCTTTCGGTAAACCAATCACGCTAGAGAAAATAAGGGGTCGACCAAAGTCCATTGCAATCTGATCCCAGATATCCTAAACACAAAAGGGTTAAATATCTTGCGTCGAGCATGAAAAGCTTGGAGATATGATGATTGGGAAGGAATAAGAAGTTTGACTCTTGAGACTATCACATGGCTGATAAATTTAGTTGATTTGTGTGCTTCAGTATTGCAGTTGTAGTTATGACCATTTTTATCACTAAATGCACATGTTCTGTTGACGCATCAAACAAAGTTATAAGATGTAGGAGCAAAGTTATAAGATGCAGGAGCTCAGGATAAAATGTTTTAAGATTTATGTGCAGACTTACATTGATGCACATATAAATGTTTCATTCTACAAGAAAAACAGAAGCAATATGCTGAAGATTTGACTTGACGTAAAAGTGTTTGTGCAGAGAAACATTTTGGATTGTTATATCATTGCATTTGAGAAAATTTTGATAGAATTTTGTGTTGCTAATTGTACAGGATAATTCATGGAATAATTGGGTAGCTTTAGAACATTTAGAGATATCTTCTTATAGTATACAATAAAACCCTCAATTAATAACATGAGCTTCATTTAACCTTGTGCGGTTTCTAATACTCTCAAAGTTGCTGTAAAAGTTAAGATCTAAAAATGACCCTTTCTATGACTATAATATATGATAGAACATTAAGTCTATAAAAGCAAATGCATAACTACATTATTTTAAATAATCATGGGAGATGAAGACTTACAATCAGATTAGTTAGATTGTGAAATTGGTGGTAGATGGGTCATGCATCAGTTGAAGTTAACTGGGAAAAAAGAGAACTCTATGCTTAGTTTGATAACTATAACAAGGGGAACATATAGTAAAAACAATGTTGTATAAATATAGGTATGGGTGCGGGTAAGGCCGTAAGGGTACGAGTACGAGACACAACAAACTTGAAAAAAGTAGGGTACGGGGACACGGCTAAATATAAAAATTATATAGGAGATATTTCATATTTATAACCTTAGTAGTATAAAAAATTATATTTTTTTACAATGTTTTTTCATTCATAGAGTTTCAGCCTAATTTCCAAACACCCTAGAAGGGTCTTCAGTGTCTTCCCATCCATAAGAAAGTCATAATTCAAGAAATCAAAGCATCTTCCCTCTCTTCCGCTAAAAGACAATTAGTCAAATTCTTAAGACTTCGAATTGCCTCTAGTTCCCATGTGCTTGGTCACATGGGAGGATGACACATTAGCATTGAAAGGATTAAAAAAACCAACAGCTCAACATAAGGTCACCATGTGATCCCCACTCTAAAAAAAGATAAAAAAACTCTCTCAAACACACAACAGCCCAAACAACCCCTTTATTTCATCGTCTTCTTCCCACCATTCATCCCTCTTCACTTTCCCTTGAACCCAAACTTTTCATGGCCATGTCTTAACCGTTTGGGTATGCAACCGTACCCGAAACATGTCGGACACAGGTACGGAGCCCTAGAAGCCATGTCGGGATATCCTAGAATAGAAGTAATTAGGAAATAACAATGTTATCATTTGAACTAAACCAAACTTAAGAAGTCTTACGGTTAGAAATTTTACACTATGGAAATACAAGTTGATATGATATCTTGAAAAGAAAAATTGCCTGGAATTCCGTGATTTACTTTTGGAAGACACCCACCTTGCGACCTCCGTTTCTTTTTCTCCTCTTCGGATTTCCAAGCCTATCTTATGATATCTCTTTTGATCTCTACCATCCACCAGCCTTGTTTCTTCTCATCAACGTTTCAATCAAGGAAAGTGCAATCTTCAAGTACAAGCTCATTCCAACCACTATTACACCCATCTCTCCCAATCACCAAAAAAAAGCCAACCCACATCACACCCTCAATGGAGTATGAATTGATGTCACACATGTTGTACTTTACCTTTCACATTCAGCCCTTGCAATATTTTATCCTCACCCTAACTCAACAATGTTTACTCATAGGAGGAAGAAAACAAAAAACTAATGAACAGTGGATGTCAACTTTTAATGTCAAAGAATGATGTAGGATAGACACGAGAAATTAAAAATAGTTAAACACCCACGTACAGCTGTTAAACAAGTTATATTGAGAAAGAAATCTTAGAATTTGATGTCGACTTGAGTTTGCCATTGACACGCTTGGCAACATAGGCCTTTATGGTTTAATGGTGTCATCCAAGGAATCACGACTAGTTGAATATTGCTGTAAGATGTTCTTTTGCAATGAAAGGTGTTTAGGATGATGAAAATTTTTATTAGAATTTGAGGATTGATAGCCTTTTTTTGTTACTTTTTTAGAGAATGTTGGGTTTCTTATTCTTTCTCAGATCATACAGACCTTAACGATTTTTTCCTCTCTGTGGAAGATACTAAGGATTGTAGAAGTGTGTGAGTATGGAAAAACTTGAGATTATATACAGATTAGGGAAGACCGGGATCACAAAAATATATGATATATTAAGGATTTTGTTGTCCAAAAAAGGTAGGTCCTAGAGGGTATTTCAAGAAAAAGCATGAAAAACTTGATGTGGTTTATTTTATTTGTAAATACATGGTAGTTTATTGTGATAGTTGTGAGTGTTTGACGGTACTTTGCAAATTCTTGTTAGGAAATTTGCCAAAGGCAGAATTTGAATTTTTGGCCTGTTGATACATTAGTGGAGTTTTTGGGTATACTTGTAAAGATTCTTCTATTAGCCTGTAGATACATTTAAGAAGTTTTTTGAATTATAATGGAGATTTTCTGATTTAGATGACACAACTTGTGAATCATCATTGAAGTCTATAGCCCATCAACAAGGTCTTGATTTTGATCATTGGTTCCGTGAAATTCTAGTGGGATATGTTCCCAGCTACTGCAGAAAAAAGTTTAATGGAATTGCTAGTAGATACATTCAAACCATTAATCATGTCAATCGCAGTTTTTCCCAGTTTAAAGTTATTGGGCATGTTAAATAGGGTTAATTTGGCATCTGAGGCAACACCAATTGAATGCAAAGTGAGCAATTTTAGAGAGAGATTGCGTCAAAAGGATCTTGGGAGTATATATTTAAACAAGTCTTATTCTTTAATTTATGTTGTATTGTCTATAGTAGTGACAAATTATCCAAAGGAAAATTGTGGAGAGTACTGTTGTAAATAGCGGTACATAGCGCCGTTATAGCGGTTTTCATAGCATTAGCGCTGATTACCGCTATGCTATTAATTAGCGAAAGCGGTAACAAATAGTAGCCAAAATCTCTATTTGCTGGTGATTGCGCGCAATAGTGGGTTTTAACAGTTAAAAGCGTTGAATAGCACTTTTGACTGCTAAAACCCACTTTTATTTTGTGGATAGCTTTATATTCTACCCGACCCATACCCAAAGCCGAACTGTTTTGTCATTAAAACCTATCAGACCCCTCTCTCTCTCTCTCTCGTCTTTGATTAGCTGCCACAAAAGAGAAAAAATACTAGCCGCCGATTCTCTCCCTTTCTCTCTTCGGTGCTTCCCATATCTAGTGCTTCCGCCACCACCTCCACCATCTCTAGTGCTTTTTTATTCTTTATAGTACTTCGTTAATATTATGCAATTGTTACACATCTATTTCATACTTAGGATCTCTATAAATCATCAAATATGCATTTGTAGGTTTTTTAGATTTTTCTATAGGTTTTTCATATTTTAGAATATTTAAATTTGATCGTTATTTGGCTATGCGCTATTTGCTGTTATTTTGTCGCTATAGGCGCAAATAGCCTTGGCGATACCTCACCGCTACGCGACGCTATCTGCTATCAATAACCTTGGTGGAGAGTAGAAGCAAAATTTGTGGAAAGCAGAAAAAAATAAGTGGCAAGGCAAATGTTGAGTCTCAGGGGCTTTGGTGGCAAAATATGCCGAGGCTTTTTAAAGAATTGGAAAGTAATGCAGTCTAGGAAAAAGTAAACAATAGTGCATAGCTAATAATGTAAATAAGAGTTTCCATTAATATATCAATTGCAACGGCATAGATTAATAGAAGAAGATAATACTCATGTTATGATTCTTCTTTAAATCTTGAAGCAGATCTGAAGTGCACAGATGCAGAGGGGCTAAAGGGGCACGTTAAATGACTTTTAAAACAATGATGCCAAGTTTACTTCCTTCACTTGGAGCTTGGTTGGGATTTAAGATGGGTTTCCTTGCAATTGGATAATAAGGAATAATTGGATTGTTGGACGTTAATAGATTGACCTTTTATTTTTAAAATGCTCAGGAGTAAGAGATTGAGGTGTCCTTTCATCCTTAATGATCTTCCATTATAGTACATTTAGATCCAAATTTGAATCCTGTTATAATATGTGCTGGATATTTGAGAATGCCCAGGCTTTAAATGTATTTGAGTTTTGGTTCCATGTTTTCCTTTCTTTTATCACCATCTTGCCTTCTACTTCGTAGAAAATTAACCTTTTGATTTTTGTGTGGATAGGCCGGAAGACTTCCTCGTCAGCAAGTGGTGCAAAGAATGATGATGATGAAAATTTCGAGGAGTATCTGGAGGGCATGTTTCCATGATAACTCTAATGTATTTGGTTAATAACATCTAACTACAGCAATCACCTACGCAGTTCTTTGCTTCTTGTGCAGCTGTATATAATACCTGAAACAAAAGATCTAAAGCTGGGCGTTTCTCTGTTTGTGGTTATATAACATGTAAGAGGTGGATGATGCTCTATTTCATCACATGCTACCACTTTGATATTGTTCATTTAAGTTAAGCTACTTATTGGTTGCATAATCTAGTGTATTTGCTAAATCATATTTCATTTCGGTCGGACTTGATTTCTTTCCTTACCTCATACAATTTAGAAACTCCTGTACAGTGAGTTGATAAGCTACACAACCATTTCATCGACGAATTTGGAAATTGCTGTACAGTGAAGCAGTCGAACCTAACCGTGCATGTTGCGTATATTGACTGGGTAGATTATTATTACTTCATTGAGGAATGAACACCTTAGCTTTTGTTCCCTTTCTCATTTTTAAATTCAACTTTTGAATACTATAGTAGCTCTGAAAGATTGTTTTAAGTTTAGCTTGAGCAGTCTTTGGGTTGTTCTAGCTTGTTGCTGTTATCATTACACCCTCCATTATTTTTGTCTGCTGCCTTCAGCTTATCCAGTTGCTAGAATTTCTGGTGCATGTTTGAATAGTCTTTTCAAGTTGGCACTGTTTGTTTTCCCTCCCAGACTCTTGCTATCCTCCTTTCAGCTTGATAAAATGCCATGTGTACATCTGTTATTGGCAGAAAAATCCCTAGGGATAAGATACCCTTAGCGGCATTCTCCCAACCTCACCCATCATTGGCGTCTCACTTTTTAGTCCCACATTGGTTCATATCGCTCACACCGAACCGCAATCAAACAACTCCGAAAAAAAGATGGCATCAGTCAGTATGGCCTCTTCCTTTGTTGGCACTGCAGCTGCTGGAAACAGCCGGAGCTCTGTCGTGGCCAAGGCCGCTGCTGGCAGCCGGAGGCTGCATGCTGCTGCTGCAAATTTTTGATGCAAAGGAGAGAAGGCGGAGGAACAGCCGGATGATGCAGCCGTGGCTTGCCAGTGCAGCGCGGCTGCCGCTGACAGCTGTGCGTGGGGTCTGGGCCGGGAATGGTGGCTTTTGCGGAGGAGGATGAGCCGAAGCGAGGCAGCGTGGAGGCAAGGAAGAAGTACTCTCCTATATGTGTCACCATGCCGACTGCTCGCGTTTGCCACAAGATAGCGTGAGGGAGTTAAAATTGATGCTTTTGTTGTTGTATCGTGTCTTTTGGGTTCATTTAAGCGGGCATATGGTTATGTAAAATTTGGTTGGAAATGAAATTGGCTTGTCAATAATTGCTTGCTTGCTTGCTTCGGATTGTTGATGCCACTCATTTCTCGATTATTATCTTATTTGGAAATGGCTATTATTCATACATTTATAGCTTTGATCGTATAGCTATATATTGATCTTTAACCTCTTATTTTGAGCCGTGATCTTATTATATATTATATATATATACTATATTATATATTACACCTATATATATATATATATATATACTATATATATATAGGGTATGACTTGGTACAAAGCAGCAAAAGTTGGTGCTGGTAGGATGTGTCAGCATCCGCCCCTTCCATCATTCAATATGCGGACGCACACACTGTCCACCCATGGGTAGTGAGTGGACCTGAGGATGTCGACAGCCATCACCTTTACCCACCACCAAACCACCAAAATTTGTGCGTTAGTAATAAGATACGAACTTTCTCATCATATATATATATAAATATACCTATATCATTATATATATCCATATATATATATAATATATATATATATATATATAATATATATATAATATATGATATATATAAGAGAGAGAGAGAGAGAGAGAGAGAGAGAAGAGAGAGAGAGGAGAGAAATTAGTGTAGTTTGTAGCCCAAGCTACAAAAGTTGTGCTGGTAGTGAAAGTGTCCTATTCCATCCACTCATGTTTAATTCTGAACCACTCCAACCCAATATGAATCCGTCGGGCCTTCGATTTCAATGAGTGGAGACAGATATTGCCCAACTCACTACAAGCCATCAAATTGTGCTTGGTACCCAGGCAATCCCATTTCTCTCCTCTCTCTCTCTCTCTCTCTCTCATCTCTATATATTAATATAATATTATATACTTATATATATATCATATATATATATAGATAATTGGGAAATGTTTTCCTAAGGTGACACCTTAGATTCCCACCTAAGGAAGCGGTCTAAAATCACATCATTCCCTTTTTTTTACGATCCACTCCATTGAACTTGATCTACACGTTCTTAAACCCAAACACACTAATTTTGGGATGAACCCGTTGTGTTTTGATCCTTCATCCACTAACCGTAATTTTAACGGTTTCAAATGAATAGAACCTTTTGCACGGCTCAACGAATAGTCAAAACACGACGGGTTCACCCTAAAATTGTTGTGTTTGGGTTTAAGAATGTGTAGATCAAGTTCAACAGAGCGAATCGCAAAAAAATTAGGGAATGATGTGATTTTAAGCCGCTTCCTTAGGTGGGAATTTAAGGTGTCACATTAGGAAAACATTACCATATATATATATATATATATATATATATATATGAGAAATATGGGTATGCTTGGTACCAAGCACAAATTTTGTGCTTGGTAGTGATATGTCACATCCTCATCCACTCACTACCCATGTGAATTTGTTCCCACATTTGAATGAGTGGAGAGAGATTTGACACCTCACTACCAAGCACAACCTTTTGTGCTTGGTACCAAGCATACCCATATTTCTCATATTAGAAATATGGGCATGCTTGGTACCAAGAACAAATTTTGTGCTTGGTAGTGATGTGTCACATCCTCATCCACTCATTACCCATGTGAATTTGTTCCCATATTTGAATGAGTGGAGGGGGATTTGACACCTCACTACCAAACACAACTTTTTGTGCTTGGTACCAAGCATACCCATATTTCTCTCTCTCTCTCTCTCTCTCTCTCTATATATATATATATATATATATATTATATATATATAATATATATATATATATATTAGATATATATATATGTATATATATATGGAGAAAACTGGCATGAGGTTGCAGCGTAGCGGGAAATGTGCGCTGACAGGGGGTGATTGAAAAAAACCCCACCTTTGTTATCTCTGTCGTTCCAGCTGTTCCCAATATCTCTCTCTCCAGCTCTCTCTCTTCTCGCCAGGGGGTGATTTGAAAAAAAATGCTCCTCTCCTCCTGCCAGTTCAAGAAGATCTCGGTGACCAAATCCCATTCTCGTGACGCCAAATTTCATTTTTCTTTCCCAAATCTCTCTCTCCAGGCTCTCTCTCCCAGTATCTCAATCCCAGATCTGATTTAAGATGCTCCTCTCTCTCCCCAGTTCCTCTCTCCGACGCTCGAGCACCTCCCGCCATCCTTTGCGGCTTGCCGCGACCACTGCGCACCGCCCTGAGCTCCTCTACTCCGCCAGTTCCTCCGGCCGCCGCGATCACCTCCGGCCCTCCTTGCCGGCCGCCGCGACCACCGCCTGAGCTCCTCTCTCCGCCGAGCCTGCAGCCGACGCGATCACCTCCGCCTCTCGTAAGTCTATTTTAAACCCTATTGGTCATGTAGAAAGTGTAGTTAGCTTGAGATTTCAGTATTTAATAAAAAGAGGAACTGGTTTCTATTTGTAAAAATTTGTTTGCTTGGTCTTTAATAAAAAGATCGTAGGTTTCTATTTGTTCAATTGCTTAGTCTTCAATTTGTTTGCTTGTTCATATAGAAAGTCTTGTATCTTTTGGGTTTACATACTGGGGATGCTAGATGTGTCTTTCTTGTTGTTGTTTTAATGTAGATTAGAGCAACTTTGCCTATGACGTGTTGAAGGTTTCAAACACAATAGTAAAGTTTATGAGATTTGATGGAATTAATACTTTTAAGTATAAAATAAGTCTTGGTTAAAGGAGGAAGAGACTATTGACAACCAGGGACACTATAGCTTGTGTATTTAAGCGGTTTGTTGTTTTCAACTTTCGTTATGTATTTAACTATTGTTATTCACCGTATCCCAGTTTTATATTCAAAACTGTCTGATCTTATGTTACTCTGGGTCTATGTTTATCAAATGATTTACTGGCAATAGAAGATAGTGATAGGTTCTTTGATTGCCAATTTTTGCTAATTTAGCATATTTTTACCTCCAAAATGATTATATTACAGTCATAGGTATGAAAAAAAATGAAATGAGAATAAAAACTGATAAGCACCGTTTTCATGACTTGAGCTAAATTAGAGGTTTTAATAACCAGCTGAAAACAAAAAAAAAGGAAATGACAAAAATACTAAGTTTGTTTTTCTTGAATTTATTTTTTTCTTTAGGAGTGTGGAATGGAGGAATGGGAGAATCAAGTGTTATTGGAATTGAAACTGCGGCCAATACTGTAAATGCTCCTAAACCACTACTAGGAATGAAGTTTAATAGTCATGAAGAAGCTTATAACTATTATAACTCTTATGCATTGTTGATGGGTTTTGGAATAAGGAAGAGCAGTGTGAATTACTCTCGCAAGACTAGAGAAGTGGTAGACAAAAAGTTTGTTTGTGATAAGGAGGGCTATAAACCTAATAGTGGCAAGATAGAGATCCCTCTTCAGCGAGAGACCCGAGTGGGATGTAAGGCAATGATGCGAGTTAAATTATTGGAGGACAAATCGTGGGAGGTCACGGGGTTTGTTGAAGAACATACAAATCATGTGTTGAGTAGTCCAGACAAAGCAAAAATGCACAGATCACATCAACAATTTCATAAAACTCAAAGATGTAAAGAGAAGAAGGTATGCCTCCTTCCACTATTTCTCGCGTTATCAATGCAACCAATGGAAGAGACGGTGAATTTGTGACATCACAACAGTGCATTGATCATATCAGAACCCAAAGAGTCAACAATATTGGTCATGAATGCATATCTATCATTCGACATTTTCAGAGTATGACAGCGAATGATCCAGAATTTTATTTTGCAATAGAAGTAGACAGTAGTGGACAAAGGAGGAGTGTATTCTGGGCCGACGGAAGATCAAGAGCATCTTATTTGCAATTCAGTGATGTTATTGCGTTTGGTGTGACATACAGAACTAATAAGTTCGGTCTTTCATTTGCTCCATTTACTGGTGTAAATCACCATAGGCAGTCCACTTTACTTGGTTGTGCATTATTAGCCGATGAACAGGAAGATACCTTTGTTCGGTTATTTGAAGAATGGCTGAAATGCATGCACGGCATTGAACCAGGTGCTATTATAACAGATCAGGATAGAGCAATGTGTAATGCTATTCACTCAGTGTTTCCAACGAAAAGACATCGTTATTGCTATTGGCACATGCAAAAGCATATTATTGATCATTTGCCTACTTTGGTATCTCGTTATGGTGAACAGTTTCAAAGGTATTGGGGCTTGTGGTGCAATAGTTCTTCAATTGAACAATGTGAAGGATATTGGGTTGAGATGAAAGAGAAGTTTGATATAAATGAAGAAGGGGAGGGATGGTTGCAAATAGTTTACAAATGCAGAGAACACTAGGTGCCGTGTTATCTGAAGGATACTTTTTTTGCTGGAATGAGATCGAGCCAAAGGAGTGAAAGTATTAATGCATTTTTTGATGGGTATGTTAACTCACAGACTCAGTTACACGAGTTTGTGACACAATATGAAAAAGCAGTAACTCATCGTCGCTTAAGTGAAGCCCATGAAGATTTTAAGAGTCTGAACACAAAGCCGGTTATGCTCCTTGGACATCCAATTGAGATCCAAGCTGGAGAAATGTATACACGCAATATGTTTGATGTGTTCCATACTGAATTCAAAGGATTTGGTACAGAGTTCTGTGAAGAATTGAGAAAAGATGGGGACATTGTTGAATACAAGGTCTGTAAGTTTACAGATAGAGGAAAATGGGAGGTGGTTACTTATGAACAATCCAGTCAGATCCAGTTCTGTTGCACTTGTGCTTTGTTTGAAACTAATGGTGTTGTATGTAGACATATATTATCGCTAATGATGGCTAGGCAAATGGATTCATTACCCGACCACTACATCCTACACCGTTGGACCATACATGCAAGGCATCGTAACATTGGGGTTGGCAATATTGTATTTGGAAGAAACATCACCAGCTGTGAAGAGAAGATTAATTTATTAAAATCTTGGGCTTTAAGAGCAAAATTCAATAATGTGCTCGAGCTTGCATTTGATTCAGAAGAGAAGCTGCAACAACTTGATGATGTGCTAACAAATTTCATGGAATCACTTGAAGAAGAAGTTGGAGAAACTCAAGATCAAATTATGGATATTCCTCAACCTTCCGCACCTATTTCACATACAATAGAGAACATTCCTTAGATAACAGTTCGTGATCCTGATAGACCTGCAAGGACTAAAGGTCGTCCACGCAATGCTACTAGAATCCAGTCAGGTTTAGAACAGGCATAAGAAAAGAAAGAAAGGAAGAAACGCATATGTAGCAGATGTGGTGAACTCAGGCATTATAGAACTAGTTGTAAAGTTAACTTGCAAAGGTACCATTTTCGTTGATATTCAGTTTTAACCCTATATAAGTTTATGAAACTTGATAGCACAAAGTCATATCTCATGATTAATTTGTCATATAATTTGCAGGTAAACATATGCACGGGTGGTGGATGTATTGGTTTGTTCAAAAAGTCATATCTCATGATTAATGTACGTATGATTGCTTACATTTTTGTGTATCAATCTTTAACAATGCTTTATTTACTCTGTTTTTAACTTTTAACAAAAAATTTATTTGCTTGTACATGTTGCTCAAGTTCATCCACAACTGTTGCTGATTGTCTTGTAGCTGCTGATGTATTACTACATTTTATGTATTAAGACTGATTGTGTTAAGACTGATTGTGCCTTGTAGCTACTGATGTGTTAAGATATATAATAAACTTTAACTATATTTCCATTTTTCAAAGGTACAACTCAGTTTGTATTGCTCTTATTACAGGGAAAATGAAAAAGAATTCACAACTCAACATTTCCATCCACAGCAGGCATATGCCAGGAGCAACAACAGCTTTCCTACATAAATCAAACTTACCTATAAGTCAAATCATTACAAAATATAGTTAAATATGATGCTCCAGACTATAAACTGCAGAAAGAGGTTTAAAAAAAGTGTCCTAATCAACAGACAACTATACAACCAATATTGCACGCGCGCATATGAGGAGTTGCTTTCGTGCTATATGGTCTATCATCTCCAACAACAAACAGGAGAGCGATAATATCTGCAACTTTCAGCTTTCTAATCACTTCATGATTAAGAAGCAAGCAGTTATATCCAATTATACAAGTGCTGTGGAGTTCATGCAGGAGAGGCATTGAGCAATGAAACTGGCTACTACTGAGGAAATAGGTGCCAGTGATGATCTGGTGACAGGTTTTCCTTGATTTTCTCTAGCCTCCTGAGAATCTCAATAAAAGAAGGCCTCTGGTGCATATCTTGAGACCAACATTGGTCCGTCAACCTAAGAGAGATCAGCAACAAACAAGGCTATGCAATTAAATACACAAGCGCGACTGTTTAGGTTAAGTTTTTCTTGACTAAGACTGAAATGGAACCAGATGCACACATATTAAACGAGAAAGAGAAACAACAGTCACAAGACATGCTTTTTTCAGCAGAAAGGTATTAAGAAAGCATGACATAGCTATTGATCTGATACAAACAATATGACATAAGTTCTCACAATCACATAAGTTCTCACAAGATACATAAGTTTCACAATCTCACAATCACATAAGTTACTCGATACATAAGTTCTCACAATCACATATTTTTTGCAAGAGAGGAAAAAAATAAATACGACAATGATACATATTACAAACACTAATATTATAAACACTGAACCTAATGCAAAAGCATAGATGGGGGAAATAGTAGTTCTTGAGCTCGATGCAGAATCAGGTGTCGGGACATAAAAAGATATTTGGACATGCCCTGTACTAGATGCTGAATCACAAGCGATGCTGTGCTTATCCCATTCAACCAAAGCCTCTTCGTACGTTGCATACCCTTTATATGCGGCATTTGGGAATTTATCAACTTGCATTTTACAATCCTCCCAATTATTAAAAATTCCACACCGTCGACCTCTCTTCACAATGTAAAAACTCTTTCTTGCCATGGACCCACCTAAAAAATTATGGTTTGAAGCAAAATCACAGTAAAAACTCTCTTAATTTCTTTGTGGAATTAAGAGAAATTATAAGTGCAGTAGCATATACTTTGCAAACATGCAGTAGCATATACTTTGCAAACATGCAGTAGCATATACTTTGCAAACATGCAGTAGCATATACTTTGCAAATTATAAGAGAAATTATGGTTCTGGATTGATTGGATTATAGATGTAATTGTGTTTTTTGTCATATAATTTGCAAACATGCAGTAGCATATACTTTATGAATTTTCTTTAATTAAACTTGGTAAAATTAAAGCACAATACTGGTAAGCCCAAAAGTTCCTTGAATAAGAAGTTTGTAACATGTTTTAATTAAACCTGACTTCATATCAGCTACGCTGATGGAACATTCAAAAGTTCCTTGAATAAGAAGTTTGTAACATGTTTTATTTCTCTATAATGCCAACTTTTGTTCTCTGTAATGCAATTAACCATCTCATGTCCGTCTCACTGTCTAGATCCAGTTCTATATTTTACCAAAATTACCATCGAGATTATATAAACATGCTGTTTTTAAGAGTGTGCTGTTTAATATGTTTTATTTCCCCTACGCTGGCAGCTCATGGCCAGTTTTCTCATATGAATAACATATATATATGAGAGAAATGGAGAACCTTGGTACCAAGTTGCTTAAAGCAACTTGGTAGTGATGTGGCCAAATCTTGCCCCTACATCACACCTCGAAGATAGAGCCTCAACCACCCTTCACTAACTCCAATGTAGATGTAGAGACAAAATTAGGTCATATCACTACCAAGTTGCTTAGAGCAACTTGGTACCAAGTTTTTCCATTTCTCTCTCTCTCTCTCTCTCTCTCTCTCTATATATATATAATATGTATATATATAAGAGCAAATGCACAATTCATGCTCGATGTATAAATCTGGAAATTTATGATCAGCGAAGAGATTTTGTATTTTTATCATAGATGTAGTTAGAATTTGGAAAAACGTAAAAGACAAAAGTTATAGGTATCTTCAATATCTTTCCAACAGGTCTTAGACCACCTCATTCCGAGGTCGGACGTGAAAGTTATAGCCAAAATACCAAAGGTTATTTTCCTAGTCAGATTAGGATTCCTGGTTCGGGTCAAACGGGTTTATTTCGGGTTTGCATATATATAAACATGTGTTTTCACAAAAATTAACATCTTTATATTAGAGTTTCAAACCCTAGCAGTCCCTCTTCCTCTCTCTGAATCCCTAGCCCTAAAGTTGAGAATTTTGAGAGCTTTGTGAAGCAAATATCAACACGAGGGCGAGATCATCAACGTGTAGCAAGGGGAAAACGGCTTGGTTGTACTTCTTTTTGGTTTTTGGTTATTTCAGAGGCTTAGAACAACGTCTAAGGTAAGATTATCTTCACCCAAACACTTCCCCATAGTTAAATAACTAGTTAGATGTTTAATATGATGTTGAATATGTGTTTTCGTGCTTGAATCTTAACATGATGTGATAAAATTTAAATTTTTAATGTTAAAACATAAACCAATGCTAGATTAGTAATTTTTTTTCTTGCTGTTTATGATAGTATCATGATCATGATCATTAGGGTTTTTCATAATTTCATTTATATATGAGAAATTTAAGTGATGTACTAAATAAATATTTTTTGCAGAAAACTACAGCAATTGTATCATGTTTAACTGAGATTTTGAATTAGAAAATAAACTCTAAATTTAACCAAACCAGTTTCAAATGAAAGATATATGTATTTAGTTTCTAAAAAAGAAGATAAATCTTAAAAATCATTTGTATAGAGAAAGATATGATCTTTTTACTAACAACATGTCCTGTAGAAAAACGGCTGCACATATATAATGTTTAACTAATGATTTGGGATAACAAATGAACTCCAAACTGAACCAAAATTATTTCATCTGAAAGATGTGTGAATGTAGTTTTCAAAACAGAAAACTTTTACAAATAGTATTCCTAGAGAAAGATATGCTTGTTTTACTAACAGATGTCATGTCTGTTTTTCCTGCTCGTTTTGTGGAGCTGTGTTGCGCCGTTTAGAGGTGCGTTCGCGGAGTTTTGAGCCGCTTGATATTATACGTATAGTCATAAATATGTTATGTTATACATTTAAGAATCCCAATGGGATTATGATAAATTTTGATTTGATCATATTTGAATTAGATATAGTTCATATACATATTGGATGTCGTTGATGAGCACAACTAATTAGTACTATATGGGATAGTGCGTCGATACACCAGATATACACGGTTTATACATGAGGTAACTATCATTGATAAGCATAGCTCAATATTATATGGGATAGTACATCGACATGCCAGAGGTACAAAGATTTATGTGGATATCGTTGATGAGCTCAGTTCAATACTACATAAGGTAATGCGTCGATATTTCACATGTACATGCCATTGAGTCGGATTTTAGGAGGCTTGATCTAGCCGTCCGTCCCGCACTAGGGTGCGATGAGGCTCGTGAGCCGTATTTCTAGGATGCCTATTTGGTAGTCCGTCCCGCACTCATGTTATGCACTGAGATCGCGATGAGACTAATGAGCCGTGTACACAGTTCAGGATACCTATAGGATAGTCCGTCACACTGAGATAATTACTTGATAGCCTAAGTATGACAAATGCCGATTATAAATACGACCTATCAGTGAACTATATAACTGAGATACGCTACTTTTGAAAGTATACAAAATTATGTATTGGTATTTTATTCTCCTTCCTAGTGATAGTGGAATATATTATAAATACGATGTGTTGATATCTTATTTCTTTTACTGTCTTTTTTTTTTCTTAGTTGGGATCAATGATTAGAGATTCATAATTTGAGATATATGGTATATACATGAGGGTTTACTTGTTTGGATTATTTCGCTCGACGTACCAGTCTCGTGTTATGGATCTCTAATTATTGGTTTCATTAGATTGTTTATTTTTATTTTGGTATTAATGTTTAGATGTTTACGATTCGGGACATATGGTATATACATGAGGGTTTTTTTGTTTGGATTATTTTGCTCGACGTACTACATCTCGTTTTGTAGGTATCTGAATATTAATTCCGCTAGATACGAAGAAAATGATATAGGTATACTATGCTTAATAGATAGAACCTTCACTCCATCCTAGCAGCCCTTCCCCTGGGACGGATGGGGGTAATCTTGCTGTAGCGCTTTGACGCTCTTGTTGTTGTTTCTTTTTCTTTTAAAAATACCCTTTCAGGTAGCTCGGAGTTCCGGAGAGCCGCAAGATAACGGAGTTCTTGCATAGTCGTCGTCCCGAGAGATTTATTAGAGGCTCCACTATAGTTTTAAATTTTATTCAGACTTAGAGTTTAGTTTCATTTTGTAAAGGCAATGTGCCTTAGTTCGACTTTCCGTTTTGATTCATGTTGAGACATCGTATGTTATTTCAGACTCCATATGTATTTCAGTTTATTTTCAGTTGAGACATGACCTTTATTTATGAGATATCATCCTCTTTATTATGTCTATTATTATTGTTCTACCTCTTTGCCTGTTTTGTACCTACGCTTTTATTTGATCCCACTAGAGGATATTGCTATGATTGGTGAAACTTGTTGTTATATAGTACAGTTGCATGACAGGTTTGACATCTCTGGGTTTACCTTGGACTGCAGCCGTGTGTGAAAACAGGGGCGTCACAGTTGGTATCAGAGCTCTAGTTCCAGTATCCTTAGGATTACCTCCTGTATGAGAGGTTGAGTTCTGTATTGAATTGTAGCCAGGCACAGCTCCGATATCCCGCGCACCCTATCACATGACACCAGCTGAGATGAGGGAGCTTCAGACCCAGTTGGACGAGTTGTTAGCTCAGGGTTTTATTCATGGGAGTCATTCTCTGTGGAGAGTGCCAGTTCTCTTCGTGAAGAAGAAGGACGACAATATGCGTTTGTGTATTGATTATAAAGAGTTGAAAAAGGTCACTATCCGGAATAGGTACCCATTACCTAGGATTTATGACTTGTTCGATCAGCTGCGCGAAGCGCATGTTTCTCAAAGGCTGATCTTCATTTTGGGTTATTGTAGTTGCGAGTTCGGGAGAGGGATTTTTCCAAAGCCGTGTTTTCCTGATTCGATATGAATCTTTTGAGTTTCTGGTCATACCATTTGGGTTGACCAATGCACTCGCTGTATTCATGGATTTGATGAACCGAGTTTTTCGTCCCTTCTTGGATCAGTTCATGATAGTTTTTATCGACGACATCCTCATTTATTTGAGATCGGAGGTAGAGCACGAGCAACATCTATGGTTAGCTTTGCAGACTCTACAGGAGCATCAGCTATATGTCAAGTTTAGCGAATGTAAGTTTTGACTTTCAGAAATCAGATTTCTCGGTCACGTCATCAGCAGAAAGGGCATAGCAATAGATCCGGCTAAGATTTCAGCAGTTCTTGATTTGGAATCCGCCGAAGACGGAGATTAAGATTCATAGCTTTTTGGGTTTAGCCGGCTATTATTAGAAGTTTATCTAGGACATCTTGAAGATTTCGACACCACATACACGCCTTACGAAGAAGGGTGTATAGTTCATTTGGAGCATGGAGTACCAGAAGGCCTTTGATACCTTGAAGGCTAAATTGTCTACAGCGCCAGTTTTAACTATTCCGAGCAACGACAGGACATTTGTGGTCTACACAAATACATCATTGGCAGAGTTAGGAGACGTTTTGATGCAGACTCAGAGAGTAGTAACATATGTCTCGCAGCAATTGAGAGTACATGAGCAGATCTATTTCCACTTATGACTTGGAGTTAGCAGCAGAGGCATTTGCACTGAAGTCATGGAGACTTTACTTATATGAAGTACAGTTTGAATTATTCACAGACATCAGAGTCTTAAATATCTTTTCTCTCAGAAGGAACTCGACCAGAGACAAAGGAGGTGAATTGAAGTTTAATCAAGGACTACTGACCCTGGTCCGCACGATTCAGTAATCATCTGGCGGTAAGCCGAAAATGCTCGTAGCAGATGACTTGTAGTAAGAAGAAAAGTCAACATCGGGTTATGCGGCTTAGAGGTTGCTCGATTGCTATTGAATATTTCTCACCTTAGCCAGTGTGAATTTTAGACATATGAGAATTGGTAGAAACCAGTAGCATTGTACGGGAGCTGTGTCAGTTGCAGCCAGCCTTGGAGTGTCAGAGTGTCAGAATCAGTTATGAAACATATTTGCAATTCAGCATCCAAAGGTAGAAAATTTACAAAGAGGCTTAAGACTGATATGGACCGTTAGAGCGAGATGGATAGCTCTACAGATGAAGGACAGGTGGTTTATAGCCAGCCAATGCAGAGCCTTAAGAGCGGGAGTCGGCTAGATGAAACACATCGTACTCGGTACACAGCTGCATTTCCAGAGACCCTAGATCGTAAAAAGGACCTAAAGAGACACTCTTGCGAGATGAGAGTGATCATGCACGTAGGAAGATTTTGTTGACCTTCTTGTTATTGCATGATGTTTAACAAATAATTATACCACTAATAGTTGTTATGTCTGATATTAATGTGTTTTACTTATTTAATTATAGACAAACAACAAAGTTGAAGGAGGATGGATGAATAGAAGCTTCACGTAATATCTTAATGGAGGTTGGCGGAATAGGTAGGTGAAGCTAATGTAACAATTCAAAGTTCAAGCATCTCCAAGTTTCAAGCTTCATCACGCAAGTGTACCAAGTAATCGAGCCTTATTTGAAGATCAAGATCTAGCTTGAGGCTAACTTAGTTTAGGTTTGTATATTATGTGGTGTTAAGTACACTTAAGCTCAATATCATAGTACACACACGTATTTGGGTACAGCGTTATCTACGTATATATTGATAGTTAATAATATCATACTATGCATGGTTTTGGGTTTTTATGTTTATTAAATATGAAATAATACATATTTCATATTTATTATGTGATCTTGGTTTAACTACGTTCAGATATGAAACAAATATATTTTCATATACCATACTCAAAGGTTTATTTCTATTGTATTTTTTAAAAATATTGTATTCTTAGTTTTTGGACTTAACAATAATCATATACATACTTTATTAAGTCTATATAATCATTGTGCAAAGTTTCAAAACATGGTTTAGCCAAAATGTCAAAATTCACATGTTTACATTTTTATGTTTTGGCCTATTTTGTAAAATAATGATATTTTTTATTTGGGAAGTCCTTTTTGGAAACCAGTTATTGTAGCATGTTTATTATTATGTATATAATCATTCCCAAAAGTTTTACATTTTTTGGAATTTGTTTGATATTTTTAAACAGTGTTTTAAATTCAGAAAAATAGTTTTCAGAACTTCATTTTTATGTATTAGTTCACGGTCGATCGTCACGGTCGACCGCGCCTGAGTCCTTTGCATAGTGGGCAGTAGAAACTTTCGCGGTCGACCGCCACGATCGACCGTCGGCTGAAAATTTCTCGCGGGCGACCGCCGCGGTCGATCGCCGCGGTCGACCGCCGCGGTCGACCGTCGAACTCTCTGGAGTTTTCTGCTGGTTTTTTGTTGCTCGCAGTCGACCGCCGCTCTGTCAGATTTTGATATATCCGTTTTTTTTGTCTTTTTGCTTGGTTTTCTTGGGTTTTTGGGCTTGTTTCATGAGCCTATATATACTCCATGCCCTCATACTTCTAAGGGTACTCAAGAAATGTTTTAAACAAGTTTAAAGAGTTTTAAACAAGGGTTTAAGTGTGTTTTAGTGTTTGTTTGGTTTGAAGATTGTTTTCACAAGTGGAGGAGATCATCTTCTTGTTTGGGCTCCAATCTCCATCTCTCCATCTTGTCATCTATTGGAGAAGTTTTCTAAACTCTATCTAGCTTTACATTTGCTTAGTTATTTGATTATCATTCTTTAAAGCTAGTTTTTATATTGAGTTTAGATTTGATTATATTATCTCATTGTTATACACACCCACTTGAGCTTATTGTATTTGCATTCATAATATATTTGGGGTTGTGAGAGTTGTAACATTGAGTGTGAGCTTTCATTGTGTTCTCATCCATAGTAAAGAACAAACAATTATTGTATTGAGCCTAATTGTGAAATTACTTTGTAATACACTTGTACACCGAGAGGAGTGTGTGGTGAGAGTCGGGGATCGTTCTAAGAGGAGTGGCATCGGTTGACGAGTCTAGGGAGAGGTTGTAACCGAGCACTTGAGGGAGACACGGCTAGGTCCAACACTTGTGTGGGTGTAGAGTGTGATTGCATAGTATTTGTTGTGTGAGAGTTTTCGGTGAACTTGTAAACCGAGTGTGTAGAAGTTCCGACTTCCAAACCGGATTGTGATAGTGGATTTCTCCCCGGAAGAGAGGAGCGGAGACGTAAGACGGAAGGTCCGAACTCCGTGATCATATTGCTTGTTTGAGTTTGGCTTAGCACTTATATTTGTTCATCTTTATAGCCTTTCTCTCATTAGCTCATTATTTATATGATCCACTATTTAGTTCATATTGTTTACCCCTTGTGTTAGTTTCATATCCTTGCATATATATATTTCATCATATAGGATATATCACTTTGTGTATATTGCTTATTCTTGCTTATAACTATTGTATATCTATCTTGCAAGAATATAACTTGTTAATTAGTTTTTAATTGATATAAAATCGGATTAGATTAGCATAAGACCCTAATCACCCTCCCTCTAGGGTCTAACAATTGGTATCAGAGCTTGGTGCTCTTTGATTTATGGTCTAATCGCCTTGAGTTAAAGATCCAAATTATCTTTTTATGCTAATCTTGTTTTTATTGTATTTGTATCTTGCTTGCATATTTTTACAAATTATGGATATGAATGATGCATCTTGTTTAGGCTATGATTCTAGTATTGATCCTAAATTTAATGTTTTCCCCTATGCTCAATGGTGCTTTAGATTCAAAATATTTGTTCAATCTAAAAATATCAATTTATGAGAAATCATTGATTGTGCTTATATTGTGCCCACGTTGGAGAAATCCAAGTGGAGCAAACATGATAAAAAGATGTTTATTATGAACAAGCTTATGTTAGAATTTTTATTAAATGCATTTGATTCATTTATGTCTAATAAGCTTGATTCTTTTGATAGCGCTTATACATTATGGAAATTCATAGAAGCGCATCAAGGAGACTTGGAGGCGATCCGACAAGCTTTGGAGGATCCCGATTCAAGTTCTAAAGGAGCGTCATGCACAGGAGCACTAGGCGATAGCCCTAGTGAGGTTTGCGAGTTCGAATCTATTAATGATTTACCTAATGATGAACTTGCTTGTGCTAGTGAAAAATTATTGCATGCCTTTAACAAATTGCAAAATGATTTTATTGATTTAAAAAGCAAGCATAAAGATTTAAAATCCGATCATGAGAAGTTAGCTTCCAAATTTGATATCACTTCTCAAGAAATTATTGCTCTTCAAGAAAACAATGATATGTTAAATTTGGAAAATAAAAATTTAAAATTGGATATTACTAACTTGACTCATGATAAAAATAATATCATGTTAGAAGTAGAGAACATACAAAATGATACTGCTTCCTTTATAAATGACTATTTATGTTCTACTTCTAAAAATACACATGTGCCTAAAAATGAAAATTTGAATCTTATGAATAATCACATTTCATCTTTAGATTCAACAATATGCTTTGATAATCATAAGAGGCTTATAGATATGTGTGCCAAGTCTAAGAAATCATCCACTCATCATGCACACATATATAGCAAAGTTTATAAGTGTTCTATTTACGGCCATAAAGGCCATCTAGCTAAATTTTGCTATGATGCACACAAACATAAAAATGTCAATGCTCCTTGTGCATCTCATGTAGCTTCTTCATCACATGTACACACACATGCACCCATTGTTCATCATAAGCATGCTCATGTGTATAGATGTGATCATTGTGGTCGTTTTAGTCATTTGGTCGAATATTGTTTTGATTTAAAAAAGAAATCTCATTTGCCAAATGCTTCTAGTAGACCACATGCTTTTGAATGTGATGTTTGTGGTAGGTTTGGACATCTTGCTAAATTTTATTTTGATATACAAAAAGCTTCTAAGTTGCAATATGTTCCATTGTTTAAGAATGTTTCTCATTTGCAAAATAATTTTAAAAGAAAATCTTTATTTGCAAATAATTCCCGTGCACGAGCTAATGGTCCACAAAAACAAATGGATCTCTTTCATTGCACAAATTACAATCGGAAGGGTCATTTGAATGAATATTGTTTTGACCATGTTAGTGCACCATATATGCCTAAGAGGGTTCATAACCCTAAGGCTTTGAGCTTTAATGATAGGGGTCATGTCCCTAAATCTTTTGGTACCAAGAGTTCTTGGGTACCAAAACAAATTTAAATTTTAAACCAAGATTTTTAGCGTTCTTACTAGCTCAAGAGCTAGATATAGTTGCCTCTCTTGATTTTTGAAAATCAATGATGATTTGGTTTTATGTTCTTGTATGATTTACTTGTGATTTATGATTTTATTTGATTGATTTGTTTTCATTTGAAAACATTTTGCATGATTCTCATGCTCTTTTTCTTTTTATTTCATAAATCTATTTTATACATGTTTTTTATATTAGTGTAATGAGACACTATCTTCATAATGACATATTTATATGTGTCTTCATTGTCTTTTTGTATGTGAGGAGTGTTTAGCATACTTTCCATCTATGCTTGCTCACATATGTATGCCTTAGCATTCATTGCATATATTTATTAAGGCATTTTTACTTTCCATCTATGCTTGCTCACATATGTATGCCTTAGCATTCATTGCATATATTTATTAAGGCATTTTAATAGGGGGAGCAATCCCTATACTTATTTTATACCCACCCATGCTTATTTGTAGGGGGAGCTTTCACTCTCTTAATTCTTTTGTTCCCTTTCTGATGTTGTCAAAGGGGAAGAAATATTATGAGTATATTGGGAGAAATATTGTGAGTATATTCTTTCTTGTTTATATGCATGTGAATTATAATTTATATATTCATTCCCTTTCATGCATATATCCTTTTTGTAAATTGTTTGTCAGCATCAAAAAGAGGGAGATTGTTGGCCTTCTTGTTTTGATGATGTTTAACAAATAATTTACCACTAATATTATTTGTCTAGTATTTGTATTTTCTTATTTATTATAGACAAACAACAAGTTGGAGGATGGATGGAATAGAGCTTCAACGATAATATCTAATGGAGGTTGGCGGAATAGTAGGTGAAGCTATGTACAATTCAAGTTCAAGATCCAAGTTCAAGCTTCATCCGCAAGTGTACCAAGTCGAGCTTATTGAAGATCAAGATCTAGCTTGGGTAACTTAGTTTAGGTTTTATATTATGTGTGTTAAGTACCTTAAGCTCAATATCATATACACACACGTATTTGGTTTCTACGTATATATATAGTTATATATATACATGCATGGTTTTGGGTTTTCATGTTTATAAATATGAAATTACATATTTCATATTTATCATTGTGATTTGGTTTAACTACTTAGATATGAAACAAATATATTTTCATATACATACTCAAATGTTTCATTTTCTATTATATTTGTAAAAATATTGTATTCTTAGTTTTTGGACTTAACAATAATCATATACATATTTTATTAAGTCTACATAATCATTGTGTAAAGTTTCAAAATATGGTTTAGCCAAAATGTCAAAATTCACATGTTTACATTTTTATGTTTTGGCCTATTTTGTAAAATAATGATATTTTTCATTTGGGAAGTCCTTTTTGGAAACCAGTCATTGTAGCATATTTATTATCATGTCTACAATCATTCCTCAAAGTTTTATATTTTTTAAAATTTATTTGATATTTTAAACAGTGTTTTAAATTCAGAAAAATAGTTTTCAGAACTTTATTTTCATGTATCAGTTCACAGTCGACCGCCACGGTCGACCGCGCCTGAGTCCTTTGCATAGTGGGCAGCAGAAACTTTCGCGGTCGACTACCACGGTCGACCGTCGGCTGAAAATTTCTCGCGGTCGACCGTCACGGTCGACCGTCGAACTCTCTGGAGTTTTCTGTTGTTTTTTGTTGCTCGCGGTCGACCTCCGCTTTTCTGTCAGATCCAGTCCCAACGCTGCTACGTTTCCAGAGCCTGTTGCAGCGTGTGGTTTTTGGTCTTTTTCTTTGGCTTTCTCTTGGCTTTGGTGTTTGTATAAATACGCCCTTTTTACTCTTCAAGCTTCTAGAGATAACAAGAGAATGTTTTAAAGAGTTTTTAAAAAAGTTTAAGCTTGTTTTAAGCTTGTTTAAGGCCGTTGGTTTATAGAAGAAAGTTTTACAAGAGCTTGTCAGCGAAGATTATCAATTGTATGTATTGGGTATTAAAATCCAGTTCTCTCTCTCTCTTGTCATCTAAGAGAAGTTTCCCTAAAACTCAACTCTAGCTTTTATTTATAATTATTTGTTGGTATCATTTCTAAATTAAGCCTACTTTATATTGAGGTTTAGATTGTGATTTTTACTCATTGCTTAAACACAGCACGCGACCGACGCCCCACACGTTGAGCTTATGTGCTATTTGCAGTTCATATATATTTGGGTTGGTGAGAGGCTGTTGTAACATTCGAGTGTTGAGCTTGTCATTGCTTTCTCATTCATAGTGAAGAGGAACAAACAATTATTGGTGGATGTGAGGCCTATTGTGAGATCACTTTGTTAATACACTTGTACACCGAGAGGAGTGTGTGGTGAGAGTCGGGGATCGTTCTAAGAGGAGTGACGTCGGTTGACGAGTCTAGGGAGGTTGTAACCGAGCACTTGAGGGAGACACGGCTAGGTCCAACACTTGTGTGGGTGTAGAGTGTGATTGCATAGTGTTTGTTGTGTGAGAGTTTTCGGTGAACTTGTAAACCGAGTGTGTAGAAGTTTCGGCTTCCAAACCGGGTTGTGATAGTGTATTTCTCCCCGGGAGTGGGGAGCGGAGACGTAGGACGGAAGGTCCGAACTCCGTGATCATTTGAGTGTATTTGAGTTTGTCATTGGCGCATTTGCTTTTGCATTTATCTGATATCACAAATTGTGCATTGCTCATTTATTTCATTCACTATCTAGTTCATATTGTTTACCCTTGTGTTAGTTTTATATCCTTGCACATACATTGCCTATATCTCTTTGTTAGGATATATCTTGTTGTTCTTATTGCTTATCCTAGCTCATATATCTTGTTGTATTTCATACTTGCTAGGATAACTTGTTAATTAGTTTTTAATTGGTATAAAATCGGATTAGATTAGCATAAGACCCTAATAACCACCCTCTAGGGTCTAACAGATTTCAGAGTATGTAGCTAAGTATCTTACCTGTCAGTGAGTAAAGGCGGAACATCAGAGACCGATAGGAACACATCAGCCTTTACCCATTTCGGAGTAGAAGTGGGCGGACATTTCTATGGACTTTATTTTAGGGTTATCGAAGTCGAAGAAAGAGAATGATTCGGTTTGGGGTGATAGTTGATAGGCTGATAAAGTCAGCACATTTTATTCCAGGGAGGATATTTATTCAGGAGACTATTCAACTTCGTGGAGTTCCAGATACGACAGTATCAAATTGAGACAGGTTGTCAGACGGAGAGAGTAAATCAGATGTTGGAAAACAAATTGCGGGCTTGTGTTATTTGATTTTCAAGGTAGCTGGGAGGATCATATTTCATTGATAGAGTTCGTTTAGAACAATAATTATCAAGTGACAATCGGTATGACCCCGTATGAAGTAGCGTACGGGAGGCCTTACAGATCGCCTATATGTTGGGTAGAGCCGGAGAAGAGTTTAATACTTGGGCCAGAGCTTATGAGACAGATTACTGAGGAAGTAACATTGACCAGAGATCGGATTCTAGCCGTTTAGAGTCGGCAAAAGAGCTATGCTAATAAGAGATGAAAAACCTTGGAGTTTCAGATTGGAGATTCAGTTAGGCTGAAGGTATCGCATGTGAAAGGTGTTTAGCAATTCGGGAGACAGAAAAAGCTTACGCCGAGATATATTGGACCGTATCAGATTTTAGAGAGCATTGAAGCTATGTCATACAGACTAGATCTTCCAGCTTCGATGTCTAGTATACACAATGCATTTCATGTTTCTATGCTTGGGAAGCACTTTCATGATGTAGAGCAGCAGCGAATGATGAACGCACTGAAGATTTAGCTTTAGAATGATCTGACTACGATCGAAATCCAAGTTTGTATGCTTGCTAGAGAAGACAAGAAATTTAGAAACAAGATGTTTTTCCTTTGTGGCAATTCAGCGAAACCGGAAAGGAGTTGAGGAGGTTCTTGGGAGCGCGAGGAGGGTATACATCGCGACTACCCACATCTGTTTGATCTAGTAAATTAAATTTTTGTATGACTTGTTTATGGCTTATGGTTACCTGTATGGTGATGTTTATACTTAACACTAAAATGAGAGTATTACCACTTATCTCCTAAGTACTTGGAACATATAGTATATATATGAGGGGTTCCTTGTTTGGATTTTTCACTCGATGTACTTGTTCCATTTAGTTAGGTGTTAAGTGGGGGTATTTACATTTTAGATGGTTAAGTGTAAACATCGAAGATGATTTTCGGGAGCGTAAATATGTTATGTCGCGCGACTTCCTGCACCTATTGAGGAAGTGGATTGATTTATGTGTGTGATTATTTGTGTGGTTATATTTAGATTTAATGCTAGAATGAGGATATTTCCGCTTAATTCTTAATCTTTTGGAACACATGGTATATATATGGGGGGTTTCTTATTTGGATTTTTCGTCCGACGTACTAGTTCCATTCGATTAAGGGTTGAGTGGGAATATAGTCATCCTGGATTGTTAAATATAAATATCCCTATATGCTTATCAAGAGTAAATATTCTGAGATGTTTATGTTTGTAGGTTAAATTAGACCCTCTACGTGCTTTTCTAGTATTATTATTTGCTTAAGTATGCGTTCTTAATTTCGAGGACGAAATTCTTTTAAGAGGAGAAGAATGTAAAACCCCAAATATTTAAATATTTTATGATAAATAATAATAAATATGTTATATATTTATAAATAATATATTATGATGTTTGAGTATGCTAGGAATTGGTTTGAGATCAATTCAATGTATATATGTATATATATAAGATCAAATGCACAATTCATGCTCGATGTATAAATCTGGAAATTTATGATTTGTGGAGAGATTTTGTATTTTTCTCATAGATGTAGTTGGAATTTGGAAAAACTTAAAAAACAAAAGTTGTAGGTATCTTCCGAAGTCGGACGTGAAAGTTATGGCCAAAATACCGAAGGTCATTTTCCAAGTCAGATTAGGATTCCTGATTCGGGTCAAACGAGTTTATTTTGGGTTTGCATATATATAAACATGTGTTTTCATGAAAATTAATATCCTTACATTAGAGTTTCAAACCCTAGCAGCCTCTCTTCCTCTCTCTGAATCCCTAGCCCTAAAGTTGAGAATTTTGAGAGCTTTGTGAAGCAAATATCGACACGAGGGCGAGATCATCAACGTGTAGCAAGGGGAAAACGGCTTGGTTGTACTTCTTTTTGGTTTTTGGTTATTTCAGAGGCTTAGAACAATGTCTAAGGCAAGATTATCTTCACCCAAACCGTTCCACATAGTTAAATAACTAGTTAGATGTTTAATATGATGTTGAATATGTGTTTTCATGCTTGAATCTTAATATGATGTTGAATATGTGTTTTCATGCTTGAATCTTAACATGATGTGATAAAATTTAAAATTTTGATGTTAAAACATAAATGTTTTCATGCTTGAATCTTAACATGATGTGATAAAATTTAAAATTTTGATGTTAAAACATAAACCAATGCTAGATTAGTAATTTTTTTCTTGCTGTTTATAATAGTATCATGATCATGATCATTAGGGTTTTTGATAATTTCATTTATATATGAGAAATTTAAGTGATGTACTAAATAAATATTTTCTATAGAAAACTGCAGTAATTGTATCATATTTAACTGAGATTTCAAAATAGAAAATAAACTCTAAATTTAACCAAACTAGTACCAAATGAAAGATATATGTATCTAGTTTCTAAAACAGAAGACAAATCTTAAAAATCATTTGTATAGAGAAAGATATGATCTTTTTACTAACAACATGTCCTGTAGAAAAACGGCTGCACATATATAATGTTTAACTAAAGATTTGAGATAACAAATGAACTCCAAACTGAACCAAACTTATGTCATCTGAAAGATGTGTGAATCTAGTTTTCAAAACAGAAAACCATTTGTAAAAATAGTTTTCCTAGAGAAAGATATGCTTGTTTTACTAACAGATATCATGTCTGTTTTTCCTGCTCGTTTTGTGGAGCTGTGTTGCGCCGTTTTGAGGTGCGTTCGCGGAGTTTTGAGCTGCTTGATGTTATACGTATAGTCATGAATATGTTATGTAATACATTTAAGAATCCCAAGGGGATTATGATAAATTTTTATTTAATCATATTTGAATTAGATATAGTTCATATACATGTTGGATGTCGTTGATGAGCACAGCTTAAAGTATATGAGATAGTGCGTCGACACTTCAGATATGCACGGTTTATACATGAGGTAACTATCATTGATGAGCATAGCTCAGTATTATATGGGATAGTGCATCGACATGCCAGAGGTACAAAGATTTATATGAGGTGGATATCATTGATGAGCTCAGTTCAGTACTACATGAGGTAGTGCGTCGATATTCCACATATACAGGCCATTGAGTCGGATTTTAGGAGGCTTGATCTAGCCGTCCGTCCCGCACTAGGGTGCGATGAGCCTCATGAGCCATATTTCTAGGATGCCTATTTGGTAGTCCGTCCCGCACTCATGTTATGCACTGAGATCGCGATGAGACTAATGAGCCGTGTACACAGTTCAGGATACCTATAGGGTAGTCCGTCGTACTGAGACAATTACTTGATAGCCTAAGTATGATAGATGCCGATTATAAATACGACCTATCAGTGAACTATATAACTGAGATACGTTACTTTTGAAAGTATACAAAATTATGTGTTGGTATTTTATTCTCCTTCTCAATGATAGTGGAAGATATTATAAATACGATGTGTTGATATCTTATTTCTTTTACTGTCTTTTTTTTCTTTTTTCTTAGTTGGGATTAATGATTAGAGATTCACAATTTGAGACATATGGTATATACATGAGGGTTTCCTTGTTTGGATTATTTCGCTCGACGTACCAGTCTCGTGTTATGGATCTCTAATTATTGGTTTCATTAGATTGTTTATTCTTATTTCGGTATTAATGTTTAGATGTTTACGATTCGGGACATATGATATATACATGAGGGTTTCCTTGTTTGGATTATTTCGCTCGACGTACTACGTCTTGTTTTGTAGGTGTCTGAATATTAATTCCGCTAGATACGGGAAAAATGATATAGGTAGACTATGCTTAATAGATAGAGCCTCCACTCCATCCTAGCAGCCCTTTCCCTGGGGGCGGTTGGGGGTAATCTTGCTGTAGCGCTCTGACGCTCTTGTTGTTATTTCTTTTTCTTTTAAAAATACCCTTTCAGGTAGCTCGGAGTTCCGGAGAGCCGCAGGATGACGGAGTTCCGGAGAGCCGCAGGATGACGGAGTTCTCGCATAGTCGCCGCCCGAGAGATTTACTAGGGGCTCCACTGTAGTTTTAAATTTTATTCAGACTTAGAGTTTAGTTTCATTTTGTAAAGGCAATGTGCTTTAGTTCAACTTTCCGTTTTGATTCATGTTGAGACATCGTGAGTTATTTCAGACTCCATATGTATTTCAGTTTATTTTCAGTTGAGACATGACCTTTATTTATGAGATATCATCCTCTTTATTATATCTATTATTATTGTTCTACCTCTTTGCCTGTTTTGTACCTACGCTTTTATTTGATCCCACTAGAGGATATTACTGTGATTGGTGAAACTTGTTATTGCACAGTGTGGGTGCATGGCAGGTTTGACATCTCTGATTTCACCTTGGACTGTAGCCTTGCGTGAACCCAGGAGCGTCACATAACAACTCATGATCGGATTTCAAACTAATATGTTTGCTTTTTAAGTCAATAAATTTTTTATGCAACTTAGTGTAGCCATGTATTAATCTATCATATGCACAAGCGAGTTCATTAATTGAAAGTTCACTTTCAGAATTAGAATTGCTTACCACACTAGGGTTATCCCCTAGTGGACGTGTGCATGATGCTCCAATGGAACTTGAAGAGGAAACCTCCAAAGCTTGTCGGATCGCCTCCAAGTTCCCTTGATGCGCTTTAATAAATTTCTATAACTATGTGTGAAAACAGGGGGCAATGCACAATTTATATGTATATAATATATACGGTATATACTATATATATATATATATATATATATATATTATATATATATATTATATATATATATAATGGAACCATTCAGCGTTTAACAAATTATTAAGACTTTGTTTAGATACATTAGGGTTTTCTTGTGTAAGCGATTGGTGTTTTTTCCAAAAACAAAATACGGATGCTGTTTAGAAATCATTGTCGATTTTTAAACTAAATTATCATTAATAAAAAACGCACACTTATTTGCAAAACACCTTTATGTGTTGTTAAGTTTGGTGTTTCGGTTTTGCAGTTTGAGATGTGGTTAATGTAATATCTAAAATAATATATTAAATGTAATTAATATATAGTTATTTGATCTGTGATCATTATCTATGTTATAGTTAATCTAATATATTAGTAGATATTTGTTAAAATATATGTACAAATATAATAATTAAAATATCTTATATAATAATAATAGTATTTAATATGTTGATAATGTAGATATATAATACATATAGTTAAATTAATATAATATAAATAATAATAAAATATAAATTAAACTTTATGAATAAAAAGCTTATCGATATATAAATAACAGTATAATCAATGATATAATAATATATATAAAATATGTAGTAATCACCGTATAATATTATTAACTTTTAAATAAATAGTTTGTAATTAAATTCAGTATCTTAAAATGTTATATCAAACAGTAACATATTAATAATAAATATAATATTTATAATAATATATTTATACTAGTAATGGAATAGAATATATTAACTAATATTAATATATTATATAATAGTTAAATTAATAATAATAATACAATAATAATAAAATATAATAAACTTATACTAAAAAAGTTATTGATAATAAATAAGCAGTATAATAGATGATATAGATAATATATTTATAAATATTGTAATACTATAATATTATTAACTTGTTTAATAAATAGTTGTGTAATAAATTAGTAATTATAAAATGGTATATAACGTAACATATTATAATAATCAAAATAATATGTTATTTAATAAGTATATTATATACGTAAATGCAATAAAAAAAAAAAAAAAATATATAAAATATTAATATCATTATATAATAAATAATATAATATCATTATAAGTAAAATAATTTTGCTAATAATAAAAATAATTTAATTGTCGCTCAGCGCAAATCTTAATATAAAAATCATATATTCATATTATAATAATGTTTATTATATTATAAATATTAAATAATATTTAAATTTATTATTAATAAACTCTAACATATTAGAAACTAAATATATTATATAATGTGAAACATATAACACAATACCATGGTGTTTGTTAAAAAATACACAATGGTATCCAAACAAAGTCTAAAGGCCAGTTTGGCAAACAAAGCAAAATTAGGCCAGGACCAGTCGTGACCGAGTTTTTTGCTAAACTAGTTTTGTTTTGGACCACGAGGGCGTGGTCCAAAACAAAACTAGTTTAGTGACACTATTTGGGCACAAACAATGTGGCTAGATCTATCTCAGAATTTTGACAAATAAGAAACAACACTAAATTGGGTCAGTCCTGAGCTAATTTTACAAAGTTGCCAAACACTCACTAAGAAAACCACACCTAACATCATTATTTTCATTACAAAATTTTCCTTTGTTAAATAAAGTGTTAAAACCCATTCCTTTTGTATGTTTTTCTCCAAAGTACCCCCTCAATAGTGTTGCTCTTCTTTAACAAACTAGTGCAATACTTGTTTTTCCTATCTTCAAATCAAACTTAAGTACACAACCATTGCAAAGAGAAAATTAGTAGAAGAAGATCAAGATAATCTCTTCAAAGCATTTGATTTAGCCTCTTATTTGGGATTACTTTCAGTTTCAAATATGTGTTTGTCTTTGAAAGAAAGGATGTATATGTTAAGAGGAAGAAGGAACACGAAGTTTTAAAATATCCTCAACGGTTTTTCTACGTTTGGGGGTTTCATAATACGTGAAAACTTCAGAGGGTTCCATGTAATTACCATTTTCATTAATTTTTTCAGTTTCCGATTAGCAAATGATATTATTTTTGGTTAATGATTAGCAAATGATATTGATGGTGAGTATTCACTAAAAAAATAATATTATCACAATATGCGTGTAACAATATTGGCTCAGATATTGATGGGTGTTCACTTTGACTGAGTATTTATTAAATCATAATACTATCATATCACTGAAATATGCATGCAACAATATTAATTTTAGGGTTTGTTGCGAGCAGACCTCTTGTAATATCACCCAATCACAAAAACCCTCCATATAATTCTATTTGATGCAAACTACTGTAATTCTACTTGTTGTGAATAGACCCCTGAGTGATTTTTTTATTTTTTTACTCTTAAAACTATTGAAAATGTTTGTGGTGGAGGATACTCCCCCATAGTTCTATTGGTAGGGATAGACATCAAATTGCCTTTTTTGGACTTTTAAAAGAGTTGGAAAAAGTTCATTAAGAGAGTATACTCGTACTTGGGCCAGTACTGTAGAGGATCTATTGGCAACAAGTAAAACTACAATGAATATATTCACAACAAATAGAACAGCAAGAAATCTCTTTATAATTGAGTGATACTAAGATGGTCTATTTGCAATACGATGTGCAGACTTAAAATTAAGGGAAAATTGTTTGGAAGAACCAAAAATAGTTAGCTCCTGCATCCTCCTCCCCAGCCCCAAAACTATAAACCCCAACGCCAAGCCCTTAATTTGAAATATTAGTGCAACCAACCTCCTTCTCCCGCTACCCAAGAAATTCCTTCCCAATTTACCCTTCTTCCCCATTTAAAACACATTCACTTTCTCAAGCTAGTCCTAATCTGGGCCAAGACCTCTCCTCCGGCGCCACCACTGCTGACGGCTTGCGAGACGGTGTTCTCCCAGCATCCTCTCTCCTGCCCCTTTCCCCTCTGCCTTCCCTCACTTTCTCATTCGGCCCTCCTCCTCCCTCATCATCCGTATGCCCTCCTGCCTCGCCGCCTTCCCCCTCCTCCCGCGACCCCCTCGCCAGCTCGCGTTCGCCTCCCTCCCCTCCGCCTTACGATCAGAATTGTTGCAGCTTTTTTGAGCCTGTTAGGTAAATTCTTGATCTTCCAGCTTAATCTTTAATTTTTATTTAATTATGTAGACCGTAGCTTTAATCTTGACTCTAATGATTTTCGTTCTCAAATTGATTAACTTAAAATAAAAGTTATCAATTTTTAAAGTGGAAATTATTAAACTAAACTCTTATGGATCCCAGACCTTCTATGTTTTAGGTAATTATTGTTAGTAAGTGTTCTGGATTTAAAAAAAAAGGTTAATTTTTAGTTAATTAATGTTTGTGGTCTTTTATTCAAAGTGAGAATCTGGAGTTTTAAGTTATGAATCATATCATTCCATAGTTTATTTGCTAGAAATTTGTAAATTTTCTTTGAACTCTTTTGGGGGCTTAATTCGAAGCTCCATAGCTGGCTCTTTTTGATTGAAAGAAAAGGCTTGGATAAGGAAGATAAGGGTAATGGCTACTTATAATCATTTATGTTCTGATGAAAAGGAAGTTCTATTCATTTGCATTTCTAGCGCGTATTGGTTAAAAAATTGAATCAATTGATGTTGTTTGCTTTTTGCCCTTCAAAATCTTACCTTAAATCAGTGTTTCTGTTAATCTTTCAGTTGTATCGTAAGCACCATACTTTTGAATTGTTAATCATATAATGAACTTATTTCAATTTTCTGCTGGTTGCAGTTTATTAGGAGAATTCACAAGAATTGACTTGTTAGTTAACTCCAAGTCTCCGAGTTCTATCTTATTTATCTGAATATTCAAGATTTGAAGATAGAAAGTATGACTATTGGAAGCTTTTTGGAGAAGAAGGGTAATGGGAAGAACAAGTAGATTCAAGAAGAGTTATACTCTATTTGATGGGCTGAAATCATTTGGGGGGATGATTTTGATATAATAATAGCTCAATTTTGGGGAGATGAAAGAGGATTTGTACTCACTCTTGGAGAAAGAAGAAGAAGAAGAAGAAGAAGAAGAAGAAGAAGAAGAAGAAGAAGAAGAAGAAGAAGAAGAAGAAGAGAGAAATTTGTTTACTTTAAATTTGAGTTTTGAGTTCATTGTTTGTACTGCACATTGCTGTAGATTGGTTCTACGAAGGAAATGAGATGATGGGTTGGGACTGTAATTCTTGATGTATTTTTGTTTGATGGATTGAAATCCTTTGTAAAGATGATTTTGATCCAATTAGAGTTCAATTTGGGAGTGTTGTTATGTTTCTTAGTTATTCAAGGTTAAATGGAAAAATGAGGGATTTTTTGGAACATATATGTATCACAGTTAGCTGTAAATGTGACATGTCAGAACGTTATGTGATAAATAATCATATCATGTGATATTTTAATATTATATGTGACAATTCAATCCTACATGTGACAATTCTACCTTATATGTGATATTTAGATCTCATTTGTGACTTTTGAGTACTACATGTGACATTGAGATCTCATATGTGACGTTAATGTACCTCATATGTGACGTTAACGTATTATATATGAACGTTAGATGTGTACTTCATCTAAAATATATATTACGTGACGTCAATTGACTAACAATATGTTCTGTAGAAAACTGCAAATGTGCTGATTTGAAAAAATTGATATATAACGTGAAAGTTTCTTGAGGTTCGCTCTTGTTTGTTATTTTTGAGAGAGTTTCTCGATCTTGTACTATTATATTACAATGATTTAAGTGTTGTTTAACACCTAAGGTGACGGTGAACACCAGTTATGGATACGCACACCGAGATATGTGCACATACACTTAGTTTATGTTATGTTAACACGCACTGTTGAGATTTGTGATACACGTTGAGTTGATAAAAGTGCAATACACGTTTATGTTATGGATGCTCGGTGTGGATGTTTCCCCGTAATGAGACCGCGACTGTACCACACTAGGAGTATTGGATGTTTCCCGCAATGAGACCGTGACTATACCAATACTCAAAGATGATCGGTGTTTTCCGGATTTGTTTGTTATGTCTATACTTCGATGTACGATCATCTGGATGCATCATCCAGAAATAAGGAGATAAAACCTATTTGCCGCAGAACGATTGAGTAAGAGTATTACAATACTATCGTTATTTTATGTATCCGGAATAGGGAGACAAAACCTATTGTCACAGAGCGATTGAGTAAGAATATTACAAGAGTATCGCTATTGCATAAGGAGATGCACACATATATATCATCAGTTGTAATTACTCCCAGGCTAGATTACCCATTAGTAGGGCACATTCCTTGATTTGTGGCATACATGATATGACCTATGGTGATTTTTTTTTTTGAGTTGGATGATAATCTCTTATTATTGCGCCAACTACTTGAGAAGTAGTTCAAGATTGTGACATTGGTCCTATATGGTTTAGGCTTAGAGTATTTCTTTTGAGTGTTTTTTTCATTCATAGAGTTGGAATTGGTATTTACGGATCTACAATTTGAGATATATGGTATATATATAAGGGTTTCCTTATTTGGATTATTTTGCTCGACGTAGTACGTCTCGTCTTGTAGGTGTCTAAATATTAACTCCATTAGATACGGGAAAATGATATAGGTAGACTATGCTTAATAGATAGAGTCTCCACTTCATCTAGCAGCCATTCCCCTAGGGGCGAATGGAGGTGGTCTTGCTGTAGCGCTCTGACGCTCTTGTTGTTATTCTTTTTGTTTAAATTGTATCTTTCAGGCAGATCAGAGTTTCGGAGAGCCGTAGGATGACGGAGTTCTAGCATAGTCGTCGTCGTACAATTTTAGCTGTTGAAGCTCCACTATATAGTTATGTTCATTGTTCAGACTTTAGAGTTGTATTCATTTTGTAGAGGCTGAGTGCCTTAGTGAGATTTTATTTGACTCATTGTGTTGAGATGTATTTTCGACTCAGAGATATTTTTATTCCATTTCAGTTAGGCTCATTTGTTGATATACTTCTTCTGTGCATATCTAATTTTGTACTACTTCTATTATTTGCCTGTTTTATACCTTTATCTATTTGTTATTTCTACTAGAAAGATAGTGACTGTGATGGTGAAACATGTCGTAGCATGGTTTTTGGTACTTGGCAGGTTTGACAATCCGGGTTTCACTTTGGACTGCAGCTTTGTGTTAATCCTGGGGCATCACAGTTGGTATCAGAGCTCTAGTTCTAGCATCCTTAGGATCATTCCTGTGTCAAATTGTGGAGCTAGGATAGAGTTTCCTAGGATTCATGTATAGAGTCCGCTAGGAATTCCTAGAATGAGTGAGGACGATATGTGCGTATATCTCCTAGGATTCATGTATAGAGTCCGCTAGGAATTCCTAGAATGAGTGAGGACGATATGTGCGTATATCTTAAAATTTTGAAATTTTTTTATGACAATTATTTTATGTTAATTTAAAGTATTTGTGTGAATACTATATGTTGTGTATACGTATTGTGATACGTTATATGTATATGTATATATGTTTACGATCTCACTTACTTTGATCATAAACTCTCCTCTCGATATTATAAATGTTGGGACGAGGATACGGTCAAGATAAAACTTGTACCTGGAGAGCTGGGCAAGCAGAGCCCGAGCCGTAGCAGGCTCCACAGTATCTGATCGATTTTATGGCACCGTTTACAGTAAGATTTTGTAGCACTCAAGGAGCGAGAGGCGTATCCGTTTTAGCTAGTAGTATCACTTTCTGGAGTTCCACCACCAATTATACAAGTCATGCCTAATGAAGAGGCAATACCAATGATTTCATCATCACCACAACCAGTTATTAATAGAACCGCATAGCACGAGGCTTGGCTCTGAAAGAATAGGAAGTATATCAGACACTGAGAACACCATAGTGCAGGGCACACTAGATTCATGTGCAACTTATAAATAAAAAGGAATATATGAAAATTTCTTAACGTCGACTCAGTACCAAACCAGATGTTAAAAATAGTCAGCATAGAGGACATCACCGGGGAATAGCAGCAAATGATAGCTACGATTTTATATTTTCGTCGGGATATCGTATATCACTTATTTGGGAAAATTTTATTTACTTCTTCGACAAACAGTTAGAGCTAGTTTGATTAAAGCAGTGAAATATGCCTATAATTAATTATAAAATTAAGACCAGCATGATGGCAATAACAATGGTAAGAGGCCTATTGTGGGATCTAGAGGACCCCAGCAGCGGGGTAAGGATTTTTACCATCATTAACAAAGACATTATAAGAAGATAGCACAACATGATTTAATAGTACCGTAGTAGTGCATGATTCGGGACACATGATACAATTATAACAAGATCAGATATAAATCAAAGAATTATCACAGTACACCAGCAGGAAACCAGCATGACAGAGGTCAGGGTCAATAGTCTTAGGGCTGCGGTTACGGTCAGCATCAGAGGATAGATGTACTACTGGTTATTCCGAGGATTTAGGGGCCAATAGGCCAGAATTGCGCTATTCAAAGTATTCATCAGGGTCAGATAGACCCCATACGTTCCACCACCGATAACAAAGCAGTCGCCAGCCACCGATAGGGTTTATGTAGTCATATCGTGTGAGCATAGTGCGAGCGGAGTTTTCATAGTAAATTCTTATCCAGCTCGAATCTTGTTTGATTCAGGAACTTCGTATTCTTTCATATTTCATGCCTTCATGTATAGGCTTCAGTTAGTTACACATCCCTTAGATGTTCTGTTATCAGATTCTACTCCTCTAGGGGAGGTGTCCCTATTAGAGAGTATACGTAGGAGATGTGTCATCAATATAGATGAGTTAGAGTTCATCTTTAACCTGGTCATTATGTTAATGTAGGATTTTGACGTCATTCTTTGTATGAAATAGTTATAATCCTACAATATTAGTATCTACTGTTTTGCTAAAATAGTATGTTTGTGAGCATTTGTTGGGATTGTATAGATAGTAGCAACCTCATAGGATAACCAGAATGCGGAGCCATTTCTGGCATACGTCGAGAAGGTGATGATACGAGATCGTGTATAGTTTTGAGCAAGACCGGAATCGTCTTAGAGTATCAGGATGTCTTTCAGGACATACCTACGTTTTCTCCAGTGAGAGATGTTGTTTCCCTGCATCGAGTTATAGCAGGCACCGTACCGATATTTCAAGCATCCTATCATATCATATTGCACCGGCTGAGATGAGGGAGCTACAGACTCAGCTAGATGAGTTGTTAACTCAGGGTTTTATTGTTAGGAGTTATTTTCATGGGAGTACCGGTCCTCTTCGTGGGGAAGAAGGACTATAGCATACGATTGTGTATCAATTATCGTAAGTTAAGAAAGACACTATCCGGATCAGGTATCCATTATCGAGGATTTATGACTTGTTCCACCAGTTGCGGGGAGCATATCATTTTTTGAAGATTGATCTTCGTTCTAGTTATTTCCAGTTGCGAGTGGGGTAAATGGATATTTCCAAAACTGTATTTTCTGACTCTATATGGGTCTTTTGAGTTCTTTTCATGCCATTTAGGCTAACTAATGTACCCGCGGTATTCATAGATTTGATGAATTGAGTTTTTCATCCATGTTAGGACCAGTTCGTAGTCGTTTTATTGACAACATCCTTATCTTTTCGAGATTGGAGGTAGAACACGAGAAACATCCTCTATTCGCATTACGGGCATAGCAGACAGTCAAGATTAGAGGCATCAGTGATACGCTGAGTTTAGCAAATATGAGTTTTGGCTATAAGAGATCAGATTTTTAGGCCACATCATTAGTAGGGGGTATAACAGTGGATCCAGCCATTGTTGAGGCTGTACTGGATTGGGAGCCACTAATAATCATTACGGAAATGCAGAGTTTTGGTAGGGTATGAGAGAAAGTTCATTCGAAACTATTTGAAGATTATGATACCACTTACACAACTTACGAAGAAGGGTGTATAGTTTGCTTTGGGCACTGGGTGCTAGGGAGCCTTTGAGACTATTAAGGCTAGATAGACTATAATAATAATTTTGAATTTTCTGAACAATGATATAATATTTATCATTTACGTGGACACGTTATTAGCAGGACTACGAGGTGTTTTGATGTAGACCCGGAGGGTATGGCTTATTTCGTGACAGTTTAGGCGCATCGTAACAGATCTACAGTGCATCCAGGCATAAGGAAAATGTACAAAGATGTGAAAAGACACTTCTAGAGGAGTTTTCAGGATTTATTCAGTAGCCAGTTGTGATATTCTAGTGTTTTCCACCTATAGACAGATGGACAAACGGAGAGAGTAAACCAAGTGTTGGAAAACATGTAGCAAACATGTATTATAAATTTACAGGATAGCTGAGAGGATCATATCCCATTGATTGAGTTTGCTTATTGGCATGACACCGTATAAGGCATGGTACGGGAGGCATTATAGATTATTTATTCATTGGGTAGAATTATAAGAAACTTTATTGCTTAGACATGAGCTTGTGAGGCAGACTACAGAAAAGGTAACAAAGATTCAGGAACGCATTCTTGCAGCGCATAGTCATCGGACGGAAGAGTTACGCAGACCAGAGACGATGACCGTTAGAGTTCTAGATTGGCGACTATATCTTATTAAAAATACCACCGATGAATTCAGTGACTAGGTAGACGGGAAAAGTTTACCCCAAGGTATATTGGCCCAATCATGAGAGTTATACATTTTGGAGCCATTTCATATGGGCTAGATCTTTTAGCATCAATGTCGAGTAGACACGATGTTTTTCATGTTTTGATAATTTAGAAGTAATTGCGCAATGAGGAGCAACAGAGGGTGATTGATGCACTAGAATTTGAGTTTCAGATAGATTTAACTACCATAGAGATCACTGGTTGTATTCTTACTAGAGGGGACGAGAGGCTTATAAAGGAAGTAATACCTTAAGTTAAAGTTCAATAGAGATATAAAAGAGATGAGGAGGCTTATTGGGAGTGTGAGGAGGATATGCGTCGTGACTACCCGCAACTGTTCGAGTGGGTAAATTGTTTTGGTTATAGCTTATTGATGTTTGTGATTTTTTTGATTTTTTCTATATGGTCATATTTATATTTAACGCTAGAATGGGGGGTAGTAACACTTAGCTCCTAATCATTCAGAATACATGGTATATATATGGGGGGGGGGGGGTCATTGTTTGGATTTTTCACCTAACGTACTGGTTCCGTTTAGTTAGGGGTTAAGTGGGAGTATTCGTATTTTAGATTGTTAAGCATAAATATTGCTAGTGATTCATATCTAGGGATTAATGGTATGAGATGTGTACAGGAGGGTTTCTTTGTCTGGATTATCCTCTCTTAGTGCTTTTCTCATATTATTAATTCCAAAGATACGATTGCGGAATTTCAGGGACGAAATTCTTTTAATGGGGGAAAAATATAAAACCCCGTAAATTTGAATATTTTATGATAAATAATGATAAATATGTTATATAGTAAAAAATAATATATTTTTATGTTTGAGTATGATAATAATTGATTTGAGATTAATTCAATGTATAGTTGTGAAAATATGAGTGCAAATGCACAAAACATGCACAAAGGCTAAAAGAGTAAAAATCTGGGAATAATGATTAGTTATGACTTTCTATGTTTTTCATACCGATTAAGTCAGAATATGGAAAAGTATAAAAGACCAAAGTTGTAGATCTCTTTAACAGCTTTCCAAAAAATCATAGATTACCTCATTCCGAGGTCCTATGAGAAAGTTATAGTCAAAATACCGAATGTTATTTTCCTAGTCAGACTAGGTTTCCTGGTTCGGGTTAAACAGGTTTGTTTCGGGTTTGCCTCTATAAATACCTGTGCTTTTCACAAAAATTCATTTCTTTATCATATCTATAAACTCTAGTAACCACCCTCTCCCCTCAAAAACCCTAGATATTTTCTTATGAGTTTGGAGAGCTTTGTGAAGCTAAACATCGACACGAGGGCGAGATCATCGACGTGTGGCAAGGGAGAACGTGTTGTTCATGTTCGGGGATTGCTTGCTTTGTTTTAGAGGCTTGCACATGATATTAAGGTAAGATCACTTACATCCAAACCCATCTCCATAGTTAAATAACTAGTTTAAAAGTTTAAATTGTGTTTACATGCTTAGATCTTAATCTAATGTGAAAAAGAATAGATTTTTGTTGTTAGATCTTAAACAAATATTAGATCTACATGTTTTTCTTGCTGTTTATAATAGAAACATGATCATAATCATTAGGGTCCTTCAAAATCTTATTTTTTTTACTTGTTAATCATGTTCTAATCATGTTTAAACCCTAATTTGATATTTAATTGAGTTTACATGTGGATTAAAGATAAGGAAACCCTAGGTTTGTGATACCTAAGTATTAAAAATATATTTAATAAATGTATATATTTTCTAAGTTATTTGGCAATCATGCTTATGTTTAATATGTTAAAAGTTTATATTTTAGATTGAAGAATTTGGCTAATTAGGTTGAAAAACCCTAATTTGATTAACACAAGAGTTTGATTTATGTTCGAGATAATTTCGGTAAGTGATTATTAAAGTTTAATTGTTATTACATGTTATAAATATAATTTATTGTTATTAAAGTCTAATATATATATGTTTCAGTATGTTTTAAACATGATTGAAGGTTTAAATATAATTTCTTGTGTAAATAATCATGCTTGTTATGTTCTACAGAAAAACTACTGCACATATATACTGTTTAATTATAAATTTAAAATAACAAATGAAATCGAAATTGAACCAAGCTAATGCCAATTAAAATATATGTGAATCTAGATTTCAAAAAAGGAACCTTTCTTAAAAAGAGTTTGTCTAGAGAAAGATATGCTCAATTGACTAATAATATGTTCTGCAGAAAACTACAAATGTACTGATTTGAAATAATTGATATATAACGTGAAAGTTTCTTGAGTTTTGCTCTTGGTTGTTATTTTCGAGAGAGTTTATCAATCTTTTACTGTTATATTACAATAATTAAGTGTTGTTTAACACCTGAGATGATGGTGAACACCAGTTATGAACATGCACACCGAGATATGTGCACATACACTTAGTTTATGTTGTGTTAACACACACTGTTGAGATTTCTGATACAAGTTGAGTTGATAAGACTGTAATAACATATAATAAAATAGTGTTCATTAGTTATGGATGCTCGGTGTGGATGTTTCCCGTAATGAGACCGTGGCTGTACCACACTAGGTGTATTGGATGTTTCTCGCAATGAGACTGCGGCTGTACCAATACTCGAAGATGATCAGGGTTTTTTGGATTTGGCTGATATGTTTATACTCTGTTGTATGATCATTTGGATGTATCATCCGGAAATAGGGAGATAAAACCTATTTGCCGCAGAACGATTGAGTAAGAGTATTATAATAGTATTGTTATTTTATGGATTCGGAATAGGAAGACAAAACATATTGTCGCAGAGCGATTGAATAAGAATATTACAAGAGTATCGCTATTACATAAGGAGATGCACACACACACACACAATCAGTTGTAGTTACTCCCATGTTAGATTACCCATGAGTAGGGCATATTCCTTGATTTGTGGCATACGGGATATAGTCTATGGTGATTTTTTTGAGTTGAATGATATTATCTTATTATTACGCCAACTACTTGAGAAGTAGTTCGAGATTGTGACATTGGTCCTATATGATTTAGGCTTAGAGTATTTCTTCTGAGTGTTTTTTTTATTCATAGAGTTGGAAATGGTATTTATGGATCTACAATTTGAGACATATAGTATATATATGAGGGTTTCCTTATTTGGATTATTTCGGTCGACGTACTATGTCTCGTCTTGTAGGTGTCTAAATATTATCTCCATTAGATACAGAAAAAATAATATAGGTAGACTATGCTTAATAGATAGAGCCTCCCATAAGGATATATATATATATATATATCATCAGTTGTAGTTACTCCCATGTTAGATTACCCATGAGTAGGGCATATTCCTTGATTTGTGGCATACGGGATATAGTCTATGGTGATTTTTTTGAGTTGAATGATATTATCTTATTATTACGCCAACTACTTGAGAAGTAGTTCGAGATTGTGACATTGGTCCTATATGATTTAGGCTTAGAGTATTTCATTTGAGTGTTGTTTTTAGAGTATTTCTTTTGAGTGTTGTTTTCATTCATAGAGTTAGAATTGGTATTTAGGGATCTACAATTTGAGACATATGTTATATATATATGAGGGTTTCCTTATTTGGATTATTTCGCTCGACGTACTACGTCTCGTCTTGTAGGTGTCTAAATATTAACTCTATTAGATACGGGGAAAATGATATAGATAGACTATACTTAATAGATAGAGCCTCCACTTCATCTAACAGCCCTTCCCCTGGGGGCGGATGAATGTGATCTTGCTGTAGCGCTCTGATGCTCTTATTGTTGTTCTTTTTGTTTAAATTATATCTTTCAGGCAAATCAGAGTTTCGGAGAGCCGCAGGATGACGGAGTTCTAGCATAGTCGCCGTCGCACAGTTTTAACAGTTGAAGTTCCACTATATAGTTATGTTCATTGTTCAGACTTTAGAGTTGTATTCATTTTGTAGAGGCTGAGTGCCTTAGTGAGATTTTATTTGACTCATTGTGTTAAGATGTATTTTTGACTCAAAGATATTTTCATTCCATTTCAGTTGGGCTCATTTGTTGATATACTTCTTTTGTGCATATCTGATTTTGTACTACTTCTATTATTTGCCTATTTTGTACCTTTACCTATTTGTTATTTCCACTAGAGAGATAGTAACTGTGATGGTGAAACATGTCGTAGCATGGTGTTTGGTGCTTGGTAGGTTTGACAATCCGGGTTTTACCTTGGACTGTAGCCTTATGTGAACCCTGGGGCATCACAGTATCATTCTAGATATATGTACTTCATCTTGCTGAGAATTATAAATTGAAGTGATAATACTCTATTATATGTGACTCTTATCTGTGTTCTGTGATATTTTGCTGTTGTTTGTGACAGTTGTCGTTTATATGTGACACTTGACTATACTTTGTAGTTAATTATTGTTTGACACACAAATATTATTATATCACTTCCAATGTTGTTGAATCGTGTGGCGAGAACACTTCCTATTTGTGATATGATGGATCACATTCATGTGCAAATTATGGAAAGGATGAATACTCACCGCGAGATAGCAACAAAATGGAATAGCTATCTATGTCATGGAGAGCACTCTTGAAGTCTCACATTCTCTAGCTGAAAAGAGGTTAAATCATATTGTAATGTTTAAATATCACATAACAGCAGCACATGTCATGGATGATGAGAATATATCACACAGAATGTAAAAATATCACATAACAACAGTATATGTCACACATAATATCAAAATATCACAGGAAACAAGAATATGTGACATACACGCAACATATGCCACATAGAATGCATAACATCACATAAAAACAACATATGTGACATGAAACCGTCATATTTTACAAAAAAAAATGAACTCTGTTAACCGTCCAAACGACAAATTTGCACAAAACAAACAATATTGTCAATTGCAAAGATTACAACAATATTGTCAATTTGCAAAAAACCAGCCTTCTATTTCAAAAGAGATCCATCTTCAACCCCGAGCTCACCAGCTGGAAGCTCGATCCTCAGCCTCCGAATATCCTTAAAGTTCTTCAAGACCTCGGTCGGCGAGTGATGCGAAGCTTCCGACGAAACTAGAGAGCAAGCCGACGATGAAGCTTCCACAGATCTCTTATTCAAGATCTGATGTATTTTTGTTTGAGGGGGAGGGGAGGAGGCGGACGGAGCCGAGGATACAATATGATGTATTTTTGTTTGATGGGTTGAAATCCTTTGTAAGAATGATTTTGATCCAATTAGAGTTCAGTTTGGGAGTGTTGTTATGTTTCTTAGTTATTCAATGTTAAATGGAAAAATGAGGGATTTTTTAGAACATATATGTATCACATTTAACCATAAATGTGATAAATAAGCATATCATGTGATATTTCAGTGTTATATGTGATAATTCAATCCTACATGTGATAGTTCTACCTTATATGTGATATTTAGTTCTGATTTGTGATTTTTAAGTATTACATGTGACATTGAGACCTCAGATGTGACGTTAACGTATTATATGTGAACGTTAGATGTGTACTTCATCTAAAAGATATATTTCTAGATACGTAACATTCTAGATGTGTACTTCATCTTGTTGAGAATTATAAATTAAAGTTTAGAGAGATGAGTTTTGCCTCAAGTGTTGCTCAACGTATTTCAAAATTATTGGAGTTTGCTGCATACACGTATACGTTTGTCTGTTATGTGTGACCTTTACTCATCTCATGTGGCAATACTCTATTATATGTGACTCTTATCTATGTTATGTGATATTTTGCTATTGTTTGTGACACGTGTCGTTTATATGTGACACTTGGTTGTACTTTGTAGTTAATTTTTGTTTGACACACATATATGGTCATATCACTTCCAATATTGCTGAATCTTTTAACAATTGGATTCATGTGGCGAGAACACTTCCTATTCGTGATATGATGGATCACATTCATGTACAAATTATGGAAAAATGAATACTCACCGTGAGATGATAACAAAATGGAATAACTATCTATGTCCTGAAGCGGAAAAAATTCTCCAAGAAAATTGCATGGAGAGCACTCTTGAAGTCTCATATTCTATAGCTGAAAAGAGGTTAAATCACACTGTAATGTTTAAATATCACATAATAGCAACATATGTCATGGATTATGAGAATATATCACACAGAATGTAAAAATGTTATATAACAGCAGCATATGTCACACATAATACCAAAATATCACAGGAAACAAGTATATGTGACATACACGCAACATATGTCACACAGAATGCATACACATCACATAAAAACAACATATGTTTATCTTTCTTCTTCTTATTATCCTCATCTCAAGAAATATACAGGTTCTTGCATTGTTTACAAACACAAAAATCAACAAGAAATCTACAGGTTCTTGCATTGTTTACAAACACATAAATCTACATGTTCTTATTATCATCATCTCAAGAAATCAACTTAAAGGGTTCATCTGTCTTCTTCTTATTATCATCATATTTCTTCTTCTTATTATTACCATCACATTTCCTTCGTAGAACCGTATCCTCCCCGACACGTGCGGGACCACGACGAGGCCGAGATTGAGCACGCCATGGAACTGACTTGAGGGCAGAGTTTGAGCAAAGAACAAGGCCCTAACTCTTCCTTCACTTGAGAACAATATTTTTTCCTTCCTTGGGCAATATTGAATGAAATGCTTAGCTCACATGACTTGTTTCCTTTGGCACCAACATGGACCATGAACTAATTATCTTGGCTACGCTCTTCTCTTGTTTTTTGTTACATTACATGATTGTAGCCTTTGAGGGATGGGTACCATGTGAATACTCCCAAATGCTTGCTCTACAAAACTTGCAGGTTGTTGTCAGTGAGGGCATGGATTGTTGTATCAAATTTGGACAATCGCTAGGTTTGTTTATGTTTGCTAACCTCAATCAAATCAGAGGTTGATCGAGGCCTTAATTAAAATACGCAGCGTTGCAATTTAAGGTGGCTAGCTAGTTATGTTCCATGGCGTCTTTGTTTTGGCTAGCTAGTTCGTCATTGCCTAGGAATCGATGACCGGAGCTCCTCGATCTCACCGGAGATCGGAGATAGAGATGAGCCTCAGTGTCAAAACCCTCGTTCCAATCAGAATTCGCGCACGAGTTTACAGCCCTGATGAGGGGGTCGGGGAGGATGGGGAGGGGGGGGGGAGAGAAGATCGGATGAGATGATGGAAGAGGGAGAGGAAGAGGAACTTGTCATTCCATGTGAGGTTCGAGAGGCCACGTGGTCGACACAAGTGCGGAGGCCGGGGAAGAGGACGAAGAGACTGTGGCATAGGAGTGGAGGTTCGGTGTTAGCGGTGGGAGAGAGGGGGAGGCAGTGGTGGGGGAGGGGAGGTCTTGGGCCAGATTAGGAGGAGGAAAGGGATTAGGTTTTAAATAGGGAAGAAGAAGGGTAATTTGGCAATGTTTTCTTGGGCAGTGGGTTTTAGGGCTTGGTTGCACTTCCTTTTCAAATTTAAGACTTTTGGGTTATGGTTCTTGGGCTTGGGGTGAGGATGCATGTCCCAATTAAATTTGATTCATCCAAGCAATTTTCCCTTAAAAAAATATAAGTATAAGTGTGCGCTTGTGCAATTGATCAATTAATTGGCCTGGCCATTCAGGCCGACCCGACCCGAAAATTGGGGTCCGGGCCGAGCAAAATGGGTGGCCCAGATCAGATTTGGATCTGGGTCCGGGTTCGAGCGGGTCGAGTCCCGTGTCGGCTCAGTTTTTTCTTTTTTTTTAAATTACTTAAAAATTAGTTTTTTCAAAAAAAGAAAAAAGAAAATTTTAAGAGTAATTAACATATGTGAAATTTGGACAAAAATTCAATCATATTATTAATCACTTGTAAATATACGATTTGAAAATACAAATATCATAGAAATTAAAATGATAAAATCTTTATTATTAGTTACTAACAATTACAAAATTTTTGGAATTTATCGCATCATAATAGATGAATACATGTCAACTAGGTTGACACCTACTCATCTATATCACCATTATTTACAACTCTTTCTAAAATAAATTATTATAAATTTACAGCTAATAAATAAAAATTACAAACTAATTTCTACTCTCTATCTCTTTCTCCTATTGCCAACTCATTAACTCTATCTTCAATTTAGCTATTCGATCGATGCCTTGAGTTCTCTTCTCAGACCTCCACTAATCTTGTAGGCACATTACGGCCTATACGGTAGACGGATCTAGCGATGTTCTATGGTCATCGATCAAACGTCCTGATATACTAAAGGTGGATTCTAAAACTATTGTAGAAACATGCACTATTAGTAAGTCACGAGTCATGATGGAAAGTATAAGATATAAATCTGTTCTATATACTCTCCACCATTGTAAAATATCAAAATCATCATTTTGAGAATTAACTAAAGGTGCAGTTAAGTATTGTTCAATTTTAGAAAATTTTCTTGATGATGATCCAAATCCAGATCCAGATCCACGGCTACTACCAATTATCCTTGCTATCATCGATTAGCTATAAAAATCACACATTTGCCTCTTCTTGAACTTGTAGAAGTTGCAGGTTGAGGTGTACTTACACCATATTTACTTGCATACTCATCATATAATTTTTGAAAATAATATTTAATAGTGTTATGATGAGCAAGAGTAGTAACAGTCTGACCATCATTATTGTCTATTATCATGTTCTCATACAAAGAATTTATAAAATTTTCAAGGCCAACTTCCTTCAATTATGGATCCATAGAAACCTCCAAACCAAAAATAATATATGTACAAAATACTTATTAAATTTTCTTTCTATTTTAAAAATCATGTTTCCAAAATAAGTATCCATGCGATAATTAGTAAAAAAAAGTTTGAATACTTAAAACTTGTAAAGCATCTTGAGTAATATCTAGATAATACCAACCAGATGATAAAAACTTATAGCATCACTTTTACATTCACATGGGTTGAAGAGTGTATGGGGATATGCAACCATTTGAACGAGTGGAGGGGAATGTGCCACCTCACTATCAAACACAACTTTTTTATGCTTGGTACCAAGCATACTCATTTTTCTTATATATATATATATATATATATATATATAAGCAATAAAATCATTTATAATTTTTGTATACTCTATTGCTATCTTTAGCATTGTATAGATGAAATTTCATCTGTGGTCAACATCTACTTGGGTTTTAAATTTTTTCTTTTACAAAATTATTTTCATCTTTTAAGTCTTTGTTCAGAAACATTATCAGCATAAGCTATAACTCTAATTTTTCAATCATAGGTTTAATTTCATTAAATGCACTCTGAACAATTAAATTTAAAACATGACACATATATCTAATATGAAAAAGATCACTATAACATGGCAATAGTAAAGATGATTTAATATGATCTACAGTTAAATAATTATTACTTGCATTATGTAGTGAAAGAAAAAATATTTTTTAGAAATTCCTAATTTAGAAAGTTCTTTCATTATTAAATTTGCAATATTAACTCTAGTGTGTGATTCTTCAAATATAATAAAAGAAACAACTCTTTTAAATATTTACTAAGTATCATCAATCCAGTGTGCTGTGATACATAAATAACTAATTTGTGCTCTAGATGTCCAAATATCAGAAGTTAGAGAAAATTTATAGTTTAAACCTTAAAAATAAGAAATTATTTTTGTTTGTTCCTCGTGATAATATTTTAAAATACCACATTGATAAGATTGAGGAGAAAATTTATGAAATGCAGGATAAAAACTATCTCTAATCATATCTTCAAATTCATCATCTTCTACTAATTTAAAAGAAAGGTTTTTAGAACAATTAACCTGATGATGCATTTCCTAGCTTTAATTGCATCGTAGTTTCAAGAACAAAGGCTGCTGGAGGTGGATGATTGAGAGACTAGAGGTTGACGGATGTCTCCTTCAGACATTCCTCCTTGTGATCTGCAATGTTTTTCCAAATGACATTTGAGGTGGTTGGTGCCGCTCTTATGACGAGCTTGAAAAATGTGGCCGCACAGTACACATTTGGCCTTCTAGATGAGAAGTTTACCGTGTTGATCACTGGCGACTTCTATCTTTTTTAAAAAATTCCACACATCAGATCTGGGCCTTTTGGGAGATCTAGGTGTGAGAGCGTCGCTACCGGAATCAGGATCAATATCGGTAGTAGAAGGAGTAGTTGTAGGCCTTGTAGGTGTAGTAGGACTCATTTCGGCATCAGGAGTTTGAACTGCGCTTCATAATCGGAGGAGGAAGCCAGTTGATTGGATAATTAGAGTATAAAAGAGAATAAGAGAGTATTAGAGAGTCTAAGAGAGTTTTAGAGAGAATTAGATGCGTTTTTGGATAAGAAAAACAAATGAAGCCCCCTCTATTTATAAAGGCAGTCCCTTAGCCAAATAACCAAAATACCCTCAAATTTTAATCATTTTTATCGTTTTTGGGAGTATTTTAGTCAAATATCCTAAAATAGCCATTATGTTCGTCTGAACCATGCCGGGTCCGGGCCAGACCCGTGCCGCCCGGCCCAACAATCCTTTTTTGACTGTTTGGATCGGGTCGGGTCTGGGCTGGTCATGACCGCTCGGTCCAATAGGTAAATTTTGACCGTTGGACCAGGATAGGTCTGAGCTAGGTCCTGACCACCCGGCCAAATGGTAAAAAAATTGACCGTTGAGCCCCT
>NC_033796.1:94506914-94527386 GCF_001876935.1 Asparagus officinalis
GGTCCGATGCGGGAGCGACTGAGGTGACTCGAACCCGGGCCCAGTGACTCGAACCCGGGCCCGGTGCTCAGTTAGGCTAAAAACCCAGGCTTTTCTCGGGTCCGGGCCGGGCAGCAGCCCGACCGAGTCTGGTCCGGACATTGGGCCGAGTCCCTGCCTTGGGCCCGAATGGATACCCCTATTAATTGGTTGCATAACTATTAGAGTAAATTACACTGAACCCCCAAGTACTTTAATCACTTATAATAAGCTCCAATAACTTTCATAATCGCACTAAATCCCTACTAACTTTTATAGAAAAACCCAAATTTCTTCGGGGTAAGTTACACTAAACCCCCAATAACTTTCAAAATGCATTTTTATCTTTTTTTCATTCTAACTATGGGGGTTATCTACAAGATGCAGAAATTTATTGGGTTTTGTGCAAAATGCAAGAGTTATTGGGAGTTTGGTGAGATTTTGAAAGTTATTAGGGATTTACTATGAAGGATAGAAAGTTCTAGGGGGTTTAGTGTAACTTACTCTTATTACTAATTATCATGATATCAGAATTTCAGAATATATGGCTCGTAGATCCAATATTTGTAGTTCCGTCCTTTCAGCTTTAGTAAAATTTGTAACAACCAAAGAAATCACATTTTTTAAAGTAAAAATAAGGCAGAAAAAAATCACTTAAAAAGTTTAAAATTTTACATAACCTTTTCAATTACACTGTAGAAAAAATATGGTGAATGGAAAATATCATAGACTCTACATTGTTTTATTAACTGTTCGTTAGGTGCTGGAATTGGTACATGAGCTGAAGACTTGAAGACCTTGGTGCCACTCTGATTTGTTGCACAGTACTGGGGCTGTTATGCAAATACTTTGGAATTGTAATAATTGTTCAGAGTTAGTTAGAATAGTTAAAACAGTTAAGGTGTTTGTTGAGCTGTTACACTTTGTGCACGTTTTGTGTACGTTCCTGTTTTCCTTTCTTTCTTTGTTCTGACATGAGCTGGTTGTATAAATAAGAGTTGTACACTGAATCAAAGAATGATATGAATGAAATAGAAATTTTCTCTTCTTCTTAATTCTGAGTTTGTTCTTCTCTCTCTCTCTCTCTCTCTCTCTCTCTCTCTCTCTCTCAACTCAATTCTCTCTTACTATCTCAATTCTTCTCCATTTCTATTCTCAATAGTCTGTGGTTTTCAGCAATGGCCAGAATCATCCCCAAAGAAATCAACAGAGGATTCGGATCCTCACAATTGGTATCAGAGCATGATCGATCCTTCTCCGATCTTGGTTGATCCCAACATCAATTGAGGGCAGCCATGGATGAGTTGTCTTCTCAGTTTCAGATTTTTGTTCAAGAATTGATCCCAACATCAATTGAGGGCAGCCATGGATGAGTTGTCTTCTCAGTTTCAGATTTTTGTTCAAGAATTCAAGAAATCCAAGAATCCAAGCCAAGAAATGAGCAAGAGCTTCACAGATCAGGATTCGCAACCCAATCGAATCCTCGTCGTCACCATTCACACAATGATCTATCCTATAACGGAGGAAGTATTGCATTAAGTGTTTTCTCCATATGGGTTTGTAGAGAAGATCGTCATTATTCAGGAGACAATTGGCTTTCAAGCTCGTATACAATTTCAATCCCATCAAAATGCGGTCGAAGCAATGGATTCTCTACAAGGGCACTGCATTTATGATGATTGCTGTCGACTAGCCATACAAATCTCCAATTTCAGTGAAGAATTTCAGCCAGCCCGCAATCTTGAAGTTGCTGAAAGTTCTTGGGAAAATAGAGATGCTTATGATCCTTGGCATGGAAAGCATGTCAATTCCTCAGCAAGACCAGTCCACACCAGAGCAAATTCCTCAGCTTGGAGAGATGGGTTCACAACAGCTTATGAGGTCAAGGCTAGGGACTCCTGCAACAATGGATTCTCCAATCTCAGTCTTGACGACAAAGTGCCTTTAGTAGATAAAGATGTTGAGGTGAAGCGTCTGAAGAGGCTTGAAGTGATTTGTTCTCGGAAACCCTATGGTAGTATTTCGGAAGATGGAAGCGGTTGTGTTTCGATCTTGAATTCAGGTCTCTCTCCACGAATGAGAAGCAAGAATGGGTTTGTTGATGACCTTTCTCAGCAGAGGATTTCTTCTTCCAAGGAAACCCAACAAAGGTGTTCGACGAACGCCTCAAAGGCTTCTGCAGGTTCGTGGAGAAACAAGCAACGGTTGGCCGAGGCTTCGAGAAGAGGAGTATCTCCTTCCATTTACCTTTCAACCCCAAGAAGGTGGGACAAACCATATTTGTCTAAGGATGAAGATCTTTCACCTCCAAGAAAGAACAAGGAACCAGAGTTGTTATCAAATGAGAAGATTAAAAAGAAGAAGACGAAGAAGCCACGATCTTCTCGTCTCCACCGAAAGCCAAAGCTCAAGAAACGGCCATGGCCAATCTCAAGTAAGAGAAAGACAAAGCTCAAGCACCCACCAGGGCCAATCTTAAGCAAGAAGAAGAAGAACAAATGGGAGAACAGCTCCTGGCAAAGGAAGTTGATCGTGCAGAAGCGGAGAGCGTCCATGAATGATTTTGACAGGTTCAAGGTCAAAGTGAAGCTGAAGGCAGAAATTGTTGATATATGTTACCCACCTATATGTCAGAGCTCATGTAGCTATGACTTCGAAGTGGAAAATGTTGAATATATTCTCAAAGATTTGCTCAAAAGTATTGAATATGGAATGGTGGCTGAAGATAAGGATATCGCTGCACTGGAAAAACGGAAGCTCATTACCCTTCAGACATGGAAGGGTTATTCTCTGAGAAGAGGACCCAGGTATGCACCAGAGAAAAAAAAATTTGCAACAGGTTTGACTCGAGAACATATTCTGAGGGGTGATTGGAAGGACTTGGAATTTACAGACTACAATTTAATTGTGCAAGAACAGCCAATTGAAATAGGCTACCTACATCTCCTCCTCGAGGTGAGAGAAGCAATCCAGAATATCTTCCTCAGATGGGTTTTGAGGAGATGCCAACAAATAATTTTGTTAAGAGCAGCTCATGGGGTGCTGAGTTGTGGAGGCGTTGCTCTTTGGGTTGGAATGTGGTTGATTCTTCAAATGGAGGAGGTGTTTGTGCAAGAAAAGAGCAACTTGCTTGGTTGCTTTCTACTGCTTCTGACATTATGGCAAGGAAGGAGAAACAGGGACTAGTCATTCTGACTCCCTTCTTTATATTTCTTGTACCATTTCGACAAAGGGGTCTTCAGGTTAGATCACTCTGTAAGCCGCTTTAAAGCTCTTGGGATACATACTGTCAGATTGCATCCAGGTGCCTCGAGAGACCACCTGATTCAGAGATTAAAGAGTTGTGAACCTGAATTCCTTGTATCGACTCCAGATAGGCAGCTTGAGCTTGTTCAAATGGAGGCCATTAACGTATCTAGTGCTTCACTATTGGTTATTGATGATCTGGGAAGGTTGGTAGAGTTTGGGTTTTCTGATAAGGTGAAATTAATCAAGGAGAGCTGTGAAACTTTACATCGTTGCTCTCAATTGAAAAATGCAGACATATTTTTCAAAAGTGATCCATTCTTAAGAATCTCAAGAATTGTGGAAACTGGTGGCTGTGTTCCTATATGCAAAACAGAAGTGATCAATGACAATCTGAACCCAGTTTGGAAGCCTGTAACACTTACTACACAACAGTATGGAAACAAGGATCCCCCGCTTCTTATAGAGTGTTTTGATTTTGATAACAATGGCAATCGCAGCCTCTTGTCAGCAATTCCTTTTTTATTTCTTTGGGCCATTTACATCACATACGTGGCAAGCTTAGAGAAAGCTATTACAGAGGAATTGATTTCCAAAGTTCACAAGTATCATCATATTTTTGGTGGTGTAATCAGTTTTGAGCTAGCTGGAGGTTTGTTGGAGACTGTCAGGTTTCCTACATTGGACCTTGGGACAAGGTCCAAATTAAGGGGAGTGAATTGTTAGGTGCTGGAATTGGTACATGAGCTGAATACTTGAAGACCTTGGTGCCACTCTGATTTGTTGCACAGTACTGGGGCTGTTATGCAAATACTTTGGAATTGTAATAATTGTTCAGAGTTAGTTAGAACAGTTAAAACAGTTAAGGTGTTTGTTGAGCTGTTACACTTTGTGCACGTTTTGTGCACGTTCCTGTTTTTCTTTCTTTCTTTGTTCTGACATGAGCTGGTTGTATAAATAAGAGTTGTACACTGAATCAAAGAATGATATGAATGAAATAGAATTTTCCTATTCTTCTTAATTCTGAGTTTGTTCTTCTTCTCTCTCTCTCTCTCAACTCAATTCTCTCTTACTATCTCAATTCTTCTCCATTTCTGTTTTCAACAGTCTGTGGTTTTCAGCAATGGCCAGAATCATCCCTAAAGAAATCAACAGAGGATTCGGATCCTCACACTGTTACTCTTTCTTGAACTGTACATGATATTATTTTCACGTTAGATGGGAATCGTGTAGTATCTTGTGACGACAAAAAATAGGGATTATGTAATATCCTGTGACGAGGAGTTAGTGAGTCACATCACAGAATTAGTTGTTCTATCAAATTGTTAATTTTAAAAACTAAACCAATACCACCTTTCACATAGTAGCGTGAAGCATCTCTTTATGGTCATAGAAACTAATGTGACATGGACTTCTTTTCTACCAATATTATGCCTTCGTTGGAAAACAATTGGTTTTTTCTAGAATTTGTGCTGTTTTTTTATGCCTAAAAATTTAAACCGTGACTTATATCAATTAAATTGCTTATTTTTCATTTTTATTTCTATGAAAATATTAGTCAAAAAAATCTCCACTATTAGCTAATCAAATATCTTGAATTAGAAAATTCAAAAAAAGAAAAAAAAAGAAAAAAAAGAAAAAAAAGAAAAAAAGAAAAAAGAAACATGTTGAAGAGATTACATGGTAGTAGACATTTAAAAAGGTAGAAAGAAAAAATAATTCAAGTGAGTTTCTGTTAATGATTTCAATTTCAAGCTCTTTTTTCGTGCACGTTGTTAACATTTTGTTATACCTTAGAAATTATCTAGCCTAATAAAATGGTCATGTGTTGATTCGCTCACCTACTTCTAAAGCACCAATGAGCATGACTCGAGTAATGAGCCAACTGACCCGACTTGCGATCTAAATCCGAGTCGAAAGGTGCTGCCGACTCGAATCCTACAGAGATGTCCAAATCCGAGGTGAACGGCGTCTTCCACTCGGACCCAGCACAATACATCTCTAATAGTCATTCGGGCTGACAAGCATTCCTTAAAAGTCATGTATCATTTAATGAAAGTCTTATCAGCGCCGCAAACCATCGCCCAGTCACCATCGGTATTTAATGCTGCATCAATCATAATGATTGTGGGAGCTAGAGCCTTAAAAGCTCCTCGGACGCGCCATAAAGCCCACAGTCCTTTCACTATGCAAAAACTCGATCAAGAGACTGCCAACATATGTAAAGAAGTTCTGAACTAGTATTACATGCACTTGGCCAAAATTACCAATGTGCCTCCGTGCTCCCTCTACAAATAATGATGATTTCCACCACAAAAAAAAAAAAAAAAAAAAAACAAACAAACAAACAATGACACATGCAAAAAGTCAACAAGACATACTTTGTTTTTTCTCTTCAAATTAACTAGGAAAAGTTACCGACTTAAGCATCGGAGGGAATGCCGGAGGAAACAAACTCTAGTGCCTCTAACCTTTATTACATGTGTAGCGAAATATAGGTTTTGATCCCCCCAAAAAAAAAAAAAAAAAAAACAAACAAACAAACAAACAATGACACATGCAAAAAGTCAACAAGACATACTTTGTTTTTTCTCTTCAAATTAACTAGGAAAAGTTACCGACTTAAGCATCGGAGGGAATGCCGGAGGAAACAAACTCTAGTGCCTCTAACCTTTATTACATGTGTAGCGAAATATAGGTTTTGATCCGCAACTGGAAGATCAACCATCAGGGGAGATCAATGGACCCAAAAATTGAGTTCAACACTCTCAAATCACATATTAATTTTTCGATGTAAATAGTTTGCCACCCTCCTTGGGCCCACTTCATCTCTTGAGAAGATGATCGATCTCCTATTTTTGGATCTCGGAATTACAAGCCTCCACTGCTCAAGACTAGCGACGACCAAGGATTTTCGTCAAAGGAGAGAATACATCAGGGTCGTTTCAAATTATAAAGCATTTTGGAAGATTCCTCCACAAAATGTAATTTAATTGTAAGAATCCTTTTGTAAACAAAAAGATATTTTACATTATATACTAATCTGTGTGCAAAAAAAAGCCCTTGGTGTCTTTTCAGAATAAAACCAAGGCATGTACCAAGCCCTTGATATTGTTTTCACGAGTAAACAAAGGCATGAATCCCTTGCCACTCGATCTTTATCAGGCCGGTAATGAAAACCAAAAGCCTTTGGTGTCTTTTCAGAGTAAAACCAAGGTATGTACGAAGCCCTTGATGTTATTTTCATGAGTAAAACCAAGCACGAAGCCCTTGCGACTCAATCTTCATTGGGTCGGCAATGAAGACCAAATGCCCTTGGTTTCTTTTTAGGGTAAAACTAAGGCACATACTAGGCCCCTGGTATTGTTTTCACGAGTAGAACCAACGCACGATGATTTTTCATTTTTATTTTCATTTCTATGAAAATATTAGTCAAAATGAAAAGATTAGCATAAATTAGAGAAACAAATGTTAGATTCTTTATTTTGATGATGATTTACAAACATCATTATTGGTGCTAATTGTTTATTAAGCTATATTATAGATCACATATCATTAGCACCTTATATGAAGGATTGGATGGAAAATGAGCTATAACGACAATATCTAAGGAGGTGGAGGCAATATGATGAAGCAAAGCTTTCAAGAAGCACTATATGCATGATAAGCTTCATTAACATAAGAGCAAATATCAAGACTCAAGTCATGTATTTCTATGTGAGGGATATTTACTATTTTATTTTTCTTTCTTGTACTTAATGTAGGCAAGTAGTTTGTTGATTACATTTGAAGCTCATGGGATAACACACATGCACACTTTCAAAACTCGTATTTTGGTACTTTTGCTAAAATGCTAATTTTTATAAATACGAGGACCTTTTTATAAAATTCCTTTTCAAACAAGTTTATCAAAATGTTTATAAACTATTTCCAGAGTTTCATATTTTTTGGAATTTATTTACTATTTTTTAAAGCCTGTTGAAACTCACTTTCAAAATCTAAACATGCTGAATATCTGTTATCTGTCGACTGATGACATCAGTCGACTGATGAAAGTGCCTGCAATCATCAAAAAGTTTTTGTTCTATTTTGATCGACTTACCAGGCGATTGACGGGTTATCAGTCGACTAATAATTGATCGTTAGTCGACTGATAAGCTGATATTTGAATATAACATTCAGCTCATCAGTCGACTGATGCTTCCCGTCAGTCGACTGATAGTAGTCTAACGGCTAGTTTTTGTACAGAACCTGTTTCTTGGTTTTTGGGGGATTTTTGCTAATTCTTTGGGGTTTTGGCTGTTGTTTTCTCTCCCTATAAATACCTAACAACCCCAACTACTTCAGTAACCAAGCTTTCATTGCAAATCTATTGTGTTTGGGTTTATTATTTTCAAAGAGCTTCAACTTTCATTTGCTTTCACTATTTCAAAGCCTACATCCCAAGCTTTAATTGCAATCTCCTCTCTTGCTATAGTGCTACTATAAAGAGAGAGTTTTCTTTGATTTTCTACTGTTGTGAGCTTGATCTCGTGGAGATTTACTGTGTGATTATGAGATCTCAGTGGAGATCGTTGTGTAGAAGAAGTTCCGGCTTCTAAACCGGGTGTGTAGTGGATTTTTCCTCGAGAGTGAGGAGCGGGAACGTAGGTCAGCAGACCAAACCTCATGAACATACCACGTGTCATCAATTGGCTAACTGTCTCTATCCCTACTCTCTTTTATTGTCATTGCATTTCATATTTATGTGCGGTTTGTTGGAATATCTTTTAATTGCATATTATTTGTCCATAAACCCTATTCACCCTCCTCTAGGACCTTTTAATTGGTATCTGAGCAAGATCTCTACTGTTTGTTAGGCTTAAACCCCTTAGAGAAAAGATCTAAATGGAGGCTTCAATGAATATGCATACTACTGTTTGTTAGGCTTAAACCCCTTAGAGAAAAGATCTAAATGGAGGCTTCAATGAATATGCATATGCTAGAAGGACAATCCACCACTAGACCTTAGAGAAAAGATCTAAATGGAGGCTTCAATGAATATGCATATGCTAGAAGGACAATCCACCACTAGACCACCCCTTTTCACCGGTAGCAACTTTGCCTATTGGAAAACTAGGATGAGAATTTATTTACAATGCATTGACCTTGATATCCTAGACATTGTGGAGAAAAAAAAATATGTCAAGAAGCTTAGTAGTGAAATGACCAAGGATGAGAGGAACTTAGATAACCTTAATATTAAGGTCATGAATGCACTAATTTGTGGTCTTACCCCCAATGAATATAAGAGAGTTTCTACATGTGCAACCGCATACGAAATTTAGGAGAAGTTATGCATTACCCATGAGGGAACCCCCAAGTGAAGGAGTCTAAGATTAGTGAACTCATGTATGATTATGAACTTTTTAAAATACTTCCAAATAAATCTATTGATTCTAAGTTTTCTCGGTTCGCTAACATCATAAATGAATTACATGGTCTTGACAAGGTTTCGAAGAATCAAGAGATGAATTACAAAAGTCTTCGCTCTTTAACGCTGGCTTGGGAACCTAAAGCCACGGCCATCGAAGAAGCTCATGACCTCTCAACTCTCACTCTTGATGGACTTATTGGCAAGCTCAAGGTCCATGAAAAGAAGATCAAGGAGAAGAAAGAAGCAATCCCAAAAACAACAGAGGAGCAACCCTAAAAATCAAAGTCTATTGCACTCAAGGGACCAATTGATAATTCATCATCCTCAGATAGTGAAGTTGATGTCTCTAGAGAAGTGGTACATCTCTCTAGATAAATGCTTAGAATAAAAATTTTAAGAATCGATCTAACAACAAATTTCCTTCTCGTATAGGTAAATGCTTAGAATGCAACGAACCGGGACACTTAGCCAAGGATTGTCCTAGGCTCAAGGAAAACTATTTGAAATACAAAAAGAAGAAGGCTATGTATGCTGGTTGGGATGAATCCGAACCAACGGATTCAGATAGCGATGATGAGGGCGCCAAGATTACTCTTCATGACCAGAACATTTGTTTTATGGCTCATGAAGATGAGGTACAATCCAAAACTGAAAGTGAATATCTTTATATGCAATGTGAATTAGAAGCGGCTTTAGAAGAATTAAAATTAAAATTTAAAAAATTAGCAAAAGAATATTCTTCATTCAAAAAATTACATGTTTCTTATGATTCTAAGTTTGAGTAACTACAATCTTCTCTTGCTCTAAAAGATGAAATGATAGGAGATCTAGACTTTAAAAATAAACAACTAAGATCTAAAGTTGAGAGATTAGAAATTGAAAATAATAATTAAATTTAATCATGCTTACTCTAGTCATCATCATGTTGTTAGAAAATAGTATCAATCTCATGTTCCTACATACAAGAAAAAGTTTTTGTGCACATATTGTATGAAATATGGTCATACTTCTACTCATTGTAGGATTAAAAATAACATTGATCATTATGAGTTAATGTGGGTACCCAAGGGTACCAAAAATACTAAAACTCAAGGACCCAAAGCTTGGGTACCTAAATGTTCTACAATTTGTTTGTATGTAGGGAACGTCTCGCACAAGATGTAAGGAGTTGTGATACCTTGATAGTGGTTGCTCACATCACATGACGGGTAATAAAGAATTATTTATAACCCTATCAAGGATTGAAAGAGGCAATGTCTTCTTTGGTGGCGAAGAAAAAGGTAAAATCATAGGAATTGGTATTATTGGTAAGATACTTTCTCTTGTAATTGAAGATGTATATTGTGTTAAAGGTTTAAACCATAATATTCTTAGCATTAGTCAATTAAGTGACAAAGGCTTTGACATTATTTTTAAACCGGATAAATATATTGTTAGTAAAAATGGTAAAATATTTTTGTTGCTTTTAGAAGATCTAATATTTATATTTTTGATATGAATGAGCTCTTAGATCAAGATGTAAAGTGCCTTGCCGCGGTAGATGAGGATTCTTAGATTTGACACAAGAGGCTTGGACATGCTAACATGAAGCTTATATCTAAGCTATCCAAGAAGAATTTAGTAAGAGGGTTACCAAATCTTATATCTAAGCTATCCAAGAAGAATTTAGTAAGAGGGTTACCAAATCTATCTTATATTAAGGATTCTACTTGTGAGGAATGAAGAATTTAGTAAGAGGGTTACCAAATCTATCTTATATTAAGGATTCTACTTGTGAGGAATGTGCCAAAGGTAAACAAATTAAGAACTCCTTTAAATACATAAATGAGGTATCCACTTCTAAACCATTACAATTATTGCATCTTGATCTCTTTGGACCTATGCGTGTTGCCTCTCTAGGAGATAAACACTATGTTTTTGTTATTGTTGATGATTTCTCATGCTTTACAAATCATAATGGCAATTATGATTGTAACAACAATCCCTTAAATTGATGTAAATGATGCCGTAACTGTTGCATGCATTAACTCCTAAATACAAGGCAATCAATGGACGCGTTACTACAAAACGTGAGGGTCACGTCTCAGCAAATCAGACGGACAGCGTATGTAGAACGAACCTCATCGAACGGACGAACCTCGTCAAATGGACGAACCTTGTCGAACGGGCGAACCTTGTCGAACAGGCGAACCTCATCGAACGAGCGAACCTCGTCAAACAAGCGAACCTCATCGAACGAGCAAACCTCGTCGAACGAGAGAACCTCGTCAAACAGGCGAACCTCGTCGAATGAGCAAACCTCGTCAAACAGGCGAACCTTGTCGAATGAGCGAACCTCGTCAAACAGGCAAACCTCGTCAAACAAGCAAACCTCGTCGAATGAGCGATCCTCGTCGAACGAACGAACCTCATCAAACAGAGGAGCATCGTCTGATCTCGAGAATGTTAGGGGCATACCCTTGTGCGAATGCGTAGCTCGTCCGCATGCTGCAAAATAGCCTATGTGGTAACCTTCGTGGCAGCCAATGTGGTGCCAACGTGGGCCACCTAGCCCCGATGCCTCCATGCAAAGTGTAAAGTGCGTCTAACAAAGCGCCACTTAGCACCTCAGTCCGATTAGCCCCGATCCCCGGCCCATTGGCCCATGGCCCATGGCCGAGGCCACGACCCATGGTCCATAGCCTATGACCCACTAGAACTTATAAGTGATTAATTAAAATAAAACACTTCTCGGCTTGCCGTTGGCAAGCCTCGAACAGAGGACCTTTTGAAACACCAAAACTTTAACTTTCCACTAGGCTACTAAGTATTTATGAAAAGTACTTATAGTTAATATATATAGTTTGAAAACTTATTTTGGAAAACGGTTTTGACCTAAAAATCCAACAACCCTCCACAAGTTTTTAAACTAGTATCGTGTTATGGTGCCGTTGTTTCAATCGTTGTGCATAAGGTAGATATCGTAAGGACTTGAATCCCCCTTAGACCAACTGAATAAAAGATAGATGCATGGTGTCGTAGAGACTTGAATCAGCACATGTCTAAAATCCAGCGATCACACAAGATCAAACTCATATGTGGTAGCTTTCACTTTGAACCATACTTTCCTTTGCTTTTTCGTTGCACATTTATGACCCTGTGCATGTCCTGGTTTATGCTAGGGCTCTAGGTATCTTTCCACAAGACACCATAGGAGACGGACAAATCTCTACCTATGCATAGGTGAGTTCTTTAGGCATGTTTCCTATCAAACATCCCGCATTCGAAATACTTTGAATTCATTAAGGCTTTAGAGTCATCCTCTCTCATGATAGGATTCTAGGTGGGTCCTTTAGGCCTATCTAACACCCCCATCCAAAATACTTTGGACTCATTAAGGCTTAACATCTAACCTCTTTATATGATAGAATCATCGATGAGTCCTTCATGTTACCTATCTAACATCCCATATCCGAAATGCTTTGGACTCATTAAAGCTTAACAACCATCCTCTTTACCAAGATAGGATTTCACTTGTAAATCTTACTTGACTTTTGAACCAATCATCATATCATTAGTAGCATAAGCTTTGAACTACTAACTTGATATAAATGGTAAGTATTTGTAAGACTCACCAAACTTTATAAATCTTACTCGACTTTTGAACCAATCATCTTATCATTAGTAGCGTAAGCTTTGAACTAATAACTTGATGTAAATAGTAAGTATTTGTAAGACACAAAATTTTGAGACCTATTACAGTAGATGCCCTTTCGACTATGTCCTTTTTCAGACCTTTAGTCAAAGGATCAACCACACTCTCTAAAGACCAAACGTCAATCACAGAGATGACTCCTTAGCAAATGAGTTCTCTCAAATAGCCATGCTTCAGATGAATGGTCTACTTCTTCCCATTAAATGTCGAGTTTGCTGCCACAGCACTTGCCACCTGATTAGCACAATAGATAGTAATTATGACTTATAATTCTGTCAATGAAAGATCTCAAAGAAAATAACTAAGCCACTCAGCTTCATCTCCTATAGCACAGAGTACGAAAAACTCAGATTCTATTGATGATTGTACAATCATAGTTTGGTTCTTAGACTTCTACGAGATGGCAGCTACATCCATGGTGAAGACAAAATTGTTGGCCTTCTTGTTTTGATGATGTTTGTTTTCGTCAAAAGTTGCCTTCATCATTGATTTCATTAAAACTTCAAACGTTACAAATGAATTCAAACAACAAAGAAATAAAAATTACAACTTTCTTAAAAATAAACACAAGATCCGTTCGTCGTCTCTTGCTTGCGTGGGTCTTTAGCCTGTGACGGGGACGTTGATATCCGTGGACTACCTGGCAATCAGATCTGATCTAGAGCTTCGTCAATCCGCGAGGAGATCTAGAAACTTGAAGCGCCTATCTCGATAAAAGCGAGATATTTCCTCTTCTTAGTATTACCACAACGGGATAATACTAAGGATCGGGTACGGGTGATGTAGATCTGACGAAGAAACTCTCTTGCGTTGAAGTGCTCGATCACTCTTCACTCCGGCAGGGCTTCGCCAATTCTCCAAAATTCCAGATCTGAAAAAATGAGGCCTAAGGCTTGTATTTATAGGCATGAGGGGTTGCGGAGCGGTTAAAACTTCTTAAAGGGGTCAAATCCGCGCTGAGACACCCTAGGGGTGTCTTGGCCTGGCCGAGACACCCTTGGGCCGAGACATCCTTGGGGTGTCTTGACTTGGCCGAGACACCGTAGGTGCCTCGGTTCAGCTCTGAGACGTTTTCAATGCTCGTTTGACCGTTTTCGCTGTAACTTCTTTGTCTGAACCCGGATCTGAGTGATTCCAAATGCGTTGGAAATCCGACAAGGAGTTCTATCAGCTCCAATGGTTGGATCATCTGTTGGATGAATGAGACACAAAGGGTGTTGTCCCTTTTGTAAACACCGCGGGGCTCTCGATTAGCCCGTACCTTCGTTATTCCAAAATTCTGTCGGCTCACGTAGTTCGTCGATTCACTTCAAGCATTCACCGACGTCAATCGAACTCCTTGTTAGACCCTAGAGGGGGGGGGTGATTAGGGTCTTATGCTAATCTAATCCGATTAAATGCCAATTAAAACTAATTAATAAGTTATCCTAACAAGATACGTAAGCTAGGATAAGCAATATGAACAAATGAATATATCCTATCAATGAGATATTACAAAATGAGCAAGGATATATGAACTAACACAAGGGTAAAATAAACAATCTACACAAGTGATAAGGTAATATGATGAGCAATACACAAAGGCGATATAAGATATGAAAACAAGAATAAGAACGCTAATGCAATCACAAACAAAACGATATGTTTACGAGGTTCGGTCCCCACGACCTACGTCCCCGCTCCTCACCTCGAGGAGATCTCCACTATCACAACCGGGTTTTCTACGTTCACCCGAACAACGTTTACACCTCACAATACAATCACTATGTAATCACACCTCACACACTAAGTGTTGGTCCTAGCCCGTGTCCTCCTCCTCAAGTGCTCGGTTACAACCTCTCCCTAGGCACGTCAACCGACGCCACTCCTCTTGGATTCGACCCCGTCTCTCACCACACACTTCTCTCGGTGTACAAGTGTATTACAAGTGAATCCTCACAATAAGCACAATATAAATCAAATGATTTGTTCTCTAAACAAGGTGAGAACTCAATTAAGCACAACTCTAAGTCACTAATCTCACAACCCAAAATTATACTATCTCTTTTTATATATTAAAACTGAGGTATAAGGGGGTATTTATAGCTTCCCAATACCTCAAACAAAAGCCCAAACCAAAAGACCAAAAACCCCTCCAACGGATACAAAAAACTAGCCGTTATGGACATTCTGGGCGCTGGTCGGTCGACCAACCATTTTTTCGGTCGACCGCTTGCACTGTACAAACCTGAAAAAAGCTCCAGAGACATTTCCGGTCGACCGGTCCGGTCGACCGGAGTACTGTAGCAGTGCACAGCTATTTTGTAAAATAAATTTAAAATAGTAAATGAACTCCAAAAATTATGAAATGTTGTGGGAATGTTCTAGACATGTAGAATAACATGTCAGAGAAAGACTTTCTGAAAAAGTATTTCCCAGTTGAGAGAAATAAATATTTGAATACAAAAATACAGTTTCTGAAAATCTGCTGTGATACACGATTTTGTAAAATCAATTAGGAATAGTAAATCAACTCCAAAAATAGTAAAAACTGGAGGAAAGTTTATAAACATGTAGATAAACATGTCAGAGAAAGAATATTTCAAATATCACTTCCCATTTGTAAAAACCCATCAGTTTTGTAAAACATGTACGAACATGTGCACGAACGAAAACGTGAATTTGTAAATTCCTTTAAACATAACAAATCAATTTCAAACTTGATAAAACTTTGAGAAATGTTTGCAAATAATATTTTGAGCATGTTACAAAAAGAATTTTCCAATTTGCATTTCCCAATTATGAAATCTCATTATTTTGCAAAAGTGTTCAAAACATGAAAAAAGTGATATACATGAAGTTTGATGTTTTGACATAAACAATGTTTTGAAACTTTGCACAATGATTATATAGACTTGATAAAATATGTATATGATGATTGTTAAGTCTATAAACTGAGAATACAATATTTGAGCTTAGAAACCAAATACGTGTGTGTATATGATATTGAGCTTAGAGTATCTAACACACATAATATAAAACCTAAACTAAATATACCAAAGCTTGATCTTGATCTTCAATAGGCTTGACTTGATATATTTGCGGATGAAACTTGAACTCGATCTTTAACTTGAATTGCATAAGCTTCACCGACATTCCGCCAACCTCCTTTGGATATGATCGTTGAAGCTCTATTCCATCCATCCTCCAACATATTGTTTGCCTAGAATAAATATAAAACACAAAACAATGTTTTGAAACTTTGCACAATGATTATATAGACTTGATAAAATATGTATATGATGATTGTTAAGTCTATAAATAGAGAATACAATATTTGAGCTTAGAAACCAAATATGTGTGTGTATATGATATTGAGCTTAGAGTATCTAACACACATAATATAAAACCTAAACTAAATTACCCAAGCCGATCTTTTGATCTTCAATAGCTTGACTTGGTAATCTTGCGGATGAAGCTTGAACTTGATCTTTAACTTGAATTTGCATAGCTTCACCGACATTCCGCCAACCTCCTCTTGATATGATCGTGTAGGCTTAATCCATCCATCCTCCAATAACGTTGTTTGTCTACAATGAATAGATAATACAAGCACTAGACAAACAACATTAGTTATAAATTGTTTGTTAAACATCATCAAAACAAGAAGGCCAACACTCCTGTGAACTGGATAGTGATGTTCATCGTCGTTCCTTAACACTGAGCTGTTCGTAGAGACCTATAGGCAATTTTCGATGCCTACAGATACCCCCTCCAAAACGTTCCGGACTCGTTTCTTTTATAGAAGAGGCTGGAATACTTTAGATGTGATTGGTCTGGCCTTCAATCGGCGTAAAGGACCTGTAGTTAGCTTCAACTCTTGGCTCCTTCGATTTTCGGTCTATTCAATGCTTTGACGAATAGCCGAAGTTCTTCCGACGCTGCGTTTATCGCTTGGCCGTCGTCAGAGTCTCGAGTCTACAGCTGATGAATTGAGTTTGGCTCGTGTCATTGAGTTGACTTTGAACTACCTCCGTCACATTGTATTGACTTAGGGTTTCGGGTCACAGTATGTTGACTTTTTGTCGCAACGCGTTGACTGGCGTTGACCTAGGGTTACGCGTTGACCGGCGTTGACCCTAGGGTTTCGAGCGTTGAACTTTGACTTTTTGGTCGCAACGCGTTGACTGGCGTTGACCTAGGGTTACGCGTTGACCGGTGTTGACCCTAGGGTTTCGAACGTCGAATATTGACTTTTTGGTCACAACGCGTTGACTGGCGTTGACCTAGGGTTACGCGTTGACCGGCGTTGATCCTAGGGTTTCGAATCGTTCGGTGTTGATTAGTGTGGATCTTGTCGAAATATCCAACAATCGATGAAAAGGAGGCAAATTCGGACTTCGAAATGGGATCGGGGGCTCGAATTGGGTTGAGACACCCCAGGGGTGTCTCAACTTGGCCGAGACACCCTTGGGGTGTCTCGGCCAAAACCGAGATCCCCCCCTATTTTTTTCTTTTTTTTTCTTCTTTCCTTCTTTTGTTGTTTCCTCCTTTGTTTTTTTTTCCTTCTTTGGTTATTTCCTTCTTTATCTTTCCTTCTTGTTTTAATTTTGTTTCCCCTTTTGTTTTCCCCCTTCTTTCCATATTTTCAAAAGAGAATCCTTTCTTCTTCCTGTTTCCCTCCATACACCATTATTTCTCTCTTTCAAGAACTCAAAACCCATTAAAACTCTTCCCTAAAATTCGGATTTTTGCATCTCCTCCTTGGCCGAAATTCCCTCTCCTCCAAGCTAGGGTTTTTTCTTCATCCTCAAGCTCAAAGAAGGCTTCTTGATTTGGTAAGTTCCCCTTCACAACTCTCTTCTCTTTTAAGAAAGATTGTAACTTTATGTTTGTAATGGGGATACAACATGAATTCACATGCCAAGATCATAACTTTTTATTCTCATGATGATGGGTTGTGAGTATGGATCAAAATTTGGGGGTTTTATGCAAAACATGCAATATGGCCGAATTTTGGGGGACTTTTATGCAAAAGTGGACTAAAATTTGTAGGGGCCTTTATGCAAAATGGGACTGAAATTTTGAGGCTTGGATTTTAGACCCACTTGGCCACAACTTTGAGGGGTGTTTCATGCAAAAAGACCACAAATTATTGAGGGTTTTATGTGCAAAAATAGGCCGAAATTCTTTTGGGGGCTTATTTGCAAAAATTGGTCATAGAATTGAGGTGGGGTTCATGTAATAAAGGACTGAAATTAGGATTTCCACTTGGTCAAAAATTTGAAGGGTGCTTTATGCAAGAGGACCAAAAGTTGTTGAGGGGTTTATTTGCAAAATTGGCTAAATTTTACAAAAGGGTTTATTTGCAAAATTAACCAAAATTATGGGGTATTGGGGTGCTAGATGATCAAATATGATGACCATGACCCAAATCGAGCGTGTCCTTGACTCGAATTTAGCCTTGAACACGAGGGGTATTTTGGGTATTTCACCAAAATTTACCGCAAAATGACAATCGTTGTTTTGCATGCACGAAATTTGTAGGTTTAATTAGACTTCAACTATAATATCCTATTTATTCATAGGACTTTAGTTCAAGTTCTTAATTTCCCTTTTAAACTTCGTGTATTCATATTGTGCCTGACTTACTGCTTTTCATCGCAGGTTTTCGATGCCTCCACGTCGATCTCGACCTCCTAGGAGTCGATCCCGTCCGCAGCCTAGCGAGGAAGAAGTTCCCACAACATCCTCCCCTCCAGCGGCTTCCTTTTTCGGGGGTGAGAATCTTTATTTCTGTATCCCTGATTGATCCCTTCGCGGGTCATTAAGGAAGAACCGGCACCCTCCTTCGCGAGGATTGAGGTTTCAGGACATTGGTGGTTCCGTACACCCTCGTTTGGCCCCTTCGCGGGTCATTCGAGAAGGGCCGACACCCTCCTTCGCGGGGGTTGAGGTTTCGGACTTGTTTTGCTTAGCCAATTCAAGTCTTCTGGTATATTGGGGCGATCTTGTGTCGTCTTACACCTTGTAGGTCGGTGTATGTTACCACGTTATTTACGTGATGATGCATACCGTTCTTCCAGTGTAAGACACTCAAAATCGTCTCTCCAATCACCATGTGAATGACCTTATCTCGCTTTTTTACGAGATGGATTTTCTGACTCTATCCTTGTCTTGTTGCAGTCGAGTTCCCCGCGGGCAGCCTCCCTCATCATGCCCCTACTGGTTGTAGCAGAGAAGTTTTCTCTTCGGCTTCCATCAGGCAGGCCATTGGTCCACTCCCTCAGTTCGACAGAGACCGCTCCGACGAATCCTGTCGTTTGATACGGGATGGAGGGCGCCATTGCTTACGCCAGCTGATTACGGACGCCTCCTTCACTGCAGATTCTACTTCCACTCAGGCTTTAAAGAAGCCCGGTTTTCTATTCGGGGATCACACTGAGGATCCTGCTACGTTGACTCTTACCGAGGAGCATTGGCTGAATCTTCATGAAGGAGCTCTCCTGTATATTCCCTCCATTCCTCGTCAATGTTCTTTCACCCATTTGGAGGGACAGGCCGTGGAGCGACAGATGTCTTGGCATCTTACCGATGATGCTGAGCGAGTTCAGTGTGGATATACCTCTCATCATAAGACTCCCGGTTCTGCTGGGTATCATTACATCCGCGGTCTTCGACCGGGGATTACGGGTCTTAATACTGCACCCCCAGGCGAGGTATCAGCAGCCGCTCCTACCGTGAAGAACCGTCTGGCTCATCTTGGGAGGAGATTACCTCCACCAGATTATAGATGCTATGGTTGGGCTTCCTCACTAGCCAAGGGGTGGTGGGCACGCATGACCAGTTTCGTCTTAGCACGCTGGGAGAGGGATTTGAAGAGCAGTGGATTGTATGCACCTATACGAGCCACCATGTATGGACTCCCGGTCAGCTGCCGCCATTTCTTGGCGTTGTTGGAGACATACATGCCTGACAGTAACACATTCCTGACCAGCGGCGGAGAGTTAGGGTTGGCCTTACACGAGATGCATCAGGTTTCTGGTCTTCCGATGGGGGATTGTCCATACCAGGAGTACTTTCCCTCGAACCAGCAGTTGGAGGGGGTTGAAGAAGGATACTCCCGATATGTACGATACTCTTTGGGACCTCACCTGTCATTATCATACCTCCTTGATCAAGACTTCCCCTCCAGAAAAAGCAGCATCAGCTTGAAGCCAGTTTTGCTGTCTATTTGTCCGAATTTGGAGGCGTGAATTCCTGTGGCGAGCCCCTTCGTGAGTTAGACGTCTTGACCCCTACCGCCATTAATGAGTTGATGGAGAAGGCTGAGGCTCGTTCTTACACCATTGCCAGTGCTGAGGGAGCTTTTCCTGCTGGAACCAAGTTTTGTTCGTTCCTCCCCGCCGTGCAGAAGCCCATTGAGCCCCGGACTCTGCTAGCAGGCTATCTTGTCCTCTGGTTGAAGAAATGTGTTGTTCCGTACCAGTTCTCTGACGCCTTGCCTCTCGAGGTGCTCTTCCCCGCAGTTCAGCTAGCCTATGGGAGGGAGCTTTCTCTGCTCCCAGCGATGGTTGCTGGCATCCATTGCGGGCTTAGGTGTCTGGTCAGCAGTTTTACACAGGTGGGTTCTGAACCATCGACCGAGCTTATTTGTCCGAAGGTCGAGCTTCCTTATGCGTATCTGATGGCGTGGCTTGTTCTTCACCGTCCTGACTTGATGTCGGCGCCCAGCGTTGTTGATGTCCCCGTTCCTTTCGTGCAGCTGTTGGAGAGGAGCAGATGGCTCGGGAAGAAATTTAATGATGTACAACGAGAGCTTCAAGTTCGTAAGAGCTGGGAGTTCTTCAAGTGTTTTCCTCACTTTTCGCGTCGTTATGGTGATGTGCTGATTGATGAGGAGAAACCCAGAAGTAATCGGACTGTTCTCGACGTTGGTTGTTTCCGCTGGTTAGTGAACATCCGTGTTGGGTATCTCGTTCTCCGGGTGAAGAATCGTTGCCACATAGAGCCTTACCTTCCCTGCCGTTTTGCTCGTCAGTTCGGCTATGACCAACTATATGTCGGGAATCCAAGCCGTAGCCTGCAGGTTGAGGGAGGACTTATTGATGGCGTACGA
>NC_033796.1:94528164-94621004 GCF_001876935.1 Asparagus officinalis
GTGTAATCATAGGACCAGCCACCGGGACCGATACTCTTATGACTCCTGGCATTCCCCGTGTACCTGAGGATGATGGACCTACAGGTATGTAGATGACCTTATCATCCCGACTCTCCTTATTTGTCTAAATTTTCATTTTGACTAATAAAGAAGTGTAACTATAGGACCAGCCGTTGTGCCTGATGCCACTACAGTTTCTGAGACTGATTTGCCTACAGGTGTTGATATACCCTCCATGACTACTCCTGCCGTTATCTCGGAGCCTATCAGACCTCAATCCGAGGGGACCTCCACTGGCGTTGGTATGCTCGGAATTTGCCCTTAAGTTTTCTTATCACATTTGATATCTCTTAACTTTCCATACTGTTGTTTGTAGGATCTCGATCATCTCTATATGAGCATGTTCGCGCCCTCTTGGCCGATACCGATCCTGACAGAGACATTTTCCGTACAGACCTCGGCTTTTTTACCGCCTTTTTTAACGGCATGATCGAGAAACTGCTTCATCGAGGATATTGTTTTGATCAGTTCAGGCGTTCCTTTTCTCGTCACATGATGATGTTTATAGAAGAAGGGTATCCGGGGTTAGCTGATTCTTTCATTGCCGATTTTGCTGCTCTGGAGTCGGAGATCTGAGAGTTGAAGGAATTGAAGGCTAATGGAGCTTCTTTCTTCGTGTCCTCTCAGATGGAGCATAGGCTGGCACAGTGGCGCGACCTGAGATCTTCCATCGGCAGTGAGTTTCAGTCACATGAGCATTCAGTTGCGCAACTGATGGCTACCGTGGCGAGGAAGGATACAAATAGAGCCGAGTTACTCCACTCTTTGGATTCCGGTCGCGAGGAAGTGGCTAGGTTGAAGGAGGCCTTGAAGCACGCCGAGGAGTCCATTACTATCATTGCAGAAGACCTGGCTGGAGTAGAGCATTCTCGTGGACAGGCCCTCGAGAAGCTAGGATCTACACAGGAGAGATTGATGAAGCTGAAGAATGAAGCCGTGAAGATCTTGAGCAGTTCTGAGGAATCCGTCCGAGCTGGCCTGCAGGCAGAACTTGAGCAGAGTTATATAGATAGGCTTTCTAGTTTAGAGTCTCATGTTCTTAGCCGTCAGCTGCCTTCGGGCTAACGAGCTTTTTATTGTATGCTTTGACTTGATCTATTAATAGAGACTCCGCATTTGATTCCTTCATGATATTTCTTCATTTATTTTAAACCCAGCGATGATAAGATTTACGGGTTCCGATGATAAGATTTACAGGATTTTTGGCAAACCCCCAGCCATCAACGGGTTTGATATGCCTTTACCGATTACCGTTTGAATCGGGCTAGCATGTGAATTATTTAAACCCGTCTCACATGTAACGTTGCGCTAAAAAAATTGCTTTTCTTAGACTTGATGCTATGACTTTGAATACATAGACTTAACCATTTTTTTTATAGGGAAAAGGTACCCCGCGCCGTGTACTAGACGACGACTTATCCCCCAGGCTTAGACCCTGGTGTCTTTTTCAATCGGCGAAAGACTAAACCGGCAATGTGTGTTAGACATAGACTTTGGGATTTTTGGCAAACCCCCAGCCTTCAACGGGTTTGATGTGCCTTTACCGATTACCGTTTGAATCGGGCTAGCATGCGGATTGTCTAAATCCGTTCCGCATATGACGTTGTGCTGAGAGAGTGAATTCTCTTAGACTCTGTGCTATGATTTTGAATACATAGGCTTTGCCCTTGTTACGGGAATAGGCTACCCGGCAACACGTGTTAGGTGTTGACTCATCCCTACTTAGGCTTCGGAATAAAATTTCCCAGGTGTAGACCTTGGTGTCTTTTTCAATCGGTGAAAGACTAAACCGGCAACGCGTGTTAGGCGTAGACTTATCTCTATTTAGGAGTTGAGATAAAATTCCCCGTGCACCAAGTGCTCGGATTAGAAGTTGGGAATTGTGTCTTTTATCAGAATAAAGACGGATTAGGAAATGGGAGAGGAAGAATTTTATATTCTATCTCCCGGGACTAAAGAGGAAGAATTTTATATTCTATCTACAGTCGGAAAGGAAACTCAAGGTGGGATCTCCACTCCCAGACTCCGAAAAGATGAAACTAAGAGTGGGATCTCCACTCCGAGAATCGGAAAAGGTCAAACGGCCCTAACTTTTATAGGATTGGTCATTTGAATCAAAAGAATCCCTCATTTATTGAGGGGAAAGCCCCATTTTGACCCTAACTTTTATAGGTTTGGTGGAAAAAGGAACAAAGGCGGATTTTCGTTTATCGAAAAGGAATGACTCGGTCTTAGTCCTAACTATTTGTAGGCTTGACTAAGTGAGATCGGGAACAATCCTAACTTTTATAGGTTTGATTGCTCAAATTGAAAGTGGACCTCTCGTTCATGGAAGGAATCGAGAGAGGAATTTGGCTTTGGCCCTAACTTTTATAGGTTTGACCTGAAAGCAAAGAAAGTGGAATACAGGTAGCAAAGAAAGTGCCAACTCGTATTATCACTCAAAGGAAGACTTTAACGCTAGGTGATTAGGACCTAACATGTTGAGTCTGAGAAATGCCAATGACTGGCAGATAGAAATTTTGGTGAATCCACCGTCGATTAATTTGATCAGCAGATGGTTTGGTGAGGAAGGATTAACCTATCAGAGGATTGGATCTTATCTCACAAAAATAACTCATAAGAGTTAGAGAATTTTTATAATAATAAGAAGAAACATTCTGACATTCGGAGTTCGAACGTGGATTTCTTATTCATCAATACTACAATGATTGGGTTATCCCTAAGAATACCCCATGTGGTATTCTTCCGGGAACTTCCTGATACATTAGTTATCCTGAAGATACTAGAGATAGTATTTTTTCAGGAACTTGCCGTTTATCGGCATCATAAGCCGGTCGCCGTCCTTGGTGACTAGGCGATATGCACCACTCGAGTAGACTGTCTCTACTACGAATGGTCCCTCCCATTTGGGTTCAAATTTGCCCTTCTTTTTGGAGTTAAGGATCATAGGCCGCCTCTCAGCTAGAACCAAATCCCCTTCTTTGAAGCTTCGTTGTCGAACCTTCTTGTCGAAAGCTCGAGAGATTCTGGCTTGGTAGAATTCGATATGTTGTTGAGCTTCTAAACGCTTCTCATCTAGCCTTTCAAGTTCTTCAAGGCGCTTCTGATGTTGCTCTTCGGTCGTCATTTGAGTCGCGAGGGCAATTCGAAGTGATGGGATTTGAATCTCCAATGGAAGAACGGCTTCACATCCGTATACCAGTAAATACGGGGTTGCTCCCGTCGGTGTGCGCACCGTGGTCCGATAGGCCCATAGAGCCGCGCCAAGCTTGTCATCCCAGTCTATTTTATTAGTTTTCACGATTTTTGACAAGAGTTTTTCCCCAGGTCTCAAACGGCCATGACGTAACCGAAGGATGCAGATGCTCCGGAGGTTGGTGCATATAATTCGCATGTATTTGACATGCATCACACTTTCGGGCATACGCGATTGCATCACTCATCATGGAAGGCCAAAAATATCCCATTCTTCTGATGCGGTCATAAAGTTTGGGACCAGGTTGGTGTGCACCACACTCTCCTTCATGTGCCTCTCTAAGAACTTCTTCAGCTTCTTTAGTCGATAAGCAGCGTGCCAGCAATCCATCGTACCCCCTGCGGTATAGCGTTCGATTCTCCGTACTATAGTAGAATCTTGGTGTCCTTCGTCGGATTGACTCTCTTTCATTCATGTCCTCTGGTAGGATTCCATGCAAGACGTAGTCAACGATGGGGAAACGCCAATCTCGGGGTTCAAACTCAACTTGAGTTGAGTGTGCTTCCTTGCTATCTTCTTCTTCGCTGTCTTCATTGTAGATCGGCAGTAAGAGTTGGTGAGTCCTCACTGTAACAAACTGCTCTGTTTCAGGAGGTTGCGCCAGTGATACGGCTAATGCTGCTAACGCGTCTGCGTAGGTATTCTGTAGCCGTGGAATATGTTCGATGAAGAATCCTTCGAATGATTCTGCCATCTCCACTACCATCTTATGGTATGGTATTAAATCTTGGCTTCGGACCTCGTACTCTCCCTGAACTTGTTTAACTATCAGTTGAGAATCGTCGAAGGCTTCGAGATACTCCACCCCCAGTTCTTTAGCGAAACTGAGTCCTATGAGTAATGCATTATATTCGGCTACATTATTTGAGTACGGTTCGGTCAACGAGTAAGCTCGAGGCATCACGTGCTTTCCTGGGAAAACTAAGACAACTCCGACTCCGGGAGAAATCTTAGAACTTCCAGGAGCACTTGCTACATTAGTTGCTCATGAAGCGCCGTCAAAGTATAAACGCCACACTTGCTGGTGCGAAGTTGCGTTTACTTCGTGGGTTTCATCGGGTAGATCGTCATATATCTCAGCGGTATCCGTAGTTGGATTAGCTGCCACGAGATCACAGATGGCTTGTCCTTTTACCGACTTCTGTTGTTTAAAATGTAAGTCGTATTGGGAAAAGAGTAAAGCCCATTTCGCTAACCGCCAATTCATGGAAGCTAGTTGAGTCATGAATATTCGGACTGGGTTAACCTTAGAGATAACATAAATGGTCTGTCCAACCAGATAATGCCGCATCTTCTGAATAGCGAACACCAAGGCGAGGCACTCTCTCTCGATCATGGGATATCGAGATTCAGCGCCTACCATGGTTCGGCTTAAATAATATACTGCCTGCTCGTGACCGTTATCGTCATCTTGTGCAAGTAATGCACTTAATGAGTGGCTCGTCGCCTTGACATAAATCAAGAACGGTTTGCCCGATTTCGGTGCGACGAGTATAGGAGGTTTTGAGAGATATTCTTTAATACTCTCGAATGCCTTTTGACAAGCGTCATCCCACACGAATGATACGCCCTTCTTTGTGAGCTTGGAGAATGGTTGGCATTTTCCTGAGAGGTTCGAGATGAACCGACGGATATAAGCTAACCACCCTTGTAATCCTCTGAGCTCCTTGAGATTTCTTGGAGGTTGCAATTCATTAATTGCCTTTACCTTATCAGGATCGATGTGAATACCTTTGGTAGTGACGACAAATCCCAGGAATTTACCACTGGACATTCCGAGGAAAGACTTGGTAGGATTCATTTTCAATTGATGGGCTCGCATCAGGTCGAACATGGTCTTCAAGTCTTTAATGTGATCCTTCTTATCACGACTTTTCACAACCAAATCATCCACGTAGCATTCGACAGTCTTCCAGAGATGTTCCTGAAAAATCTTTGACATAGCTCTCTGATATGTGGCACCTGCATTCTTTAAGCCGAAGGGCATGACCGTGTAGCAGAAAACGCCAAGGGGTGTTCTAAACGCGGTATGCTTTTCGTCATCTGGATGCATCTTTATTTGATTATAACCAGAGAAACCATCCATGAAAGACATCCTCTCGAACCCGCACGTATTGTCGATGATGACATCCGTGATAGGAAGGGGAAAATTGTCTTTTGGGCATGCCGTGTTGAGGTCTCGAAAGTCGATACAAATCCTGACCTTTCCGTTCTTCTTAAGGACTGGGACAATATTGGCAAGCCACTCCGGATGCTACTCTTCCCGAACGAAGCCCGAGTCAATAAGCTTCTTAACTTCGGCCTCGATTGCTTCCATCATTTGCGGACGAAACCGTCTTTATTGTTGTTTGACAGGTTTGACATCCGATTTAATATTAAGACGATGTACTACCACGTTCGGATCGAGCCCTGGCATATCTTCATAATTCCAGGCGAACACATCGATGTATTCCCTGATAAGAGAGATCAATTCTTCTTTCTCTTCCGGCGGGAGGCTGTCGCTAATGAATATAGGCTTCGGATTATCTTCGCTACCCATGTTTACCTGGAATACTTGATCTTCGGTAGGAGGTTCTCTTTGTTCGAACCTATCACCATACTGCATGTTTAGGTGATGAACCCAAGGATCTTCCCATGTCGGCATCTGGTCATCTTCTTCTATCGTCGCAGGGTCGACCGTAGCCATATTCAACATTAGCTTTTTGAACATTTCACCAATACTAGTGTCGGAATCCCAAGCCGAAGAGTCAGAAGAATACCGATTTCTAGCTTTGTTCGCAATTTGATCGATGACTTGCCAACAACATTCGTCGTCAGATGAGGAGACATAACCAAGACCTCTTTTATGGCGATAATAATCATCAGGTTTTCCCTTTGGTACATAGGCCATTCAAGGTGGAACTCGCGGACCTCGACCGAAGCAAAGACCCTCTCCGAGTGTGAAGTCATATCCATACTTCTCCATTAGATCGCGCGCTTTTGCGTCATACCTATATAAGTGAGGAGCAGGTTTATCATCATCATCTTCCTCTTCTAAGAAGTGATCGGGTATCGGAGCTTCTTTTCCTTTGCCGTAGACGACTTCTTTTCCACCCCCTGTTCCCGCGTGGATGACAAGCGTCGCTCTGCATGGATCTTGTACCTGCTTTTTTGTCATGCAAAATGATTGAAGTGGCATATACAATTCAGGGTTATCATACAATTCTTTAGTAATATTATCCAGACACATAGAGTACTCTAAATCATCATTTATTGATAGTTCTTCGGCAAGTTGCCAATTACAACTACTTTCCGATGATTCATCATCGTCAAGATTAATTACAATGTGTACAATGTCATTAAGTACAAAACCACCACCATAATCAAACCCAGCTTCGGTATCAGCTTCATCTCCGCTGTCCGTTCCTTGGGCCGATGGTTCAGTATCGGATTCGGCGCCGTATAAAAGGGAATTAGTAAAATAGTTCTCTAATCCCTTAAACGGTTGCTTATCCGCGACCACCGTCTTGACTTCATTATTTGTGTCCACATACTTGAGGCACTGGTGAAGAGTTGACGGGACTATAAGATTGCCGTGGATCCAAGGTCGACCCAACAGTAAATTATAGGATGTTTCCGCGTTAATTACGTAGCAGGTAACTTCTGACTTCAAGTCTCCGATCTGACACTTTATTCGAATCTTTCCCAAGGGTCTGGACCCACTGGTGTTGAATCCGTAGATCGTAGTGCCCGTGGACGCTAGCTTGCTTGTTGGAATTCCGAGATGGTGCATCAGTCGGAATGGCATGATGCTAACAGCAGAACCCGGAACAACTTGGATCCGGTTGACCATGCTGGAGCCAATGTGCCCGGTGAAATACAAAGGCCGATCATGCTTTGAGTTCTTCGTCTGCATGTCTTCTTTGGTAAAAGAGATGCAAGGAAAATGGTGTGCCGCGAGATTACAGTGTTGAACTGATGGCTCTGGTTCTCCAGAAGACGGCTTAATTCGAGTCAAGAAAGCTTCGGAGTCGCTCAAGGCTTCCTGCAATGCTTTCCTTGTGTCTTTTGAAAGACGCAACAATTCGTACAGGGTTATCCTAGCGGGTATATTAGCTAACTGCGCCATGATGTCAAAATGGGGCGGAGAGCTTGCCTTTCCTGGTTTGTCTTTCCCAATCGGATGATTGAATCGAGACTGCCTCGGGTTTTGGACTTCCTGGTGTAGAGGCTCTTTCCCTTTCTCCTTTTGCTGGACTCTCTCCGTAGCTACAGGTGTTGGGGGAGTCACGACAATTCCCAGTTCTGCCAACGTCTTTGAGGGAACGGTTTTGTTTGCTCCCAGTTGCTCAGAAGCATCCAGATATTTGTAGTGATATTCATTCCCACTCCGTATTACGAAGGCCTCCTGTTCGCCTTCAGAAAGCGGGAAGGCTGGAATTTCCTCGTCGTCTTTTCCTGGAATAGCAAAAGCTCTATAACAAGACTTACCTTTTCCTTTTGACTTTTTCTTGGAAGAGGCTCCAGTCCATTGTTCGTCTCCAATCAAATCTGGATGAACCCAAAGAATCTCACCATTCGGGGCTGTATGCGGTACAAGTCCTTTCTGGCGCTGTTTGTGAGGATCATCGTTCACGGTCTTCACTGCTGCATTTATTACCGGCTCATGCTGAAACCAGTTCAAGGGAACAGAACCGAAACTAATCGATACTGCATTTGCACCCACCTTCTTCTCCTTAGGTTGCTTCATAGTAATGACCCCGACGTCGATCAAAGCTTAGATCTTATCTTTAAGGGCATAGCATGCCTTGGTAGGATGGTGCACTGCTCTGTGAAATGCGCAGTATTTTGGATCATTGACTCTCTTAGCATCTTCCTGATCCTGGACCGGAGGTAATTTGATCTTGTTATTCTCAATGAGGTACTTGAAGATACCGGGAACTTCATCCTCTTTGAACGAATAGACCTTCGGGAACTTCGGCTCCGAGGCTTTTGGCTTCTGGGGCTGCTGTTGCCACCTTGATTGTTGAGGCGCCTTTTATTGCTGCTGTTGTGGTTGTGCTTGCACCTCGAATGTTTGGTTTGCGTCCACAGCATGCGCTTGTGCTTTTCCCTTTCCCTTAGGGACAAAGTTCTGTTGCGGAGCGTTATTTGCTATTTGGCCCCTTTCCGCCTTCTTCCTTTTAAGGAATCGTTCGGCTCATTCTCCTCGCACCTTTAAGTCCTTCCAGGTCTTCGGTGGTACCATTCCCATAGCTTCGAGGATGTCCAATGAAAGATTATTATGACAAGTCTCGAGGATGAAATCTTCGCTAACCGGATCCGTGCAATTCATTGCTTTATTTCGGAATCTCTTCATGAAGTTTTCGACTGTCTCACCATTCTTCTGCTTCTCATCAAATAGAGTGCCGATTGAGACCTCGGTGTCGTCATCGAAGAAGTTCGTTAGAAACATGTCCTCCATGTCGTCCCAACTGCTGATACTCCCCGGCTTGAGGTGATGATACCAATCGAAGGCCGCTACGTGAAGAGTGCCAATGAATGACCGCACCATTAAGGGTTCATTCCCAGAGATTATTCCTAAGTGGGACTTAAAATATATTAAGTGTTGGGTAGGGGAACCCTTTCCATCAAACGGCGTAAAGTTGATTAAATTGAACTTTGCCGAATATGGAATTGATTCCCACTCCCTTGGGTATGGACATGGTATGCCGGACCTCTTCACTTCTTGGGCATTTATCAACGCGTTGATTTTGCTCTCCAAGTCCTTCATTTTCTTATCTTCACTCGTATCTGTCTTCGAGTGGTTTCGGGGAGAGGTAACGTGATCCTCTTTCGCATTATCATCCGAGGGACCACCTCCATTATTGTTATTGATGGGAGGGATGTTCATGTTGGCATTATCTTCTTCCCGTTCATTCTCCTCTTGATTCGGATTATTGCGACGACTGGGTTCTCCTTGGTGAGTTGTCAGTGCCGCTATTTGCTGGTCATGCATCTCTCTCATCTGCTGCATGGCCATCCCCATCTCGAACTTGAAAGCCTCTTTCTGCTTAGTCAAGGCATATTCAAGCATCTTGGTTACTTGTTCGGCGCTGATCATAAGCGACTCGTAGGGTTGCCCCGCACTAGACGCCGTGTCATCGGATGCTATAGCTGAGCAGTAATCTGAACCAGCATCTGACACCTCCTCTTCCAAAGGAAGTCCCTTTTGCATCCTTTAGTAATTCTTTCGCCTATTGATCCCTGACCGTAATCGAGTCATGCGCTGGGATATTTCGACAAGCTGATCTGAGTTAGAGTGTCGCGTCGATTTCCCTCTGCCGGTTATATTAGCAGACACCTCTAGGAGTTCGTCTTCTTGGCGGACAGGCTTCTTCCTACAGAAACGCCTTGGCTTGGTCTCGGATGTTCCGATGGAAATTCTCTCGAACACCGAAACTCTCCTTGGGGCTTTAGTGCAGCAGCATTCTGACAGCACCGCCTTGATTATGTTGGCACACGGACAGTGAGATTCCATGTCTCGAGCATCTCTTTTTTGAGACTTACCCTCACCCCCAGCTTTATAGTACAACTCATCAGTTTGATAACTGGAGCAACCCATAGAGTGTTGGTATGACTTCCCAGGTATAACACAATCATCATCAGACGAATGTGTTTCCCTCTGGGGATATGACGCTTTATTAGCGTTTTTAAAAGTCGCTCGTTCAAGTCTACGCTTTTGCGAGCGTGAAAACTTAACGGGCTCTTGAACTTCGACACGCAATCCAATGCGGTCGGTAACAAGGGCTTTCCCTTTGTTATCTTTCTTGGGGGGATTAGCACGACCCCCAGTCTGGTTCGTTGTTTGGGGACCTTTCAACGATCCCAATCGTTCCTTGACAGGTGTTTTACCTCGGTTTTCCGGTAAAGGACCGATGCGACCTTTCAAAGGAACCTTGGATCTAGGAAGACCCACGTTCTTACCTGGCTCCGCCGGAGGGGCAAGGGAAACGGGATCTGGATTTGACGAAGGTTTGACGACGATTCCATCCACTTTTGCCTTTGGCGTCGGTTTTGCCTTTGGCACCCACATCTGCTTGTGTTTTGACGGTTTCTTGACCGTCTCTTCTTTCTGCATCTCTTCCGCTTTCTGCAGAAGGACTCGGGCATGCGCAAGCATTGCACGACGTTTCTTGATTCGCTCTTCGAGGGTTGAGCGAGTCCTCTTGACGCGAACCCATTCGTTTGTCTCTGTCTTGGAGGAGGAGTTGGTTGTACGCCGTTGTTCCACCTGGCGCTGTCTGGACTTTAGATCCTCATTGTAGCGGATCCCGTCCATCGATTCTGCGGCCTTGGCCAACTGTCGCGCAAGGCGTTGACGCCGTCTCTGGCGCGCCCTCTTTGACAAGGTTAGAACACCTTCAGCAGTTGACTTCGCGGCGGAAGGGAGATCTGGATCTGCAACTTCGACCACGTTAGACGCCATTGGAGCGTCGCGGTGAGTAAGTGCAACGGCGGCGAGGGGATCTTGGATCTTCGATCCTGAGGGCCCGCGAGCACTCTTGGAAGATGAAATCTTCCTGCGCCTGTTCGGAGAGGCGGATCTGGAGGAGGAGGAAGAGAGGCACTCTTCAAACTTCTGTTGATCGAACTCGTATTCGATCTCTTCGTTCACCCAGATCTTGAAGGCCGGTTGCGTCACGACGGCCTCGGCAGCGAGGCCGTTGGCTCCCACTGTGGTCGCCAGTCTGTTTTCATCAAAAGTTACCTTCATCATTGATTTTATTAAAACTTCAAACGTTACAAATGAATTCAAACAACAAAGAAATAAAAATTACAACTTTCTTGAAAATAAACACAAGATCCGTTCGTCGTCTCTTGCTTGCGTGGGTCTTTAGCCTGTGATGGGAACGTTGATATCCGTGGACTACCTGGCAATCAGATCTGATCCAGAGCTTCGTCAATCCGCGAGGAGATCTAGAAACTTGAAGCGCCTATTTCGATAAAAGCGAAATATTTGCTCTTCTTAGTATTACCACAACGGGATAATACTAAGGATCGGGTACGGGTGATGTAGATCTGACGAAGAAACTCTCTTGCGTTGAAGTGCTCGATCACTCTTCACTCCGGCAGGGCTTCGCCAATTCTCCAAAACTCCAGCCCTGAAAAAATGAGGCCTAAGGCTTGTATTTATAGGCATCAGGGGTTGCGGAGCGGTTAAAACCACTTAAAGGGATCAAATCCGTGCTGAGACACCCTTGGGGTGTCTCGGACAAACCGAGACACCCTTGGGGTGTCTTAGCCAAACCGAGACACCCTTGGGGTGTCTCGGTTCCAAGGCCGAGACTTGTCTCGGCTTTGCCGAGACACCCCTGGGGTGTCTTGACTTGGCCGAGACACCGTAGGTGCCTCGGTTCAGCTCTGAGACGTTTTCAATGCTCGTTTGACCGTTTTCGCTGTAACTTCTTTGTCTGAACCCGGATCTGAGTGATTCCAAATGCGTTGGAAAGCCGACAAGGAGTTCTATCAGCTCCAATGGTTGGATCATCTGTTGGATGAATGAGACACGAATGGCGTTGTCCCTTTTGTAAACACCGCGGGGCTCTCGATTAGCCCGTACCTTCGTTATTCCGAAATTCTGTCGGCTCACGTAGTTCGTCGATTCACTTCAAGCGTTCACCGACGTCAATCGAACTCCTGTGAACTGGATAGTGATGTTCATCGTCGTTCCTTAACACTGAGCTGTTCGTAGAGACATATAGGCAAATTTCGATGCCTACAATGTTTAATAAACAATTTACTTCTAATGTTGTTTGTCTAGTGTTTGTATTTTTGTATTTATTCTAGGCAAACAACGTGTTGGAGGATGGATGGAATAGCGCTTCAACGTCGATATCAAATGGAGGTTGGCGGAATTGTGAAGTGAAGCATCGTACAATTCAAGTTCAAGATCCAAGTTTAGCTTCATCCGCAACGTGTACCAAGTTGAGCTCAATGAAGATCAAGATCAAGCTTGGGTAATTTAGTTTAGGATTTATATTATGTGTGTTAAGTACGTTAAGCTCAAAATCTATACACACACATTTATTGTTTCTTCGTATATATATATAGTTATATATATATACACAAGATTTGGTTTCTATGCATATATATAGTTTTATATATATACATACATAGTTTTGAGTTTTCATGTTTATAAATATAAAATCACATGTTTCATATTTACTACTGTGTTTTGGTATTTATTACATAGAATATGCAATTTTGTGAAAATATTATATTCTTAGTTTTTGGACTTAACAATAATCATATACATACTTTATTAAGTCTATATAATCATTGTGCAATGTTTCAAAACATGGTTTAGCCAAAATGACAAAATTCACATGTTTCCATTTTTGTGTTTTGGACTATTTTGCAAAATGATGTTTTTTCACAAATGGGAAATGCAATTTGGAAAATTCTTTTTGTAACATGTTTGTTTTCATGTTTATATACATTTTCCAAAGTTTCATTATTTTTGGACTTCATTTGTTATTTTTAACATATTTTCTAAAGTGTCAAAATCAGCTTCCAAAAACTGTTTTTCTGTCATATCTGTTTTCGGTCGACCGCACCGGTCGACCGATCATTTGATCTTTCATCACTGGGCGACAGAGAGTTGGTCGGTCGACCGGTCCGGTCGACCGAAAGCTCCATCGGTCGACCGCACCGGTCGACCGACGATGATCCAGAACAGTTCATAGTGTTTTTGTTCTCCATCGGTCGACCGACAGAATTTCCGATCGACCGACAATATGACCGTTGCTTTTCCAACGGCTATTTCCTGAGCAGTTTGCTAGGGCTGTTTCTGTCTTTTGACTTGGGATTTTTAGCTGAGGTTTTGGAGGATATAAATACTCTCTTTGATCTCAGTTTTCAACTAATGAAAAAGAAGTTTTTAAACAAGTTTTAAATAAGGGTTTAAGTGTGTTTAAGGGTTTGTTTTTGTTGGTGAAGAAGTTTTCACAAGTGGAGGAGATCATCTTCTTGTTTGGGCTCCAATCTCCATCTCTCCATCTTGTCTTCCATTGAGAAGTTTTCTAAACTCTACTCTAGCTTTCATTTGTTATTTGTCAATTATCATTTCTATTAAAGCTAGTTTTATATTGAGTTTAGATTTGATTTCACTCATTGTTACACACACCCACTTTGAGCTTATTGTATTTGCATTCATAATATATTAGGGTTGTGAGAGTTGTAGCATTGAGTGTGAGCTTTTATTGTGTTCTCATCCATATTAGAGAACAATTTATATTTGTTACATTGTGAGATTGTTAGGTTTTCTGTTGTTAGGTTTTCGGTGAGCTAGAAATTGAGTGTGTTGTGAAGTTTTCGGTGAACTAGAAAACCGAGTGTGAGGAGTGAACGTTGTTCGGTGAGCGTTAAAAACCAACACTGTGAGGTGTAAACGTTATTCGGGTGAGCGTAGAAAACCCGGTTGTGATAGTGGATTTCTCCCCGGGAGTGGGGAGCGGAGACGTAGGACGGAAGGTCCGAACTCCGTGATCATATTGCTTGTTTGAGTTTGTCTTTGGCGTATTTGTTTTTGCATTTGTCTTATATCGCCAATTGTGCATTACTCATTTATTTCATCTACTATCTTGTTTAGATTATTTACCCTTGTGTTGTTTATATATCCTTGCATATATCTCTATCATATAGTATACCTCTTTGCTAGGATATATCTCGTTGTTCATATTGTTTATCCTAGCTCATATATTGTCATATTCATACTTGCTAGGATAACTTGTTAATTAATTTTAATTGGCATATAATCGGATTAGATTAGTATAAGACCCTAATCACCCCCCCTCTAGGGTCTAACAAAAATCTCCAGTAGATCTGCACTCATCTGGTTCTGAGCACCAGCTCATATCTGAATAACCTTCAATTATAGCCAGATATCCATTGTAGAATAAGCCCAGACCTATACTTCCTTTCAAGTATCTCATCAATCTCTGGATAGCATTTCAATGAAGCTTTCCAGGATTACTTATGAACCTACTAAGCGCTCCTATAGCAAATGCTATATCTGACCTTGTGCAGCTCATCGCGTACATAAAACTCCCAATGATCTTTGAGTACCTTAGCTGCTCTACTGGTCTTCTAGTGTTCGGTCAAAGCTTCTTATTGTAATCATACGACACTCATAGTTCTGGCAGGTCATAGTAGCCATACTTTCTTAGCATGCTCTCGACATAATGAGATTGAGACAATCCAATATCCTCTTCAGAGTATATGATTTTGATTTCGAGAATCACGTCCGTAGTTCCAAGGTCCTTCATGCTGAATTATGCTGAGAAAAATTTCTGAGTAGATATTACTATCTCCAAATCACTCCCGATGATGAACATATCATCCACATAGAGGTAGATAACCATCACCTTTCCTTCAGCGACCTTGATGTATAGACACTTGTTAGATTCGCTGACTTGATACTCATTGTTGCGAACAACCCCATCGAACTTCTCATGCTAGAGTTTTAGTGCCTACTTAAGTCCATATAGAAACTTAACAAGTTTACAAACTTTACCAGCTAGAGCATCAAGTCATTCTGGTTTCTCCATGTAGATCTCTTCTGTGAGGTCTTCATTGAGAAATGTAATCTTCACATCTATCTGATGTATGACAAACCTTTTTATCATCGCCCATGCGTTAAGCGCTTTGATAGTAGTGATCCTACAAACTGGAACATATATATCAAAAAAATCTATTCCTTCTCTCTAAGAGAATCCTTTTGTCACCAGTTTTGCTTTGTACTTCTCAATAGTACCATCAGGACGAAGCTTCTTCTTGAAGATCCACTTGCAACTGATAGGAAGCTTCTTCTTGAAGATCCACTTGCAACTGATAGGCCTAGCACCTTCAGGTATATCCACCAGCTCCCATGTGTGATTTTGGATCAATACACTTGCAACTGATAGGCCTAGCACCTTCAGGTATATCCACCAGCTCCCATGTGTGATTTTGGATCAATAAATCCATCTCATCATCTATAGCTTCTTTCCACAGGAGAGCGTTTGTCGACTGTATTGCTTCTTGGAAAGTCTGTGGGTCTTCTTCCATATTATAGGTGATGAAGTCATCTCCAAAATCTTTCTGTCTCCTGACACACTTGAAAGGTGGTTTGGTAACTCCTTCAACATTAACATTTTTAGTCTCTCATAAAACTAGCTCCTCTGGTGCATCTGACATACTAGCACTTTTTTGCTATATCTTTGATCAATAAGTCTTTATCTTTGATAAACTTATCCTTAAAGAATTCTGTATCCCGAGCTTCAATGATGGAGTTGGTTCCAAGGTTCAGGAACCTATAAGCATCACTATCTTCAGCAAAGCTAAGAAACACACATCTATTTGATTTTGGTCCGAACTTAGGCCTTCTGATATCTGGAACTCGAACGTATGTGAGACACCCCCACACTTTGAGATTATCCAAAGGATTCCAACTATAACTGATGTGGAGTATTATCAGTTTTGGAATAGGGTATTCTGTTTAGAATCCAATTTGCCATCAGCAGAGCCTCTCCCCAATAGTAGGTAGGTAGGCCAAATGTGATTAGCATCGAATTCACCATCTCGGTCAATGTGCGATTCTTTCTTTCTGCAATACATTAGATTACGGAGAATATGGAGCCGTAGTTTCAGCAATAATTCTATGCTCCTTGAAGTATGCTTCCAACTCCTTAGATCGGTACTCTCCTCCTCTTTCGCTGCTGAGTCTTTTAACCTGAAGTCTAAGCTGCTTCTCCACAGGAGTCCGAAACTTAATAAACTTGCTGAAGGCTTCATCTTTAGATTTTAGCAGGTAGACGTGGCAAAAGCGAGAATGATCATCAATGAAGGTGATGAAGTACTTCATGCCATCTCGAGTAATGAAGCTCTTAAAATCACAAGTATCTGAGTGAATCAGATCCAATAGGTTGGTGCTCCTTGTGACACTTAGAAATAGCTTTCTTGTCAACTTCGCTTGCGCATAGACTTCACACTTCTCAAGTTTGTTACCCTCACATTTCGAAAGTAATCCTAACTTCTCCATGCTAGATAGTTTTCTATAATTTATATGTCCTAGCTTATTGTGCCATAATACAGATGAGTAAGCAGAACATGATACTTCATTTATAACTGAGTTGGTTACAATAGTACTGATCTTATACGTGCTATCAGTATGATATGCATTGCCAAAATATATTTTCTTAAAAGATAACACAGTCTTTCCTCCTTGGAAATACAGCCTCATACCTACATCAAACAACATGCTTCTATAAACTAAGTTTTTGGTAATTGAGGGAATATGTTTCACATCTTTTAATGTGAGAGTCTTTCCTGAAGAGAGAGTCAGCACTACAGTCCCAGTTCTAAGAACAGGAACCATAGAATGATCAACCATTGATACATTCTCTTTAGCAGTAACATAAGAAGAGAACAAATTTCTGTTGGAGCAGACATGACATGTAGCACCTGTACCTAACTACCAACCAGAGACATTGTTGGGAGTTATCACTTGGAAGAGCATAGCCACACAATTGTCAACTTGATTAACATTGTGTGTTGTTCCATTCTTTGGTGCTTTGCAATCCTTGGCAAAATGTCTTTTCTTCCCACAGTTAAAGCATTTGCTGCTCTTCTTAAGATCTTTTTTTTTTGAACATTTAGATTCTTCGGGTGCTTCTTCTTTTTGTTAAATGACTTCTTCTTCTTCTTGAAAGAAGAACTAGTACCATTCTTAGAGTTAGCAGCAACAATGTTAGCAGACGCCTTCTGCTTAGCAAGGAGCTCATCCTTCATGCGAGTCCGAATCTCATCCTCGATTTGATTGAACCTCTTCAAATCAGACAGACTCACCTGTCTTTTCCATCTTAGAATGTCCGTGGAGAATAACATCCAAGATGGAGGAAGCTTGTTGATAATTGCACCAGAAATAAAGGTTTGACAAAGATTGATCTTTCCATCCTTCAGCTTCATAACAAGCTTTTCAAGCTCTTTGACTTGAGGCAAAACCTCAGTGTCATCTTCGAATTTGAAGTCCAAAAACTTGTCAATGAGGTGAGACTTGGACAGTTTCTCCTCATCCTTGTATTGGTCCTCCAGAGCATTCTAGATTTCCTTCGCAGAGGGCTTGTTGGTGTAAGCATTTTCCAGATGATCGGCCAGATAGTTAAGGAGATAACTCCTGTAAAAATAATCATCTTTAGCCCAAGAGGCTTCAGACTCAGAGTCTTCTTCAAAGTCGGGTTTCTCCTCAAAAACCACATAGTAGATCTTTAGGAGTTGCATCCCAAAGATTACTTTCCGACGCCATGCGTTAAAGTTGGATCCGTTAAAGTTCTCTAACTTAAGACAATCTACTCCAAGAGTCCTTGCAGGATCTATTAGTAGATCAGAAATATTGCATTAACATTATTAGAGATTATGGTTAAATCTAGAATGAAACAGTGAAAGTTGATGTGTTGTAATTTTAAACTTTTTAAGTTAACTGCTGTGCATTTGTGAAACGCTGTGCTTAAAGCAATATTTGGCCTACTCTGGTACAAGGATTCCAAGTCCAAATTGCTTCTAAGAATAGCAGTACAGTACTCTGGTATGCACCAACCCAGTACTGTCAATATCTCCTTGATCTATAAGACCTTTCGGTCAAGGCAAAGATCTCCTCGATCTCAGAATCTTTCGGTTCAAAACCTTTTGGTTTCAGGACAAGTTCCTTCGGGCATAGTTTTTGTAGCAGCAACACAACAACAGCAATAACGTTAAGATCTCCTCGATCCGACCTTTATTTTTCCAGTTCACACCAAGAGTTGCCCAAGGGGCGCTTTTATAGGCCTCTAAGGTCAGCTCAAGAGTCATCCTCAATTAATGTAGCTGTTACAAATCATAATGATAATAATGATTGTAACAACAATCCATTAAATTGATGTAAATGATGTCGTAAATATTGTATGTATTAACTCCTGAATACGAGGTAATCAATGGACGCGTTACTACGAAACGCGAGGGCCACATCTTAGCAAATCAGACGAACACCGTCTGTAGGACGAACCTCGTCGAACGGGCGAACCTCGTCAAATGGCCGAACCTCGTCGAATGGACGAACCTCATCGAACAGGTGAACCTCATTGAACGAGCGAACCTCGTCAAATGGGCGAACCTCATCGAACGAGCGAACCTCGTCAAACAGGAGAACCTCGTCAAATGAGCAAACCTAATCAAATAGGCGAACCCCGTTGAACGAGCGAACCTTATCAAACAGGAGAACCTCGTCGAATGAGCGAACCTTATCAAACAGGCGAACCTCATCGAACGAGCGAACCTTGTCAAATAGAGTAGCATCATCTGATCTCGAGAACGCTAGGGGCATACCCTCGTGTGAATGCGTAGCCCGTCCGCATGCTGCGAAGCAGCCTATGAGCCAACCTTCCTGGCAACCAATATGGCATCAACGTGGCGCCACCTGGCTCCGATGTCTCTATGTGAAGTGCAAAGTGTGCCTAACGAAGCGCCTAACAAAGCGCCTCAGCCTAATTAGCCTCGATTCCCAGTCCATTGGCCCACAGCCCACGGCCCTCGACCCACTAGAACCTATGAGGGATTAATTAAAATAAAAAACTTCTCAGCTTGTCATTGGCAAGCCTCAAATAGAGGACCTTTTGAAACATCAAAACTTTAACTTTCTACTAGGCGACTAAGCATTTATGAAAAATATTTGTAGTTAATATATATATAGTTTGAAAACTCATTTTGGAAAGCAGTTTTAATCAAAAAAATCCAACAGTGACTACCACTAATCTTGATAACTCAATTTTCATCTCAAAACCATAAGCTTTCTACGCCTGATCTTGAGGTTGTGAACATGTGGGGGCCCACCCACATGTTTGAACACGTTATTCGTAAACGCGGTTTCGTTGCGTGGGTCCACCTAGCCACGTGAACGAGTTGTTTCCTCGTTTTCGCGTGGACGAGTTCAGCGAGGTGGATGCGGCCTATGAACTGCAATATAAATACCTATGCTAGGGTATTTTTTGGGGTAGAGCAAGAACAGGGGTGGCGGAAAAGGTATTGATTCAAAGGCAGAGGGAAAAGCGACTGTAGCAAGGAGACACGTCTCCGACTTTGAGATTTTGTGTGCAGTTCTTTTGTGCTTTTGTTAGGGTTTTGTGCATCTCTTTTGAGAGAGTTTTTGTGTGAGGGATCTGAGAGTTTGTGTGAGGGTTTAGATTGAGTGATTGTAAACCCTAGTTGTATTCTCTCCCTCTAATAGTAGATCTCCCCCCTTCTTGCCCCGTGGACGTAGGCAATCTGCCGAACCACGTAAAATTGGTTGTCTCGCTATTTTTGTAATTTGTAATAGCTTTTAGGTTCTCTCGACAGGTTAGTCCTAGAACTGATGAGAGGAAGAGTTGATATCTTACTTGGTTGAGATATTTTGCTTAAGGTTCTTGTTTCATTTGTGAAGCAGGAATTCCTATTACGACCTGACTCTCTTGTTGTACTGTCGAAGTGCTGCCAAAATTTTCACTGCATGCAACAAGTGGTATCAGAGCCCATATTTCAGATCTAGGGTTTTGGAGTTTGATGGAGAAAGATTCTTGTGTGAAGCTTAGTTCTTAGAGTTCTAGGCTTCGGTGGAGATACCATGATACGGGTGTATCTTCTCTTCGGGAGCTTAGCGATCCTCATGGGAGCTTGAGGATAGATGATTCTCATGGTATCTTGAGAATAGAGTAGAGGAGTTGTGGACGAGGTCATTGGAGGCGACGAAGTCGAAGGATTTGTCAAAACTGCAGGAATTACAGTTGGACTCTGGTCGGTCGACCGGCTTGGTCACGGCGGTCAACCGCTTAGTGCACAGACCCAGACTATGTCTCGGGACTGAGAGCGGTCGACCGATGATGGCGCTGTGGTCGACCGGAAACACTGTAATTGATTTTTCTAGTTTTTGACGTTCTGACCGGTCGACCGCCTTAGGCACTACGGTCGACTGCGTAGCGGTTCCGGGCCTGGGTCTGTTTCCTACACCAGTTAGGATTTCTGTTTAGTATAAATAGAAACACGATTTTTCTAGGGTTCAGAACTCAGATTGTAATCAGAAAAGAGATCAGGGAGGCTGTTCTTTGATCTAGAGAGATTGTGAGAGATAGATTTTGTAAATCCAATTGATTCTCATAATCTAAAGAAGGTATTTTCCTTCGCCCTAATTATAGCTCTTGTGTTCTTCAGTCGTTTTCTTCTTTACCCACTCTTGATAATTCCACGATCAAGAGGGCTCGCACGGCGACTCGTATCAAGTTGGTATCAGAGCCCTAGATCCTGTGAAGGGGGGAACTGTGTATGGTCCTTACTCGCTCACAGTACAAGAAGCTTGGCGAGATCCTTAATTCCTCGGAGGGGGTCCAGAAATTAAGGAAGGAGAAGATGTCTGAAGCAGATAATTCAACAAGACTTGATGCCATGGAGAAGCAGATTGAGACGATCGGGACGACTCTTACCCAACTCGTGGGCCTCATCAACGGAGGAGACAAAAAGGAGGAATCTTCTTCGAAGGGTAAGAAGGGACTCTTCGAATCCGATGAGGAGAGCGAGAAAGCTGATTCAGAGGGGGAGACTGAGATTGTCAAGACTGCTGGACATCAAGGGGGTAAGAATCATTACCAGAATCTGAAGATTGACTTCAAGGTTGAGATTCCTGTTTATGATGGAAGTATCAATGTGGAGAAGCTTGATGATTGGATCGAACGTATGAAGATGTATTTCACTCTCTATGGATATTGTCCAAGGAGAAAATAGTGTTCGCGACATTGAAGCTTTCAGGACACGCGTTGACGTGGTGGAAATCCTATTGCAAACAGGAGAAGAAAGCGGCGTCGTGGAACAAGTTCAAGGAGATACTTTGAAAATAATTTTATCCAGTGGGGTTCCTTGAGGATCGTTAGTACAAGTGGTATGGCTTGCGCCAAAAATTTAATCAGACCGTCCAAGAGTACACGACGGAGTTCCAGCAATAGGCGATGGTCCTAAACATCGCAACGTCCGAGTACCCTATCTTCATGAAGTACATGGCGGGTCTGAATGATTATATCCGGAAGGAGATGAAGCTGTTTTAGTGGAGACAATCGCAGAGGCGAGCGTGAAGGCCATTGCCATTGAGGGCAGGCAGAAGAAGGGCAACGAGACAAAGGGGGATTCCAAACCATCGGGGAGCAAGACGGGTGGCTCTCAGTCTAAGGATGAGAAGAAGAAGGTTGACTCGGGGAAAGCAGAATTGACATGCAATCACTGCAAGCAGATAGGGCATGTGGCTGATCGTTGTTGGGATAAGTATCCTCATCTGAAGCCAAAAGGATTGAAGAAGAAGGAGGAGAAGAAGGCGTACGTGATAGCACAGGGTCCGAAGGAGGTTCCCGGGATGACCGAACCCAATAGCAGTCTCAACCTTATGGCGGGGAAGCAGGCCACCAAAGAAGATGACGACCCGAGGGAGCAGCTCTTTGTTCTGAAATTGCAGGTCAAGACCAGCTTAGTGGATGCTATTGTAGATCCAGGGAGTCAGAAAAATCTGATATCTGAGGCATTAGTACAGAAGCTGGGATTGAAGACGGTGAAGCATCCAAAGCCCTATCCATTAGGGTGGATTCAGAAGGAGGCGGGATTGAGTGTGGTGAACCAGTGTTCATTCAGATTTGCACTCCATGAGTCGTATATTGACGAGGTCACATGCGACGTGGTTCCGTTGGATGTTTGCCAAGTTATTTTGGGCAATCTTTATTTGTGGGATAGATACGCCGTATATGATCGGTGAGCCCAAAAGTACACGTTCAACAAGGATGGTGAGCAATTCATTTTTCGTTCAGCATCTCTTCCACAGGAGACGAGCTTGGTGATGGTGACTCAGGCTAAGAGGTTGGTGAATACGGGCAGGAAGTTCGTTTTATTGTTCATTCGGCCGTATGAAGAGCAGCTAAGTAGGATGTGCTTGTCCACCTTGAGCAAGCGCCAGGAGGGAGATCTTGACAGGTTGAAGGTCAAGTATACGGACTTGTTTTTGGAAATCACAGGACTACCACCACGTCGAGGTATAGAGCATGAGATTATGTTGACCGGGGAGAGTTCCTTACCTAACATAGGCCTATACCGCACATCAGTACAGGAGTCCGAGGAGATCAAGAAGCAGGTTCAGGACCTCTTGGAGATGGGAGTGATTGTGCCGAGTTGTTCGCCTTGCGGGTCACCAGTGTTGTTGGTGCCCAAAAAGGATGGAGGCTGGCGCATGTGCGTGGATTACCGGGCGCTCAACAAGATAACCATCAAGAATCGCTACCCATTACCGCGGATCGATGATCTTATGGACCAGTTGGAGGGAGCAAGGTTTTTCACGAAGCTGGATTTGAAGTCTGGTTACCATTAGGTGAAGATTCGGGAGGAAGACACTTGGAAGACTGCGTTCAAGACCAAACAAGGCCTGTTCGAGTGGTTGGTGATGCCGTTTGGATTGTGCAATGCTCCGGCTACCTTTATGAGGCATATGAATGATTTGTTGCGACCTTTTATAGAGGATTAATTTTGTGATAGTTTACCTTGATGATATCTTGGTGTACAGCAGGACTTGGGAGGAGCATCTCGTTCATGTTGAGAAGGTATTTGAAGTGTTGCAGGACGGACAGCTGAAGCTCAACGGGAAGAAGTGCGAGTTCGGGAAGGACGAGTTGGTGTATCTCGGTTTCATCGTAGGGAAGGGCCAGCGGAGGATAGATCCAGGCAAGGTGGAGGGGATCACAAAGTGGCCGACGCCGAAGACAGTGACTGAGGTGAGGAGCTTCATGGGGGCTTGCCAGTATTTGCGCAAGTTCATTCGACATTTTTCGGCTTATGCGGCACCGTTACATAGCCTCACAAAGGCTAAAGTTCAGTTTGAGTGGGGAAGGACGCATGAGGAGGCTTTTCAGTTGCTAAAAAGGAAGATCTCGGAGGCACCGGTGTTGGCGTTGCCGAATTTGCAGCGGACTTTCGAGGTAGAGACCGACGCGTCTAATTATGCGATGGGCGCGGTGTTGATTCAGGATGGGAAACTAGTGGAATACTACTCTGAGAAGTTTTCGGGTGCTATTGCGAACTACCCAACCTACGACAAGGAGTTCTATGCACTATATCAAGCAATTAAGCATTGGAGGGTGTACTTGTTAGGGAAGGAGGTGGTCGTGCATTCGGATCACAAGCCGTTGGAGTTCTTACATGCCCAAACAAAGCTACACCAGGCACGACACATGAAGTGGATGTCGTATTTGATGACTTTCAACATCATTATTAGGTACAAGAAGGGGGCGACGAACAAGTTGGACGATATGTTATCTCGTCCGCCGATAAGGTCTTTATTGGTGGCGACGCGTATTCAGCTCTTGGTTCTTTTGGAGTATGTACAGCTGTATGCATCCAGTGGGGACTTCGGTAGTGTGTTTGAGCAGGCGAAGGCTGGTCGAAAGGGGGAGTATGCACTTGGAGAAGACGGCTTGTTGTATCGTGGGACATCACTATGCATTCCGGAAGATGGTGATAGGTTGCAGTGGATTCGGGAAGCGCATACCTCGCGTGTGCAAGGGCATTTTGGCATTCAGAAAACGCTTCTCAATCTACGGCGACATGTGTTTTGGCCACGGATGCTTGATGATGTGACCAAGTATGTTGGAGGGTGTAAGTTATGCTGTATTTCGAAGCCTTATAACAGGAAGAGGGGATTGTACCTACCATTACCGGTTCCTTCTAGGCCGTGGGAGAGCATTTCTATGGATTTTCTAGGAGGGTTGCCGACTACGAAGCGCGGGCATGACTATTTGTACGTTGTGGTGGACCGGTTCAGTAAGATGGTGTTTTTGATTCCTTGTAAGAAGACCGTGACGGGAGCGGGTGCAGCACAATTGTTCTTTGAGCATGTGTGGAAGCACTTTGGGTTGCCGAGCTCGATTATTTCGGATCGGGATAGCCGTTTTCTCGGGCATTTTTAGGATTCTTTGTGGAGTTTGATGGACACTAAATTGAAGAAGAGCACGACCTTTCATCCACAAACAGACGGACAAACGGAGGTAGACAACCGGACTATGGTGCATATGTTGCGGGGGTATAATTCCAGGCATCCTAAGACTTGGGATGAGAGTTTACCATATTTGCAGTTTGCTTTTAATCGGGCAATTCATGGATCTTCCGGAAAGTCACCATTTGAGACTTGTTATGGATTTTTACCGCCGAGCCCGTTCGATCTTGTGTTTTCAAGTGAAGCCACAGTGGACGGCAAGGAGGGGAGTGAAAGACAACGTGCTCAGCGATTTCTCGAGAAGATTGCAAATATTCATGCCACGGTTGAAGCTCAATTGAAGAAATCGCAAGCTAAGTACAAGGCGAAGCATGATCAACATCGGGTTCCTTGTAACTTTGGTAAAGGCGATATGGTATGGCTAAAATTGAGTAAGGAGAGGCTTAAAGGAGAAGGGAAGAAGTTGAAGCCTATTCGTTATGGTCCATTTCGGATTATCGATCAGATTGGTGACAACGCTTTTCGTTTAGATTTGCCACCTTACTTAGGCATGTATTCAGTGATCAATGCTGAGTACTTGAAGTTGTTTGAGCCTCCATTATTGGATGATGAAGGTGATGCCAAGATGATCTTACCGCATGTTGAAGACTTGTGGTTTGATAGAGAGGAGCCACTGAAAGAAGATTGCATTTTGGAACGGAAGACGACCAAGACGAGGCGGGGGACGAAGGAGTCGTTTCTCATCGGGCGTCAATGTCAGGTTCCTAGCAAGGCCAAGTGGTTCAACAGAGAAGAAGGGGCTCACGAGTTCCCTTAGCTGAAGTTCTAACTTGAATGGGACTTCAAGTTCCTAAAGGGGGGACCCATGATACAGGTGTATCTTCTCTTCGGGAGCTTAGCGATCCTCATGGGAGCTTGAGGATGGATGATTCTCATGGTATCTTGAGAATAGAGTAGAGGAGTCGTGGACGAGGTCATTGGAGGCGACGAAGTCGAAGGATTTGTCAAAACTGTAGGAATTACAGTTGGACTCTGGCCGGTCGACCGGCTTGGTCACGGCGGTCGACCGCTTAGTGCACAGGCCCAGACTATGTCTCGGGACTGAGAGCGGTCGACCGATGATAGCGTTGCGGTCGACCGGAAACACTGTAATCGATTTTCTAGTTTTTCGTCGTTCTGACCGGTCGACCGCCTTGGGCACTGCGGTCGACCGCGTAGCGGTTCCGGGCCTGGGTTTGTTTCCTGCTCCAGTTGGGATTTCTGTTTAGTATAAATAGAAACACGACTTTTCTAGGGGAGAACTCAGATTGTAATCAGAAAAGAGATCAGGGAGGTTGTTCTTTGATCTAGAGAGATTGTGAGAGATAGATTTTGTAAATCCAATTGATTCTCATAATCTAGAGAAGATATTTTTCTTCACCCTAATTATAGCTCTTGTGTTCTTCAGTCGTTTTCTTCTTTACCCACTCTTGATAATTCCGCGATCAAGAGTGCTTGCACGGCGACTCGTATCATACCATTAGGAGTTGTCGTTAGAGATTTTGCTTTCCTCGTGTGGATAGAAGATCTATTTGGAATCCGATCTAGGGTTTAGTTGGGTGGTTCCTAATTTCTATCAAATTTATTCTTTCTCTATAATTTGGAGTTAGTTCGCAATGGGAGAAGAAGGTGAAAGCAGCAAGTCAATGACGAGTATAATACAAGTTGGTTTTCAGAACACTAAGATTAGTGTGGTGAAGTATGATGGTAACATTAACTTTGGTTTGTGGATGAGCGACGTACATGATGCGCTCAATACTTAGAATTTGGAAGAGACCATCATGGTCCACGAGAGGCCACCTAAATATGATGAGACAATATGGGAGAAGATGAATAGAAAAGCGTGTGGGGTGATCAGGTCCTGTTTGGAATAGGAACTAAAATATGATATGATTGTGGTAACGTCTGCAATGAAGATGTGGAAAATTCTCAACAACAAGTATCTCACGAAGAGTGTTGAGAATATGTTGCACTTTCTGCGAAGACTCTTCAGATTTCAGATGTCCAGAGGCACATCACTAGCGACGCATGTGAACAACTATACTAAGTTGTTGTCGGACTTGGCAAATATTGATGAGAAAATTTCGGATGAGTACAAGGCTATTATCTTATTGGGCTCCTTACCGGATGAGGAGTATGATACCTTTGTGCTCACTTGGTTGAATGAGAGATCTTCTATCAACTATAGTGAAGTAACTAACGCTTTGACGAACTATGACTTGCGGAGGAAGGACAATGAGACTTCCCGCGCTAGTACTTCAGGATAGGCCTTGTCAACGAGAGGTAGAAGCCCATATCCGAAAGATGATAATAGAGAAACGTCAAAGTCTAGAGGTCATCACCAGTTAGTAAAGAACCAATGTGCATTCTGTAATGAGCAGGGACATTGGAAGAGAGACTGTCCGAAGCTCAAGGAGAAGAAGAATGGCAAGAAAAAGGGCCCGAAGGCCAATGAGGTAAATATTGCAAAAGGCAATGATTCTGATGATTCGAGCTTTTCTCTACTGATTACTCCAGAAGTGAACCACTTGGATGCATCAGATTGGATGCTTGATTCCGATGCTATCTTGTAGGCTATCTAAAAATTACTACAGATAGCTTATCCCCATCAAACACCGATGATGAAGGTTACAATCTGATGACTTTCAGAAGGTTACAATTTGAATACTTTCACGTAGATCGATGAAGGTTACAATCTGACGACCTTCATAATAACTGATGAAAGCTCTAATCAACAACATTCATAATCAACATCGGGAGTTACAATCTGACGACTCTCACATATTAAAGAGTTAAAGCAAAGATTACAAAACGACGATATTTACAATGCTCTGACAGAAAGAGACTACAAATCGACGGTCTCTTCAAACCAAGACGTGAAAGTCCTCCTCGTGTACCATCATCAAGACGTAACACCAATTCGACCGCGGACGTAGGTCAAACCTGGCTGTAAACGCAGCTCACATTCAGCTCCAGATGCTGCAAACGCAGCTCAGATCTAGCTGCCAACGCAGCTCATGTTCGACCGTAAATGCAGCCTCCGAAAGCTGCCAAAGCAGCTTTCATCCGCTGCCAAACACAACTTCCAACAAACAGCCAAATAGCCTCCGAAAGCTGCCAAAGCAGCTTTCATCCGCTGCCAAACACAACTTCCAACAAACAGCCAAATGAGCTTCCAGTCGCTACATCCGAGCTTTCAGACACTGCGTTCAACCTTCCAGACACCGTGTTTGAACGCAGAATTCACACCAGAATGCAGATTTTGCATTTTACTCATTCAAACACGAGCTGAACGGGTTTCCCATGATCTGAGGGGATCACAACTCCACTCAGGAGTGATTTAAGGGGCAGTTACATCCCATTAGCCCCACTTAGGAGCGAATTAAGGGGGGGCGGTTACACCCCTTAATCCCTTATAAATAACTAAGAAATCAGCTTAGTTCGGATTCTGGAGCTGGAGCCTTCTCTTTGGCAGCAAATGTCACAACCCTAATTTCCGAACCTCAAAGGAATATTAGATCCGGACTAAACCTGTGAAAAGTCCTCCAAAATATACATTCATTAAAAGAGCACTAAAACAAATCTCTTCATTGAACTAAAACCAACAATAAAAATTCTCTTTAATCCCAAAAGTCAAACTAAGCTAATTAACTTGATAAAAATAAATATTCCTCAACTCCAAATAAATCTCAACCTAAAGAAAGAATCTCATTATTACAAACTCTCAATTCATCAACTAAACATTAAAGACTTTATTTAACCTTCGCCTAGAAGACAATAACAATCTCGAATTATTCTTTGCTTTGTTCTAAGAATTTGGCAAATCCTCAATTCCACCTAATCCCGAATCTCTGAAAAGAATGAAAACAACAATGAGTTCACAACTTAATAAGTGGATAAATTCATACATTATACACTGGTTTTGCAAAACTAAAAATAAATTGACTTGATAAACAAAATACTAAAATAGTAAAAATTATAATGCAACATTTCAAAATATATACATGCAATGGAAATAAGCAGGCCACGTCTCAATGCGGTCAACACTTTGATACTCCGGTTGACTTGGCAAACCCCACTATTATAAAGCCCGTGGTAGGGACGATGAGACCCAAACTTGGGCTCTTAGCGCTAAAATAGAAACCTCATAGACGCACATTGAGCCCTGTGTTAATAACTTGCTTATATCTGACATATACCGGTATATTGACCTGAGATGCATACGCCTTAAGAAAATTAAACAAAGTTTGCATAGCTAAATACATTATATAAAAATGCCAAAGGCTAACCGATAGTGAAATAAATCAATCACATATGCATCTCAATCTACTACAATATGAAAATCATAAAAATTGATAAAGAAAATAAGCATAGGCTTATACTAAATAATCACATGCATTTATGCAATCAACAATTAGTATGCGAGCAACCATATAGAAGGGTATAATCCATCAGAACAAACTTACATATAGTCAATATAATTTTATATGAAAAATACGCAGCGAATAATGTACAAATTCACCACTTACCTCAAGTCCGAAAATAATCCAACTACCCCTCACAACACCTCCTCGGAGTCACTTGGAACCCCTATAGAATACATATAAATATGTATCAATACTATTGTAAAGCCTCAGCTCAAACAACTGTTATAAAATGTTGAATAACTGATTCAAAATTTGTTATTAGGTTGTTATTTTGTTAGTGGAGTTGTTGCTAATTAGTTTAGATTTTTATGGGATTAAGTTGTTTTGTAAGACTATATAAAGGTACTTTTAGTTGATGAATAATATAGCAAAAAAATAATATAGAAAAATATTATCTCCTCTCTAATTTCCAACATGGTATCAGAGCCTTATTTCTCGGATGCGCAGATTTTATGAAGGAGCAAGATCAGAAGATGAGGCTTCGTGGCCTCGACGCCCAGAAATCCAACATCGCCGCTGGCGTCGCCGAATCTCGTATCCTACGCACTCCGCTTGGCCCTAAGGACATGGACAAGATGAAGCAGAGCCCTGCCGGCGACCTCATCATCACAAACGATGGGGCAACATTCTTGGAACACATGCACGTGGACAATCAGATTGCAAAGGTGATGGTGGCTAATCATCCAGATGCAGGAGGTAGCGATTACTTAGCTTCGAAGATTAACGAAGACAAGGACATTATGCTTGGAAAGACCAAAGGCGGAGGCTCTGCCTTCTAACTCATTGTTATGTATCATTGCTTAAATTTTGGAGAATCATGGTGAGATGTGCACCATGGAGAGATTGGACAAATATTTGTGGAGAGATGTGCTCCTTTAAGAGAATGTTGGTGATTATGTGCATCAACAAGATTGAGATGAGAAGTGCATCACAAAGTGGAGAGAAGTGCTCTATGAAGATTCAAGAGGAATGACAAGAAATTTTGAATCAAGGGGGAATGTTGAATAACTGATTCAAAATTTGTTATTAGGTTGTTATTTTGTTAGTGGAGTTGTTGCTAATTAGTTTAGATTTTTATGGGATTAAGTTGTTTTGTAAGACTATATAAAGGTACTTTTAGTTGATGAATAATATAGAAAAATATTATCTCCTCTCTAATTTCCAACATAAAATAATCAAAAGGCCTACTAACTAATAGCGCGCCATATATTCAGTCACACACCCATACTACAGTCAAATAAATATGCACCCATAAACATATTCTATCAATATTCTAATATAACTAGGGTCATGAATAGCCAACAATCAATTAACTATGTATAACATTAAACAAAGGGAAATAGCAACAAGTGATCTCTTTGTCTGCCATGGCCAAGAGCTCAATAAAAGAGCAACAACTAATTTTGTTGTCTGCCATGGCCAGAATTAAACAACAATGTCAACATCACCTAGAATAGGATCTAAATAACCAAAAATAAGATGTGTGCATAGCCTTCATCTACAACAAATAATATTTTACAACAATATTAGAAGCAATACCTATTTCTTGTGTAGAGTTGATCAAATCACCACGTCCTCCCTCTCAACTCAAACTGATTTTTTATTTTGTTGTGCGGCGGGACAAGGACCAGAGTAGAGAAAAAGGACGACGGGGATACAATGAAGGAATTAGGGTAGGGTTTCTAGGTATTTATAAAGGTTCTTTTTGCTAATAAAACCCTCTAATAAAAATTTATATTAAAACCCGTACACTTTTTTCTTATATATATCTATCTAAGGAAAACTTAGAATTATTACATACTACCCCTCTTAATAGAAGTTTTGTCCTCAAAACATGGACATACCTGAGTCTTCAAATAAATTAGGATATTTTTCCTTCATCTCATCTTCATGCTCCCAGGTAGCTTCCTCAGCTGAATGATTTTTCCATAACACCTTCACTAGCTTAACAATTCTTGATCTCAAAGCTCAGCTGAATGATTTTTCCATAACACCTTCACTAGCTTAACAATTCTTGATCTCAAAGCTTGCTCCTTCTGGTCCAAAATTCTAACTGGATACTCTGAATATGTCAAATCTTCCCTGATCCCAAGGGCTCATAATTCAATACATGACTCGGATCAAGTACAAACTTCCTCAGCATTGATACACAGAAAACATTATGAATTTTAGCCAACTCTGGGGGCAATGTAATTTTGTATGCTACAGCTCCAACTCTCTCCAAAATCTCAAAAGGTCCAATATATCTCGGATTCAACTTGCCCTTTCTTCCAAATCTCATCACTCCCTTAGTAGGTGATACTCTAAGGAAAATATGATCGCCAACTTCAAACTCTAACTTTCTTCTTCTATTATCGGCATAACTCTTCTGCCTGCTTTGAGCTATACGAAGCCTCTCACGTATCTGCTGAATCTTCTCAGTAGTAATCTGTACTATCTCAGGACCAAGTAGCATTCTTTCTCCTACCTGATCCCAACAAATAGGTGATCTACATCTCCTACCATACAGTGCTTCATAAGGGGACATATCAATACTAGAGTGATAGCTATTGTTATATGCAAACTCCACCAAAGGCAAATGTTTTTCCCAGCTACCCTTCAAATCCAAAACACAAGCACGAAGCATATCCTCCAATGTCTGTATAGTCCTCTCTGATTGCCCGTCCGTCTGCGGATGATAAGATGTGCTAAAACCCAATTGTGTTCCCAGAGCATTATTCAGACCTTGCCAGAATCTAGAACGAAATCTCGAATCTCTATCTGATATAATAATCACTGGTATCCCATGCAATCTCACAATCTCCTTAACATATAATTCAGCAAGCTTCTCAAGAGAATGAGTAATTTTACAAGGCAAGAAATGAGCCGATTTAGTAAGTCGATCAACAATCACCCATATAGTGTCATTACCACTCTGACTCCTAGGAAAACCAGTCACAAAATCCATTGTTACCTCCTCCCACTTCCACACAGGAATTGGGAGAGGCTGAAGTAGTCCGTCAGGCTTCTGATGTTCAATCTTGACTTGTTGGCACACCAAGCACCTAGACACAAATTCTGCAATATCTCGCTTCATGTCATTCCACCAAAATGTTTCTCACAAATCTCTATACATCTTCGTTGATCCAGGATGAATTGTATATGCTGAACAGTGCGCCTCCTCTAGGACTTCTTTCTTCAACTCCGGATTATTAGGTACACATAAACGGTTTTTAAATCTCAAAACTCCATCATGAACTACAAAATCATGTTGAAGTCCCTGTTCCACATCTGCTTTAATTTTTACAAGAACTGGATCATCACTTTGTGCAGCCACAAGCCTGACAATCAAAGCAGGCTGAATTTTAAGATGAGCAAATATCACTCTAGATCCTCAAAGTCGAATATCAATATCAAGTCTCCTCAAGTCCTCCAACATATGCTTCTGATTTGTGATCAAAGCAACCACACTAGCATTGGACTTCCTACTCAAAGCATCAGCTACCACATTTTCCTTACCGGGATGATAATGAATATTAAGATCATAATCCTTCATTAACTCCAACCATTGCCTTTGTTTCATATTTAACTCCTTAAGTGTGAAAATGTATTTAAGGCTCTTATGATCTGTGTAGATGTCACAAGTCTCCCCGTACAAATAGTGCCGCCAAATCTTCAATGCAAAGATAACAGCACCTAACTCCATATCATGTGTTGGGTAGTTCTTTTCATAAGGTTTAAGTTGTCTGGAGGCATATGCTACTACTTTCCCATTCTGCATAAGAACACAACCGAGGCCAATATGAGAAGCATCACTGTATATCACAAATCCACCTGATCCAGAAGGAATCGTGAGTATAGGTGCAGACACTAATCGATCCTTTAACTCCTGGTAGCTTTGCTCACACTTCTCTGTCCACTGAAACTTGACCCCTTTCTGAGTCAATCGAGTCAAAGGTGCTACAATGCGAGAAAATCCCTCGATAAACCTTCTATAGTAACCAGCCAATCCCAGAAAGCTTCGTATCTCGGTCACGGTGCTAGGTCTCTTCCAATCAACAATTGCTTCTATCTTTGAAGGATCCACTGACACCCCTTCTTTAGAAATAACATGCCCCAAGAATGAGACACTCTCCAACCAGAATTCACACTTTTTCAATTTTGCATACAATTTATGCTCCAAAAGTAATTGCAAAATAGTTCTTAAGTGTTCTTCGTGTTCCTCCCGGCTTCTCGAGTAGATCAAAATATCATCAATAAAAACAACTACAAACTGGTCGAGATAAGACCTAAATACCCTATTCATCAAGTCCATAAAAGCAGTTGGAGCATTTGTCAATCCAAATGGCATCACAAAGAATTCATAGTGTCCATATCTTGTTCTAAATGCAGTCTTCGAAACATCTTCAGACTTAATCTTGAGCTGGTGATAACCAGACCGAAGGTCAATCTTTGAGAACACCTAGGCTCCCTTCAACTGATCAAATAAATCATTAATCCGAGGCAAAGGATATTTATTCTTCACAGTCACCCTGTTCAATTCTCGGTAATCTATACAAAGTCTCATGCTCCCATCTTTCTTCTTCACAAAAAGTACTGGAGCACCCCAAGGAGATACACTCGGCCTGATGAAGCCCTCTAACAACTCCTGCAATTGAGTCTTCAACTCCCTCATCTCTACTGGTGCCATGCGATAAGGTGCTTTTAAGATTGGCCCTGTTCCTGGAATTAAATCAATAGCGAACTCAATCTCCCTATCAGGTGGTAGCCCTGGCAAGTCTTCAGGAAAAAACTCAGGGTATTCTCGAACAATTGGAATTTCATCCAAAATGACTTCCTTCTTCTCAGTACAAACCACACTAGCAAGATAACCCTGACAACCTTTTCTTAGTAGTCTACAGGCTCGCATAGCTGAAATAATATATGGAGGTACATTAACACTCGATCCCTCGAAACAAAACTCGGACTCCCCAGGAATTCTGAATGAAACTCGCTTCTGAAAACAATCTAGAGATGCATGATAAGTAGAAAGCCAATCCATTCCAAGAATAACATAAAAGTCATGAATATCAAGTAACACAAGATTCGCAAGCAAAGTTCGATCTCCTACTATGACCTCACATCCCTTAAAGATGTGATTAGTGATCATACAATCACCGGATGGGGTAGAAACTGATAGCTCGGATTCTAAGAATTCTGGAGTCCTATCCAACTTACAAGTAAAGCTATGAGATATAAATGAATGAGAAGAACCAGAATAAAACAACACATGTGCGAGCTGAGAGGAAATAACGAGTGCACCTGCAACAACAGAGTTAGATGCGAGAGCATCCTGCTTCGTCAAAGCAAATACTCTCCCTTGTGCCTTAGATTTCTGACCATCACCAGGTGTAGGCTTAACTTTATGATCATCAGTCTCCAAGCGTCAGAGAAATCGCTAACGAGTTTGAAGGAATCTACCAACGCACTCGTACGCGAACATGAGCCATTCTCCCTATCAACTATCGGAGGTTAGTTAGAAGAACCAATTTCGATGATGAACATTCAGGCATTATGGAGTCCCAATCATCTAGCTCTTTCATAGAATATGAGAGCTCCGCCTATATGACGGGAAACTATGAAGATCTCTCAAAGAGGGTGGATGAGCAGGAGGCCATGCTCAAATCACAGCAGGAGACCCTCAATGAACTTCGGATCCTGATGACTCAATATGTCGCAGACAGGGTTAAATCTCAGAAGACAAATTCGTCGCTAAGGCAGGAATCTTCCCAAAGAGGAAGAACGTCTTCATCCTGACCTTACACAAGCAAAGGGAAGGGGAAAATGGTTGATGGAGCGGCTTCTGACCAAGAAGCCCATAACCTGGAATCTTCCTCTGATGGAGGAAGAGAGACTGAGAACGAGCAGAATCTTCAGTCTACCAAAATGAAAGAATTGGAAGCTCGCCTCAACGCCATTGCTAACAGAAGCGAGCTCCAAGACGAGGGAATTGCCAGGACCTATCCTGCCGAATGGGATGCATCCCCTTATCCTCCAAAATTTTAAGTTCCGATGCTACAAACTTTTGATGGCACGGGATCACCGAACCAACATATTTATCATTTCAAGTCACAGACTGGGAATGTGATATCAAACGACGCCATACTGGCTCGATTGTTTATTGGCACCCTTAATGGAGTTGCCTTTGAATGGTTCAGGTAACTACCTGCGGGCTGTATCCAAAAGTGGGCGGATCTAAAGAGACTCTTCCTATCAAGATTCTTTGAAGATGATACAGAAGTCTTCATCCATACCCTTCTCGCCACTAAGCAGAAGAAGAGTGAGTCCGTTAAAGCCTTCGTCAAAAGGTTTCGAAACATGGCTCTGCGATGTCCGACAGGTATGACACAGTCTACCTTAGTAGAGACCTGTCGACACAACTTGCAGACCGACCTTCTAGCACAAATGAGGGTTGTAGAATGCCGTTCCTAGAGACAACTAATTTCTCAAGGCGAACAGGCTCAAAAGATTATTGCCAGGATTAAAGCTGAAGAACAAAGTAAGCAGGATCAACCAGAGCAATCAGACCAAGCCCAATCTTCTCAGTCAGAAGAGGAAGATACTACGGCCACTGAAGCCAATCCTCTTTAGTAGGATGTTAGGTCTAACAACTATCACGTTAACAGTTACCTCTGATAGTCTAACTCGTTAGATGGTGGCCTACTAGGCAATGTGCCATGTCTACTCCTTTCCCCCCCTGCACTTGTTCAAGACTGGGGGTTGGTTTATTTGTAGTTCATTGGATTATGAATAATAAATTTTCTGAGTTATCACGTTCAATAAAATACCTCTGTCAACCATGAAATTCGTCAAAACTATCATGTTAACAGTTACCTCTAATAGTCTATCAATTTGCTAATCCTCTTCAATAGGATGGTAGGTCCACCAAAACTATCACGTTAACAGTTACCTCTGATAGTCCATCAATTTGCTAATCCTCTTCAATAGGATGGTAGGTCCACCAAAACTATCATGCTAACAGTTACCTCTGATAGTCCATCAATTTGCTAATCCTCTTCAATAGGATGGCTGGTCTACCAAAACTATCACGTTAATAGTTACCTCTGATAGTCTATCAACTTACCAATTTTCTTCAATAGGATGGCATGTCCACAAAACTATCACGATAACAGTTACCTCTGATAGTCAAACTCATCAGGTAATGGCCTACCAGGTGATGTGCCTCTATTCCGACTTCATGGATAGTGCCACACTGGGTGATGTGCCTTGTCTACCTCTTTTTATTTCCCTGCTAAGTCTTAATCAAAACTGGGGGTTGGTTACTTAGAATCCACTCGATTAAGAGTATTGAATCTTTCACATCATCGAGTTAACATTACACTTTTGACGATCGTCACCACCACAGAGTATGAATGCAGCTTGCATCACTCCTAATTCGTCACATTAACAATACACCTCTGATAACAATCAACTTATCAATCCTTATCAATAGGATGATAAGTCCTCAAAATTGCTCAAATCGTAATCTTCCCTAACAAGACACTAAGTCTTCAAAATCTTATTCAAATCACAAGTATCATAATTCATCGTTCCTGATGATAAACTCACATAGCAAGTTTCCCCAGCGAGACGTTAATTCCCAAAATCTTGTGCAATCCTCTTATCATGTTAACACCATATCTCTAACAATCCACTTATCAATCCTCTTTAATAGGATGACAAGTCCACAAATTTGCCCCGATCACAATATTTTCTTGTCATGTTAACATCAAACCTCCGACAATTAACTTATCGTCTCTCTTCAATGGAACGATAGGTCCACAAAAATCATGTCACGTTAATATCACACCTCTGACAGAATCCACTTATCAATCCTCGTCAATAGGATGATAAGTCCACAAAGTTGCTCCCATTGCAACATAAATTCCTGTCATGTTAATATCACACCTCTGACAATCTACTTATCAATCCTCTTCAATAGGATGATAAGTTCACAAATTTGCCATGATCGCAATATTTTCTTGTCATGTTAACACCAAATCTTCGACAATTAACTTTTCGTCTCTCTTCAATGGAATGATAGGTCCACAAAAATCCTGTCACGTTAATATCACACCACTGACAGAATGCACTTATCAATCATCGTCAATAGGATGATAAGTTCACAAAGTTGCTCCCATTGTAACATAAATTCCTATCATGTTAATATCATACCTCTAACAATCAACTTATCAATCATCTTCAATAGGATGGTAAGTCCACAAAGTTGCTCCGATCACAACACAAATTCCTGTCATGTTAATATCACACCTCTGATAATCAACTTATCAATCCTCGTCAATAGGATGATAAGTCCACAAAGTTTCTCCGATTGTAACATTCTCTTGTCACGTTAACATCATACCTCTGACACCTCACTTATCAATCCTCTTTACTAGGATGATAAGTCCACAAAGTTGCTCCGATCGTAACATTCTCTTGTCACGTTAACATCATACCTCTGACTGCTCCGATCGTAACATTCTCTTGTCACGTTAACATCATACCTCTGACAACCCACTTATCAATCCTCTTCAATAGGATGATATAACATCATACCTCTGACAACCCACTTATCAATCCTCTTCAATAGGATGATAAGTCCATAAAGTTGCTCTGATCGTAACAAATTCTTGTCACGTTAATCCCACACCTCTAACAAAATCCACTTATTGACTCTCTTCAATAGAGCGATAGGTCCACAAAGTTGTTCCGATCGTAACAAATTCCCGTCAAGTTAACATCACACCTCTAATGACCAAATCAACTTATCAACTCTCTTCATTAGAGCTATAGGTCCATAAAATACTATTAGGCTAACATCACACCTCTAACAGTCAAACCCCCTAATGAACTTGTTAATCCTTTTTCAATAAGAATAGCAAGTTGTCATTATAAAATCTCCAGCGGATTAAATATTTTCTGTAATTATCCTAGTGATAATAAAGAAAATTTCTGAATTTTACTCTAAGTGAAAATTCATGCCAAGTTAATATTACACATCTGGTGCTTCCAACTATCTTTTAGTGTTTCAAGTAACACAGGAAGAAATAACGACAAAGTCTACGTATTCAACATCGTAGCACCAAAATCCATGCCTTTTATGTATGGGGGACTTTATCTCGATCCCTAATTAGAGATAAGTCTGCATCTAACACATGCTGTCGGGTAGCCTATTCCCGTAATAATGGCAAAGCCTAAGCATTCAATATCGTAGCAGGTCATTTTTAATAACGCCAAAATCCATGCCTTACACGCATGGGGGATTTTATCTCGATCCCTAATTAGAGATAAGTCTACGCCTAACACGTGTTGTCGGTTAGTCTTTTGTCGTAAAAAGAACATCAAAATCCATGCCTCATATGCATGAGGGACTTTATCTCGATCCCTAATTAGAGATAACCCTACACCTAACACGCGTTGCTGGTTAGTCTTTTCCCGTGAAAGTGACAAAGTCTATATATTCAAAATCATAGCATCAAGTCTAAGAGGGTTCATTCTCTTAGCACAACGTTACATGTGAAATGGATTCAAATAATTCACATACTAGCCCGATTCAAACGGTAGTCGATAAAGGCTTATCAAATCCATTGATGGCTGAGGGTTTGCCAAAAATCCTATGTATGTTTGCAGGTCTATCAGCTTAATGGAGGTGAGCCGTGACGTGACGTTTGATAGCTTCTACTCATGAGTAGCTTGTACCGTTGCTACAGTTTCTATTTGAAGCTCATCATCACACATGTCCTGCGTGGAAAATCCCTTCAACCAAGATGCCTTCGAAGCGGGTGAAAAGAACAACTCCTTATGATAAGGAATCAAAAGCTTCAAGATCAGAGTTAAGATCCAAAGTATTCCGAAAATTCGTCCTAGTCAACCGTGAACTTTCGAAAACTTTGGAGGGGGTTATGTAGGCTATCTAAAAATTACTACAGATAGCTTATCCCCATCAAACACCAATGATGAAAGTTACAATCTGACGACTTCCAGAAGATTATAATTTGAAGACTTTCACGTAGATCGATGAAGGTTACAATCTGACGACCTTCACAACAACTGATGAAAGCTCTAATTAACAACCTTCATAATCAACATCGGGAGTTACAATCTGACGACTCTCACATATCAAAGAGTTAAAACAAAGATTACAAAATGACGATCTTTACAACGGTCTGACAGAAAGAGACTACAAATCGATGGTCTCTTCAAACCAAGACATGAAAGTCCTCCCCACGTACCATCATCAAGACGCAACACCAATTCGACCACGGACGCAGGTCAAACCTGGCTACAAACGCAGCTCACATTCAGCTCCAGACGCTGCAAACGCAGCTCAGATCTAGCTATCAACGCAGCTCATGTTCGGCCGCAACACAGCCTCCAAAAGCTGCCAATGTAGCTTTCATCCGCTGCCAAATGCAGCTTCTAACAAACAGCCAAATGAGCTTCCAGCCACTACATCCGAGCTTTCAGACACTACGTTCAAGCTTCCAGACTAGGTGTTTGAACGTAGAATTCATACCAGAACACGGATTTTGCGTTTGACTCATTCAAACACGAGCTGAACGGTTTCAAAACTGTTTCCCACGATCTGAGAGGATCACAACTCCACTCAGGAGTGATTTAAGGGGCGGTTATATCCAATTAGCCCCACTTAGGAGCGAATTAAGGGGGCGGTTACATCCCTTAATCCCTTATAAATAACTAAGAAATCAGCTTAGTTCGGATCCTGGAGCTGGAGCCTTCTCTTTAGCAGCAAAGAAGAGATCTTGGGGGGAATTGCTGGAGCTTTGGAGATCAGCAATATGAGCTTTCTTCATCCTTGGCTTATAGACCGATTTCAGTTAAATCAACTCTTTCATAGAGTTTCAAACTCGTTCAGAGTTCTAAAACTTGTCACGTAAGTTCTCCACAATGTCAAATCGTGAGGAGAAGACCACATTCCAGTGAATCAAGACGTTCAGATCGTCAACGAGAAGCAAACTCGACACGAACACTCGAGGGAAGCATCTCATCGCTACCGTGAAGAACCCAAAATTAAACAAAGGGGAGAATCCTGATTATTCTCCTCTCTTTTGTAATCGGAATTCAAATTGTAATTAAGATCAAGAGAATACAAATTAAATTTCTTTCATTCTTTTTACTACAAATTTTCCACCAAACATACCTATCATGTGACCCCTAGGCGAGATTGGTTTGTATCTTTTGAGAAGCTCGATGGGGGAGTTGTAGTCATGGAAAATGATCAATATGTAGTATTTGTAGGATAGGTACTGTGTGGATTCGGATGCATGATGGAGTAGTTCATGAATTGAGGGAGGTGAGATTCGTTCCTTAGCTGAAGAAGAATCTTATCTCAGTTGGAGCTTTGGAGGCGAAGGGATTCAATGTGACCTTTGAAGATGCTGTAGTAAAGGTTACTAAGGAATCTTTGATGGTGATGAAAGGAGTCTGTAGTCGGAACTTATACTATCTGAAGGGGAGCATCGAGATTGGCCAGGTTGCTTCAGCTATTTCAGAGGCGGACATGAGCAGGCTTTGGCATTATAGGTTGAGGCACGCAAGAGAGAAGTCACTGCAAGCTTTGTGCAAGCAGGGGCTATTGAAGGGAGCCAAGAGTGAAAAAAGTGATTTCTGTGAGCACTATGTTCTCGGTAAGAAAACGAAGGTGAAGTTCGGGACTGCCATTCATAGGACGAAGGGCATCCTGGATTACGTGCACACAGACGTTTGGGGTCCCACCAAGACTGCATTACTTGGTGGTCAACATTGGTTCGTCACGTTCGTTGATGACTATTCTAAGTGATGTTGGGTGTACACCATGACAAAGAAGAGTGAAGTCCTAGATATATTCATGGAGTGGAAGAAGAGATTGGAACTACATACTGGGAGAAAGATCAAGACGTTGCGATCCGACAACGGTGGTGAATATACATCAGACCCCTTTCTGCTGCTATGTCAAGACGAGGGCATAGAGAGGCACTTCACGGTTAGTCATACACCGTAGCAGAATGGGGTGACAGAGAGGCTAAATCGGTCTTTGCTGGAGAAGGTCCGATATTTATTATCACAAAGTGGTTTGGAGAAGATCTTTTGCACTGAGGCTCTCACATATGCGAGCCACCTCATTAATAGGTTGCCTTCATCTGCGATTGAGGGGAAAACCCCTATGGAGAAGTGGTCGGGAAAGCCAGCACATGACTATGACCAGCTCAAGGTATTCGGGTGCCCTGCATATTATCATGTTAGAACTGATAAATTGGAACCTCGAGCTAGGAAGGCCATATTTGTAGGATTCAAGCGTGGTGTCAAGGGATACAAGCTTTGGGATCCAGTTGATAAGAAGATTATGCTGAGTAGGGACGTCACGTTTGATGATACTTCTATCTTAAAGCTTTCCAGCTCTCATCAGGTAGAGAGCGACCCGGCGAAGGAGATATCACAGGTGGTGGAGATCGATGTAGCTCCACATTATCTAGATGGTACAGTTTCCATTAGAGTGTCGACTGATGTGATGCCAGGCGGGCACGATGATGACACGGGGGATACGAGTACTGATGTGCAGGATCAGGGACCGAGGCTCAGGTTTAGGATTCGATTGCGGTTCGGAGACAAAGGAGAAACATACAGATGCCAGTACAGTATGCTGACATAGTTGCGTATGCACTTCCGGTGGAGAGTATCAATAAGTTGGTGCCTACTACATTCAGAGAGGTCGAGCAGAGTTCGGAGGCTGATTTGTGACAGGTGGCTATGCAGGAGGAGATGGAATCTCTTCATAAGAACGATACATAGGAGCTTGTTGAGCTTCCAAAGGGACGGAAGGCAATTGGTTGCAAGTGGGTATACACGAAGAAGGAGGGCATTGAGGGCACTCCATTGAGGTTCAAAGCTAGGTTGGTTGCGAAGGGCTATACACAGGAGGAAGGTATTGACTATAATGAGGTTTTCTCTCTGGTGGTGAAGCACTCTTCGACTCAGATTTTGCTAGCTTTGGTAGCACAGTATGGTTTAGAGTAGATCAGTTAGATGTGAAGACGACATTTTTTCATGATGATCTTAATGAAGAAATATATATGACTCAGCCATTGGGATTCCGAGCTGCAGGGAAGGATAAATTGGTTTGTAGATTAAAGAAATCGTTATACTATTTGAAGTAGTCTCCTCGACAGTGGTATAGGCGATTTGATGGTTTTATGATTGGTCATTCATACACTCGGAGCCAGTTTGATCCTTGCGTATATTTTCACAAGTTGAAAGGAGGTGCGTACATCTATTTGTTGATTTATGTCGATGACATGTTGGTTGCTTCCATTTCCAGGTCAACTATAGATGAGTTGAAAGTTCAGCTTTCAAATGAGTTTGAGATGAAGGACTTGGGCGAGGCGAAGCGCATTTTAGGGATGGATATCGGTAGAGACAAGAAGAAGGCCAGAATTTGTTTGACACAGGTGGCTTATTTGAAGAAGGTTCTACAACGATTTCATGTTAGCATGGATACGAAGCCAGTTAGTATACCATTGGGAGCCTATTTGAAGTATTTAGCTGACCTTTCACCGAAGTCAGTTAAAGATCGAGAGTTGATGTCAAAGACTCCATATGCGAGCGTGGTTGGGAGCTTGATGTACATGATGGTATGTACGAGACCAGATTTGTCACGGGCGGTGAGCATGGTTTTGAGTTACATGCACGATCCAGGAGTGGGTCATTGGAACGCCGTTAGATGGATTTTGAGGTACATTAGAGGTACGCTCAATATTGGTTTGATTTATGGGCGGGACACTACAGGTGGGCAGTCATACATTGGCTATGTTGATTCGGATTATGCCGGAGATTTAGATAAGCGCCGGTCTACTACGGGGTATGTGTTTACTTTGACCCGTGCGCCGGTATGTTGGAGATGCACCTTACAGTCGATGGTGACTTTGTCTACGATGGAGGTAGAGTATATAGTGATTATGGAGGCTGTGAAGGAGGCTATTTAGCTTCGAGGACTTTTGGATGAACTTGGTATATCGCAGTGGTCCGTCACTATTTATTGTGATAGCATGAGTGCTATCTATTTGGAGAAGAATCAGGTTTTTCATGCGAGGACGAAGCATATTGACGTTCGTTATCACTTCGTTCGAGATGTTCTTGAAGATGGTGATGTGGAGATTGTGAAAGTCAACACGAAGGATAATCCGGCGGATATGCTCACTAAGGTGGTTCCGATCAACAAGTTTGATCATTGTCGAGACTTGTTGCACATTCGTGATTGTTGGGGCCGCTGGCGGCCATTTGGGTGAACTACGTTCGGCTTGATTCCTTGTGTAAGAGGATATGTAGGCAGTCTTTCAGATGCAGCCGGTTTGGATTAGTTGGTTTTGATGGGGGTGAGATTGTTTGGACTTTTGTTCGGGTTCCCGACTTGTTGTGGATTAAGTCCGTTGTCATGAATTAACTTCACGACGTACTGGAAACAAATGGGACATTTGGATGCTTTGGTGTCAGCTCAGTTTTGGGAAAACTTCCTCGAGATGGAGAATTGTGAACACGTGGGGGCCCACCCACGTGTTTGAACGCGTTATTCGTAAATGCGGTTTCATTGCGTGGGTCCACCTAGCTACGTGAACGAGTTGTTTCCTCATTTCTGCCTGAACGAGTTCAGCGAGGCGGATGTGGCCTATGAGCTGTAATATAAATACCCATGCTAGGGTATTTTTTGAGGTAGAGCAAGAACAGGGGCAGCGGAAATGGTGTTGATGCAAAGGCAGAGGGAAAAGTGACTGTAGCAAGGAAACACGTCTCCGACTTTGAGATTTTGTGTGCAGTCCTTTTGTGCTTTTGTTAAGGTTTTGTGCATCTCTTTTGAGAGAGTTTTTGTGTGAGGGATCTGAGAGTTTGTGTGAGGGTTTAGATTGAGTGATTATAAACCGTAGTTGTATTCTCTCCCTCTAATAGTAGATCTCCCCCTCCTTGCCCCGTGGACGTAGGCAATCTGCCGAACCACGTAAATTGGTTGTCTCACTATTTCTGTGATTTGTAATAGCTTTTAGGTTTCCTCGACAAGTTAGTCCTAGAAATAATGAGAGGAAGAGCTGATATCTTACTTGGTTGAGATATTTTGCTTAAGGTTCTTGTTTCCTTTGTGAAGCAGGAATTCCTATTGTGATCTGACTCTCATGTTGTGCTGCCGAAGTGCTGCAGAAATTTCCACTGCACGCAACAGAGGCTTTGCTTAATCAGGTCTTTATCTCATTCTGAATCATCTGCCATGCATGTCCGCTATGTCCGTCACATCAGGTACTTCAGGGTTTTATGATTTTGGTTGCTGCAATCATATGACTTCTAAATCTAATTTACTTTTTAATAAATCTCCTCCCTCCAATGCTCCTATAATTCACGCTGCTAATAACTCTAGCATGATTGCTAGTCTGTTGGAACTATCACGACTTCCACACTTAATATTCCTGATACATATCTTGTTCCTCTTCAATCTTGCAATTTTAGCACCCTAGATTGGGTCATGCATCTCTTTCTGGGGTTAAATCCCTTGTTATTGATGGTAGTTTAGGCTCTGTTTCTAAAATTAAGTTCGATTATATGCCATGTCATGTTGGAAAATGGAGCGCTTTACCATTCAATAAATGTGATTCTTTTTCTTCTACGCGATTTGAGTTAATTCACTCTGACATTTGGGGGCCCGTTCCTAATCCTAATCTTAGTGGAGCAAGACATTATGTTATATTTCTAGATGATTTTCATGTTATACTTAGCTTTATTCATTTAAGCAATGATCTGAACTTATTAAAGTTTTTTGAGAATCTAATGATATGATCAAAACTCAATTTTCTCGTAAAATTAAAATTTTTTGATCTGACAAAGTAGTTGAGTATATTGATTCTGTATTTCAAAATATTTTAAAAGAAAATAGGACTCTCCCTCATTGGTCATGCCCCAGTACTTTCCAGCAAAATAGTAGAGCAGAAAGAAAATAGTCATATTTTAGATGCTGTTCATGTGCACTGCTCATTTTTGCTACATTCCCTGAGAAATTTTGGGTAAAGCTATCCTCAATGATGTCTACACTATCAATCATATCTCAACACCCATCGTTAACAATAAATCTCCTTATGAGTGTCTATATAATACCTTACCCGACTATATATCATCTTTTCAAAGTATTCGGGTGTGCTTGTTTTGTTCTTCTCTGGCCTCATGAGTGCACAAAACTTGAACCTCGAGCTAGACTTTGTTGTTTTGTTGGTTATTGTATTGAACATAAAGGGCATTGTTGTTATGATCCCATCTCTAAAGGTCTCCGTGTATCTCGACATGTAGTTTTTTTGGGAACACAAGAACTTTACTTAGACATCTCCCATTAGCATTTCTCCACCATCATAATGCATCTTCATTGACACATCTACAACATGGTATCCTGATATTGTTAACCATAATATATCTGGTGTTTTGGAGAATACTAAAGGGAATTTGAGCTCACATAGTAATCAAATCACTGATGGTCTTGACCTTGTTGATAAATCCTTGGCTTTTACTAATTCAACTCCTGCTTCAATTAAGCCATATATTTCTCAGTCCCTTCCTGATTTGAGTACTGCTTCAATTGAGTCATATCATTCTTAGTCTCCTACAAATTTACAGACTACTGGCTTCACTAGTGTTATTTCTCCACCCCATCATCGATCTACTCGTGTAAGTCAACCACATTCCCAACTTTGTGATTTTCTTTGTTATCATGTTTTTAGCTACCCTTCGTGAGCCTTGTAATTTTTGTGAGGCAAATTCTAATCCTTTATGGTAGCAAGCAATAGTAGAGGAGCTTCATGCTCTACAGAAAACTCACACATAAGACTTGGTTGAGTTACATCTTAATAAATTAATTGTAGATTGCAAATGGATCTATAAGATAAAAACTCACTCTAATGGGTCTGTGGAACATTACAAAGGATACCTTATTGCTAGAGGTTTTACCTAGAAGTATGGTATTGACTATAAAGAAATATTTGCTCCACTTACATGCCATACTTCTATCCTAAATGTCTAAGTTATGGTAAAGTCTTTGTCCTAATTGATGAGCTCCACATACCTCATTCTATACTTCTAAGCTTTTATAGTTTCATTTTCAGCTAAACAACGAAGAAGCATACCTTCTAAAGATCGCCTAAAGAGGACCCCTTCAAAGCAAGTATAATGTATAGCACGCTTCTCAATTTATAATCTCTGGTGACTATCTACAAGAAGAATTTCAGGGTTGAGATAATTTAGTAATGGTCTTTGCCAATCTGTTTCTTCTTTAATGTAAGCTGAAATAGTTATGGATGTTAATATCTTTTGTAGTAATTCTTCAAGTATCGATGATAGTACCTACCTTGCTTCCACATTTATTTGGAGGGTTGTGTTCTAGAAATAGCTAATGAAGCTGCGAGGCTTGCCAAAGCATCTGCCATATGATTATAAGATCGAGGAACATGTTCAATTTGAATTTCATGAAATTGATGAATCAACTCTTGGGCCTTTTGAAAAGTGGGAATTAATTCTTTCTTTTTGACATCATATTTTCCATTCAATTGATGTATAGCTAGTTGTGAATCACAATAAATTAATAATGGATCAAGATGTAAGTCCAATATAATTTGAGACCAATGATGAAAGCTTCATACTCAGCTTCATTATTAGATGATGATGAAGTCAACGTAAAGGAATATGGTAGAGATTCTCCTTTAGGGGTAACAAATATGACACCAACTCCTTCCCTCGTTCCTCGACTAGCTCCATCAAAATACATGCCCATGAAGTGGCTATGAAGGTAGTCATAACTTCGTCATTAGTAAAATAATCTTCATTCTCTTTTTCTCCTGGAAAAGTATGAATGGCTAGAAAATTTGTTAAAGTCTGCCCTTTAATAGCCTTTTGAGATATATAGATAATATCGAATTGAGTCAAGAACATTGCCCATTTTACTAAACGACCTAATAAAACTAATTTTCTATGAATATATCTTAGAGGATCTACCCGAGATACTAAATGAATAGTATTCTCTAACATATAATGTTTAAATTTTTCTGCTGCAAAAACTAAAGCCAAATATATCTTCTCCATATCATGATAGTTTTATTTTGCTCCCAGCATTACATGACTTAAATAATATAGAGCAACTTTCTTTCCTTCATCATTAACTTGGGCTAATAATACCCCAGAGACATTGGTAATGCGGCTGTGTATAATATTAAAGTACGCCCTTTAATGGGAACCTCCAACACAGGTGAGCATGTTAAATATTTTTTTATACTTTCAAAAGCATTTTGACATCCTTATCCCATTTAAAAGAAGCTCCTTTCTTCATTAGTCGTGTACATGGCTAGCACATACCGACTAAATTAGCAACAAAACGCCGAATATATGCAAGCCCGTCATTGAAGACTTTTCAATGCATGTAAGTTTTGAGGTTGTGGTATCTCAATGATAGCCTTTATCTTTGTTGGATCAATATCAATTCTATCTTTGCAAACAACAAACCCTAGAAACTTTATTGATGAGACACCGAAAGCATACTTTGTTGGATTCATCTTTAATTGATGTCTCCTTAAGCACTCAAAAACCAAAGAAAGATCTTGTAAATGTTCATTTCTTCTATACTACATCTTCACCACAACGTCATGAACATAACACTCTACTTTATCATGGAGAAGATCAGTAAAGATCTTAGTCATAGCTCGCTAGTATGTTGTGTCGGTATTTTTAATCCAAAAGGTATTACTTTATAACAGAAGATACTTGTCATTGTCCTGAAAGTGGTAAACTCTTCATCTTCTGGCGCCATACGAATTTGATTGTATCCTGAATATCCATTTATGAATGATAACACTTCATGGCCTGTAGTGGAATCTATTAATAATTCTGAGATGGAAAGAGGAAAATCATCCTTCGGGCAAGCTTTATTTAAATCACAAAAATTAATACAAACAAAGTTTTTTCTATTTTTCTTTCTAACTGGAATTATGTTAGCTAACCTTATAGGATATTTGACTTCTCTGATAAAGTTAGCAACAAGGAGTTTGTCAATCTCAGTAATCATTTGAGATAGTAATTCTGGTCAACAACGATGTTGTTATTGTTTAATAGATGGGGGGGGGGGGTTAGTCAATTGAGACATTTTCATGCGAGGTGAGATAATTGTTAATGCGGAATAATTTTTTGCTAGTGGGGTATTTTAGTAGGATAATTAGAAATAATTTTGTAAAGCATGATATTTTGATAAAATAACTTTGGATAAATTTTTATAATCATGAAGTATATATATTTATACATTTTGAGGAAATAAATACTATTTATGTATTTTTATATCTTACTATTATTGATTGATAATTATTTACGAGAATGTAATTTACTATTAAAAAAAGGGAAAATTGTGTCTAGGCCCCACAATCGAGACCTTGATGTGGCCCAGCCCCACCAATTAATCCCGTTGGGCTTAAGCCCCAAAATGGTGTTTGTTGTGTGGTCCAACCCCTTTAGCCCTCCTTTATACATACACACTGCATATTTTGACAAAACTCCCAAAAATGCCATCTTCTCTCTCACAGGAAACCGGCTACAAGGCATTAAATGATCACTGATCTCTCCCATCGCAGTTAAGACGAGGAGACAATAAAAATGGGGGGGGGGGGAGATGGGTTCCCTCCGTTACTGCTCCGCTTCTCCATCATGGGTTATAAATTATCTTATTTTAACTCTCACTCTCCCATTTATAAAGTTAGGGTTTTTTTCCTTCAACTTTCAACAACCTGTATGAGCTTTAAATCCCCTCAAATACTCCTCATAACTGTCTCCATAACTCTCAACCATCCCCAATGGCCGCCAACGACTTGATTTGTATGGTGTCTTTAGGTGAGAAGGACATATTCTTGAATCTATGCTTGACAACAATGTTTTATGAACTGAAATTTGATGTGGCTGAAAGACTGAATGTACTTGAAGAAGCTTTATCCTTGATACATAAATCTGAAAGATAACCCAACTTGAGTTTTTCAGTTAATAATGAAGATGACTTGAAGTGCATATTGGAGTACAATCGAAATGTTGGCTATACGGAGATTCACATGCAAGCTGCTGTTAATACTGCTGTTAATATAGAGTGTTCCAGTTCTGAAAAACAGAAAGTTATTAGTGAAATGTAAGTAATTAATGAACTCTTTACAACATTGGGCTTTGTGTGATGTGAGTACATCCATTTCAGGTTTTAAGGTTCTGTTGGAACAATTTAAGTGTTTTTTCCCTTCATCTTTCCAAAACCCCTTATGCTCTTTAAATCCCATCAATTTCACTTCATAATTATTCGCATAACTATCAACAACCCCCAACAGCCGCCAAATACTTAATGTGCACAGTGTCCTTGGGCGTTAATGCTTTATTCTTCCTCTTTCAAGTGCATGTAGGATCACAATATTTACACTTGTTGTACGGAGATTCAAATGCAAGTTTTTGATAATATAAAGTGTCCTACTTCTTAAAGAAAGCACAAAGTTGTTACTGATTTATATATAAACAATGAACTCTGGTAAAAACTGGGGTTGTGCGATATAAAAAATGTTATTTTAGTTTTCGATGCGTAGTCAAAAAACATAGTTATCATCTTTGATGGTTAATGTTAACTCTTCATCTTTTATATTAAGTTTCGACGAGATATGTTATCCTTCACGTGAACATGTTAACTTTCGTGTGATCATGTTAACTTTCATCGTAATGAGTTAACTATACATTGTGTCTGTTAATTTCCACTGCACTTTTTTAATTTATATGGAAAATGGTTAATTTAAAATATCAGAGGACAATGTTATATTATAGTGTACAAGATATCTCACTGGTTGATTAATTTGTGTAGCAGTGATGCCTCTTTAAATAAAGAATATTGTCATCCTCCTCCTCGAGGAACTGTTTTCAATTAAGAGAGAATCCAAAATGATTGCCCGTCTGGTGAGATTGTAATGAGAGCTGATGATATTCTCAATAACACTTTGAGCATTCCTCAATGGTGGCACACATCATTAACTGAAAAGGCCAACAATTTGAAATTGTAAATGATTTGAGACTAGCTTTGTAATACTATTTTATGGCGAAAAAGTTTGACTATGAATTTGTAAAGAATGAACCTAAACGTATCTGAGTTATTTGTTGATATAAGGAGACATATGGATGCCCTTGGATGCCATTTGCATCTCCTGTTAAAAATGAAAAAAGAATTGAAATTAAAAGGTTTGTGAATAAACATAGTTGCGGACAACATACTAACTTGTCAGGCTAATCATGGGCATCTCGTAGATTTATAACAGCCTAATTACGACATGTCTTAAAGGTTCGACGTGAAATCCGCCCAAAAGATGTGCAAAAGGACTTCCTCTCTCGATATGGATTAAGACTTGAATATAGTAAGATATGGTGGGGCAAAGAAAGAGCGCAAGAGGCTATGTACGGTGATAGTTATGAGTCTTACGATCAGTAAGATATGGTGGGGCAAAGAAAGAGCGCAAGAGGCTATGTACGGTGATAGTTATGAGTCTTACGATCAATTAAGATGGTAAGAAAGAGCGCAAGAGGCTATGTACGGTGATAGTTATGAGTCTTACGATCAATTAAGATGGTAAATTTTACAGTTATCTGTTTAAATGTACAAATTTTGATTGTAGTCACTCCACCCATAATGTTAGTAGTTAATTTATCGTGCAATATATTTCCCTTAGATGCTTTATGTTAATTTTTATTAATATATATTTCAGCTATCACCGTAGACTGTTATGTTTTATAAAAAATTGTGAGCTTTTATGTTAATATATATTACCCTTATGTTCCATTGTATTATATGAATTTGAAATGTGGTCTCATTGTGATACAGGTTTGAGCAAAAGGTGAAGAAAACGAATCCAGGAAGCTACATTTGCATTGATTAGAATGAAGGAAGGTTCATAAGATTGTTTATACGTTATGCTGCTTGCATCGTTGGTTTCTTAAATGTGTGTAGACCTCTATTATTTTTGGATGAGACATTTTTGAAAGACAGATACAAAGGCATGCTCCTGAGCACCATAGCATATGATGGAGACCAAGGGATATTTCCACTTGCGTATTGCATATGTGACCAATTGAATGTTGATAATTGGAGATGGTTCCTTTAAGGCCTGTGGTCCATACTATATGAAAGGCCAGACCCATACAATCATTCACATCAATTGGTTATTATTTCTGATGCCGACAAGGGGATTCGAGAAGTGGTGAAAGAATATTTCCCTGAAGCAATTCACTCAAGATGTGTTCTGCACTTGGTTGAAAAGTTTAGATTAAAGCTAAAGGCTTTGGGGATGAAGGCAAAGGACACACAAGTTTTGGGGAATTTGCTCCAATCAGCTTGCTATAAAGACACTGTTGCGGAATGGAACGACTACATGAAGGATATATATGAGATGTCTCCAGCTGTATATGAGATTGCAATTAACTACTCGCCAGAGCATTGGGCAAATGCGTTCTTCCCTGGCATTAGGTACTGTACTCAATCATTCTAAGTGACTTTTCCCTTCTGTAGGTTAACTATCGCTGATATATGTTAACTATCTAGCTTGTATGTGAATATTCCCTTCTGTAGGTTAACTATTGCTGATATATGTTAGCGTTTACCAATATATGTTAACTTTCATATGGTTATGTTAACTTTCCCTATTAAAGGTTAAGTTTTGTGGCTACGTGTTAATCTTATTATATATTTGGTGTTGACCATACTTTTTATTATCTTGATGTTTGCAGATATAGTCATGTAACCTTTAATGTTACAGAATCCTTTAACAGCTGGATACGTGATGCTCGATTGTCTCGTATCTTGCAAATGGTGAAGCATATCTGCAGACAAATTATGACTCACATGAACAACAGACGCATAATAGTTGATAAGTGGACAAGCTATCTTTGTCCTAAAAATGAGGAGATTGTTAGAGAACATATGGAAAAAGGATCTACTTTAGAGATTTAGCAATCTAGAGGTGATATATTCGAAGTGCAATCACATAGAACCACTCACGTTGATTTGGCGAAGAGGACATACACTTGCCGTGCTTGGGACGTAACTCGTATTCCTTGTGTGCATGCTTGTGTAGTCATCATTTATATGAAAAGAGAGGTATATCAATATTATGACTAGTTCATGTCCGTAGAAGCATTTAATAAGAGCTACGATGAAATATTATATCTCATACCAGATTATGAGAAGCGAAGTGTGCCTAGGGATGAAATCTAGATTTTGCCACCAATTACCACGAAGAGGAGGGGAAGAAATAGAATAAGACGCATAAACAATAGAACCATCTTGGAACGTCCAGTCAAATATGGTTGATGTAAAGCTGAGGGGCACAACCGAGCAACTTGCAACCAGTCCATCGGTGATTAGTGTGTTATGCTTCTTACAACAGGAATGTCGCTAGAGAAATATAAGTTGTATTTAAGTTTACATTATATATCGTGGGACAGTTGTAATCTGCTGCAAGGCAGCAAGATGTTTTGAATTTTGTACTTGAACATGTTAACATATAACTATATCTGTACTACTACTAGTTTTAGCTAAAGTGAATACCCTTTAGCCCCAAAATTTGAGTTTAAATGATTGCCCGTTCTCAAATCTAGGTGACTATTCAACAGCTAGCTAATTAACTGTTCTAATAGACATATTCCAACAGCTAGTTATTTGTTCCAATATGCAATATATAATGTTATGCAAAGCCCAGGTAAAACCTTATCTTTTGTTCCTACCATCCTTGTTCCAATATGCAATATATAATGTTATGCAAAGCCCAGGTAAAACCTTATCTTTTGTTCCTACCATCCCTTGAAAACTCATTTTGAGATTGTGAGATGAAGACTGAGGAGGGCTCTCAAGTACTAGAAGAGGTATGTTGTTTCTACAAAATTCCATCCCCCCTCAAGCAGTGCAAAAATAAGATCAACAAAGGTAGATACTATTAGGGATGTGCAAAGTTCCCAAATAGGTAATGCAAGTTTTTTTGCTTGGGCTTACAATGCTAATGCAATGAAGGAGAACATGGTCTTTCACCAAGAATTACCTGTTGAAGATGAGATAGCAGTCAAAACAAAACAGTTGAAGAAAGCATTGAAGCAATCGAATCGTGAAGTTGAAAAATAGAAAACTTGTTTGTTCTTTCTATGTTGCTTTTGTATGGTTCTAATTTGCTTAAACATTATGATATGCAAGTTGAAAATGAACTGAAACATGTGCTGTTCATAATATTTACACTATGGTATGAAAATTAAAGCTTGTTTTATGAAAGTTTATTGAAGATCGACTTGTAAACTTTTACTGAAAGTGGTTAACTTTTAGTGCTATTTGATCTAATCCAAAGTGGTTAGCTTTCAGGTTGCCCTGGTTAATTAAAGTGGTTAACTTTTAGTGCTATTTGATCTAATCCAAAGTGGTTAGCTTTCAGGTTGCCCTGGTTAATTTTACTCAAATTGGTTATATTTGATCTAATCCAAAGTGGTTAGCTTTCAGGTTGCCCTGGTTAATTTTACTCAAATTGGTTAACTTACAGTGCATCGTGTTAACTTTTGCAGAGTCTGATTAACTTTAGCTGAGACTGGTTAACTTCTGCTAAAACTGGTTAACTTTCAGCAACATATGTTAACCTATGCTGAAACAGGTTAACTTTCAACATTTGCAGTCATTTAGCAGTTGGCAGTAGAAATACCTTAACAAAAAGTTTCAAACTTTCATCGATTAAAGCTTGTTCAATTAATATACAATCATAATATTTTGTTCCCATCGTCAACCAGTTTTAATTCCTACATTTTGATAACACTTTCACCCATCCTGTGCTGTAAAATAACATATACAAGACTACATTTGTTCCCATAGTTAACTTGTTCAATTACTACATAATGATAACACTTTCACCCATCCTGTGCTCCAATCTCCTCTTGATGTATATGTTCCCGTCCTTCCACGAGAAGTTCGGCTGCAAGCCTGGCACGAATGATAGCAGAATTGTCTCCTGGATTAGTTACCTGAATCATATTAGCCCCATTGATTATAGCCTTCATGTATATGGGAACGAAAAGCCCACAATTAAAACTACAATACGGAGATACAAATAATAGTTGTGAATAAAGGTTCCTTCACTATCAACCAAGCGTATGCTAAAATCATCAACAACAGGAATACCCTCATTCAGCAACTTGATCAGAGCCTCCTCCTTCTTCTTGATTTTCCTATTCTTTTGAAAATCCCAAGTGCATTCACCATGCTTGCAGTAGTACCTGATTTTTTTCCTATCATCCTCCTTGTGGTGTGAAATTATAATTATATCTGGATGGGTTATCTTCTTCTTTTCTTCAGTGAAAGGTGTTCGGACTAGCTGAGAACGTGTTCTGATTCTGGTACTTGGTCCCCTTGTCCCCTTGGAAACAACTTTCTTCGATCTCTTTTGATAAACTTATAGCAAGTTTTTCTCGTCCACTCTCATCTCCACCACTTTCTCTGCACTTCTCTTCTCTTCTTCCTTCTCTTTCTCATCCACTCTCATCTCCACCACTTTCTCTACACTTCTCTTCTCTTCTTCCTTCTCTTCCTTAATCATGTCCTGCTCTATCTCTTCGTCTTTCTCATCTACTTTTATCTCCTGCTCACTATCTTCCTCTTCAAAGTACTCCTCTCTATCTTCCTCATTCTCATCTATATCTGTATCTTCCTCTTTCTACTCCTGCTCTTTATCTTCCTCAAACAGCTCTTGCTCTCTATTTTCTTCTTTCTCGTCCTCCTCATTATCTTCCTCTCTCTGCTCCTGCTCTCTCTTCCATCTCTTCTTCTTTATCTTCCCCTCCCTTCTCTTCATCCTCGTCTTGGTCAACTTTATCTACCTCCTACTCAGATTGTGATACATCCTCCGTAATATGAGAGGCTTCCTTACTAATATTACACACATCATCATAATTGAAGCAATCAACATCGTCACCCTTGACAGTGCTATCTACACTACTTTTCCTCTTGGACATAACAGGCTCCACATTTTTGTTCAGGTCATCAGAATCAACCAGGTCAGCAGTTCCTTCGCACTTCTCCAATTTCCTATTCAGCCTATGTATCTCCTTAGAGCAAGCATCCCATTGAAGGCTCTTACTACGCTTTGTGACATAGAGAAATTTCCAATTTAATTTGGCCGTATTCCTCCAAAACTGAATTTGCTGATTAATGGTTATCTTCTCTATTTCATCTTCTCTTTCAAGCGCTTTACTAATATGATGGGAGACAATCTGAAAAAATATCCAAGTCCCCATTACCATGTAAATTCACAAAATTAAGGATAAAAGTTATGAAAAGCTAACATGTTAATCTGAAAACTAACATGAGCACAACTTCATGAAAGATAACATAAAATGTTAGAAGTTATCATGATTGTTAAGTAATTATATGTACTAACATGCTCATGAATATTGGGCACTAACTCAACATGAAACAATGTAATTGTCTTGTACAATGAAACCAAACATGAAACCACCATAGCAATTTAATAATGAATTAATGATGAAATTTTCAAATTTCAACTAATATAAATAAGGAAAAATCAGTAAAGAGTCATTGTGCTTACGTATCCTACGGATGAGCTATTTAGTCCGCCATTCACTCTGGCTTGTTTATCATCCTTTACCTTTTCTATCTTCTCCTTCTTCCTCGGCAGTGAAACCACCATAGCTTTACTCTTAGATGATATAAGTCTCATTCTTACTTCTCCAAGACGAGTGTTACCCTCCTTCCCGCTGGGCTCCCTTAGAGGGTATTTCTCACCCCTGAGCTGCTGTTTAAAATTGGTTTATCCTTAATTTTAATGTTTGCTTTTTTTTGCCTTGGAGACAATTGTCTCCCTCCTCATCAATCCAGTCATCCCTTCGACCCTTACCCAATTGGTCAATGGAGGCTTCCATCTCAAGTTTAGTACTGGTTTTTTAATCCCTGTCATCTCATACTACCATAGCTGTAAAAATAGAAGCAACAAATATTTGTCATAATTTTCCTGATTGTCAAAACTCTCTATTCAACTTTATTCTAAATAGCTAACTTTCAGAGTTAAAAGGTTAACTTTCACTAATACAGGTTAACATTAATGAGTACATAACTTTCAGAGTTAAAAGGTTAACTTTCACTAATACAGGTTAACATTAATGAGTACATGTTAACTTTCAATTAAACATGTTAAGTTATCAGGTTTCCATGTTAACTTTTATGTTTACATGTTAATTTTCACCAAATCCTGTCAACATTCAATCTTGAACATGTTATCTAATGCCTGTAACCAAAACTATTAATAACTAAAACAAATGGTAAACCATATATGAGCATGCAACTTACAGGGATAAGTGGCATGCATCCGGGTACGTAAGTAACCCCTGGCTTCCTCAACCCTTCAATGACAATTTGAATGTCTCTCTTCGTATCGTCAAAAATAAATTTGCCCCAAGCAATGCTCTTCACTCTCTCAATACTATCAACATATTGAAACAACAATCTTGGGATTCCTTGCGAGCTATTCGGACACCAAATCATTGAACACTGGTACAAAATCTGAAGAAGCACAAAATCCTCAATGTCCTTATTATCACTTGACTCAACAAGTGACTCCAGTAACTCTTCAACATATTTCCTCATGCTACCAGCTTCTTCTGTAGCCCTGGCCTTTGCCTTTGCCTTGTCCTTCAACATTTCTTTCTTATCTTCAAAGAACTCCCTCCAAAGCCGGTTGTGAGGGTCTCTATTCCCATAGATCAACTCCCCATCAATAGGAAAGCCCGTGTGGGTTTGCACCCACTATTCATCAAATTTGACTGAAACTAGAGACCCTATTTGGGGATCGGGAAAAGAGAATTTATCAGTTTTGGCATCATAATGACTGAGCACATGCTCTAGTGCTCGTCGATCATGTTTTGGGGGTCCGAAGAATACATAATGCTCAAAGTTAGTGCCCTTGTAGGCATCCCAATGCCACTTCTTCATTTTTGGTGAAGTTTTTGCATGAATATACAATACGATCTGGAACATGCACTAGGCCTTATATCACCTACAGCATCAACTTTCCTGCATGAACAACAAATTGTTCAAATTCAAATTAGGTAACAGTTAACAGTAAATGCATTAACTAATTACAAGTTAATATTTATTAACATGAATAGCTAATAGTTAACACTTAAGGGTAAACGTCCACAACATATGAGAATTATTAACCTTCATTGCTCCAAAAGTAAGAACCTAGTTTTACACTACAATAACTAGTTTCTGACCAATATTTTCTCATTAACAGAACCAATAAACCTTAATTAAATACAAATCACTCAATTAAATTAATTAAATTCAAAATCTCACAATTGGGAATTTACTTCTTCTTTGAGGTGAACGCTTCTTTCACCGAGTGCTTCCTCTTCCCCTCTCGATTTTCCAGTACCCTTTTCATGCTCAATAGGGTTTCCGTTGCCTCATTACTCTCCTCCTTCTCAGAGGATGTCAGAGGAGAACCACCGGCGGGATATATGAGGGCATAGGCGGAGGCGGAGGCGGATAACCTTGGCATTTCCTCCTTCGCCAATCGCATCGAGCGTCGCCGGTGACAAAGCACTTCCGTCTGTGTTTTTTCTCCTTCACCCTTCTCTTCCACAATCTTCTCGCCCTTTTTTCTTAAATTTTTTTAGGCATTTTTCTGTGTGGTTTTCCTGGACGCTTGAATGAATTATGGTTTTTAAAATGGGTCTCGAGATGAGCTTGTTTTGCGGAGAGCGAAGAGGGAGAGAGAGAGAAGACAGCCTGATTTTGGGGGGAACAGGGAGAAAGGGTAGTTTTGGGTTTTTGTCTTTTTTCTCTGTGTGCGGTCTGGGAAATGTAAAAAGGGCTGAAACATAAGAATGTTGGGTATTGGGGGCTTTGGCACCCAAAATATAATACAAAGGGCCTACTCACATCCCCTTTAATATTTTAGGGGCCTAGACACAATTTTCCCAAAAAACTTTCAGTTAGACTATAAAATATTAACAATTATAATTATAATATATGTTGTAGCTTTTTTATTTTTTAATTATTATTATAGTACAAGTCTTGAAATTTTTTTTTGTTTCCCTCATCTCTCAATTTTATTGTTTAATAAATTATGGATTGATACAATCTTTACTTTTAAATTAATTGTATAATTATAATATTTAGTAAAAAAGAAAATATTATAGATGACTAAGATAAGATAAAATCTAACCTGACAGTATGGTCTAATGATGGTGATGACCATAGTAGGAAAGAAGTAAAGAAAAAAGAAATATAAAAGATGAAAATAATAAAATAAATAGGAGTTATAGTTTTTTACCATATAGTTCAAACTAAAACTTGGGATAATTTGAGAAACTAGAACTCTTATTTTTGTATAGATAAATAAAAAAAGTGGGACAAGTTTGTACAATTATCCCAATTCTAGCTTTGTTAGAGTTCTAGTTGACTAACATTGTAAAATTTTATTCTAGTTTTAGTTTTAGTTGACTAACACTATAAATTTTATCCCATAAATTATCCTAGTTCTAATTTTGAGTTCTATATGACTAACCCCCCACCCCAAGTGATGTACAAATACATTTGGATCAAGCCTATGCATTTCCTTATAACTCCAAGCAAAGACATCTTTGTTCTCTGATAAGAAGGGTTTGTATTCATATTTTTCTTCGTTGCACATATGAGCACTAATGAATATGGTAGTGCCAATATTGATTTCCTCTAATTCCTCAGTTGTACCTTGTCCTCCTTGTTCTAATTGAGATGGGGCTAGCTGCAAATCCACAAGTTCTTAAGATGATGTCATGTAGACTTCATATCTCAAACCTTTCATAGTAGAAGATAATCTTTTGTCATAATAAAGAGTGTCTCTCTGTTCTTAACTAAGCATCTCTTTAAAAGGTACAAGTGAACCCCCTCTATTAATCAAAGTAAAAGTTAATTTTATATCATAACCCATTTTCTTCATTATATCAACTGCTTTCTGATCATAAAGCAAAATAGGGAGGCAATGTTGTTCCTTCATCATTGGAAGAAGAAGCCAGTACAAAGGCTATAGATTGTAAGCTGTTCACATCTTTCCTTAGACCACTAGGCTTCTTATCTTGATTAGAATAAAAAAAATCTCATTCTCAAGTATTTGAAAGATAGGGTCTTCATGTTTTATTTGTTCTCATGGTATGTAATGATGACTTTATTCCATTGTGAGCTACTTTTTTGAGGTATAATTTTATTACCTTTGAAATCAATTCCTTTGATCTCCTTGGCAACAACACCTTCGAGGTAAGATTTGGCATCAGCGTAGAAAGCTCTTGCAGTTGTGAAGGGTTGTGTATTTGTAAATATTATTCTAATTTTAACTTCAGATGTTTTATACTTGAAGCATTAATGCAAAGAGGATGATATCACATCATGTTTATGCAACCAAGGACGCTCTAATAATGCATTGTAAGTTGTGAAGGCATCAATCACATGAAAAAGAGGAGTAGAAATCTACCCTTGAAATCATAAGATCAGACACATAGTCCTCAAAACTTGTTGCCCTGTTTGATTAAATCCCTTGATGATGATGTTATTTCTTGTAAGATTTCTTATAATATACACAGCCTTGTCAATGTTCTTAAAGGGATTAAATTTATAACAGATTCAATTAATTGGAGTATCTTCTAAATCAACCATGACTAATAAAGAGCGATTATGAAGCTTTGAACCCAATAGAAGGTCTTCATTAGTGAATTCAATAGTTAAGACTTCAAGACAATTGATATTCGCATTAGCTACTTCTACCCTATAGTTATTAAGAAATTGCACCACAGTAACAAATGCTTTTTGCAAGTTAGAAGACAAACACAAAGCATCATACACTAAGAAGGAATGATATTCTTTAGATGTGCAAGTACATTATATTTGACAATCTTAAAAGGATCCACCATCTTTTTAGTTACATTATCAGGAGGCAGAACCTTTTCCTTGTATGGTGTGATGTACTCAGGAGGAGGACGGATTTTTTTTGTCTGAATTTCAAAGCAAGTGGTAATATTAACGTCAGAAGTTTTTTCTAGAAAGCATAAGGGTCTGTCATCTCTTTTCACAACTCCAAAATTATTGCAATACAAATCATCTACCTAAGGGATATTATTATCCACCACTTGAGGCTTGTCAATGTAAAGTTCACAAGAAACTCTTGCAATGAGTCCTTTAATTTCCTCCTTTAGCATCACTTTACTAAGTATCTTGTATTTAGGAGCTCTTTTCTTTTTGGGACAAGGATAGGGCTGGCAATGGTACATAATTCCATTCCAACCAATTCATGTACCAACCGTACCAAATACGTTGGTATACCATTAAATTGGTACATGATACACGGTACAGTATACCGTACCAGCTTCAAAATATGGTACGATAGGTGGTACACATTTTCCTCTACCATGGTATACCGTACCTACCAACTTATATTATATTAAATTATTTAATATATAAATTATATATATATCCTTAAATCTCAACCATAGATTTAGGGAAGATAAATCTCAACCGTACCTACCAAATACGTTGTCTAACTCTTCTATTTCACATTCATTTTATGACACAATTGGTGGCTTGCAAATGAACATTAACTAGCATACATGCAGTTTTCGTTTGATTAATTAGGTTCAAGTTATTTTGCTGCTTTATATGGTTTTTTCCCTAATCATCTAATATGATTTCTCACTTCAATATAATGTACAGTGTCATGGAACTAGTTGATGCTGGTGTCCCCTTACCTACCTTAGCACCGATCAAACAGACTATAACTCAAGTTGAAGGCGTGAAGGTATATCTTAACTCCTATCAAGAACTTGGTTGCCCATTGTCTCTTAAAATCATACCTCTATTACATGCATTACTAGTTTTTGTTACCTTTTTGATAATATGATATTGCCTGTAATTCCTTTTTGCTTAAGCAAATTATTGTCGAATCAATGACTGGTTAGTTTCTTTGAGACTTAATTATATGTGTTTCTATAATGATGGTGTATTGCAATACTGCTAATGACTGGTTAGTGGTTGCCTATGGTTATTAGCAATCCCAGAGCTCATCATACATCACACTTTACCAACCGTGGCAGGAAGCCAGAAAAGCTGTTGGATGCGCTAGAAAAGGCGAGGAGCGAACTCGTTGAAGCAGTGAATCGAAAGACAGCAACATGAAAATATAATTGTAAGAAACTTGGTATAAGCTCATATATGTATGAAAGATCTTAGAGCTTCTACAGACTGACTAGCAAAAGACATACTTGGTAGAAACCCAATACCAACCGTACCAACCGAGTACCAACCGTACCAAGTAGTTGGTATACCAACGTTATTGGTTGGTAGAAATGGTGAATTTTTCCTACCAATTATATATTGGTTGGTACTTGGTACTAGGAAAATGTAATTGGTATACCTACCAATCCAGCCCTAGACAAGGAGATCGAGATGCCTCCATTAATATAGGGTTGTTCCTTACTGCTCTGATACTTTCTTTAAATACCTGTCATTTTTTTATTTCTTGCTGACATAGGATTTACCTTAATTGGTATAGAGTTCTTCAGGTTCTATCTATTGTAGATAGTAGGATTTTTGATAAGGTAGAATCTTGCCTCAGTATCAAGACTGACATTATCCTACTGGGTTTTACATCCTTGGTAAATAAACATTTCTTTACGTGAGATAGTGGAGATTGTCTTACAAAAAATGTGAGGAAAAGAAAAGGGGTTGGAGTTCTAGTTTTCTTCATTACTGTTGGTGGAGATGAAGGAGATATCAATTCTTTCATATGGATTAGATGACATGACACCCTTGATGGGGTCATTGGTGATGATGAATCTTCCATGGGATAGTATGATGGTGGGACATAAGAGACTACATATGGTGATAACGTTAAAGAGTCTATGCACTCAGGCAAAACTTCTTCCTCTACTTGACTAATAGACACCATACTCGTAGATTGTTTTCCTTTCTTGAAATTTTTAAGCAATACAGAATTAATGGTTCCATCATCAATCATCTCTTGAACTCTATCTTAAAGACAAAACTCTTTTCTAAGGTAAACTCTTTTCAAAGTGCGCCCTAGCATGCAATGATACTTGCAATATTATCTATCATCATGCCTTTAGCATTTTTATTTACTTTGCGAGGTTTAGGAAATTGTACAAGCTTCGTCGCGATCAATCCCTTGAAGAAATCCTCAACTATTTTTTTAGGAAAGGAGTAACTCCCTTTCAAGTCTATCTTTTAGACTATCTCGGCTTCCCTACACTATTAAACTTTGAATTCTTTGACTAGACATTAGCCTCATCACTAATGGCTTCATCACATGCTTATCCTTATTATGGGTGTGATCGTTCTTTCCTTTGTCTACTGCATGTTCAAAGAATTTATAGTTCCCTTTGTTTGAGTGACAATTCAACTGATTGAGATAATTATCAATATCAGTTGATTTAAATGCCAACTCTTCAAAAGTCATAGGCCGTATCCCTTGAATGTGAACTACCATCTATGGTCAAAGATTGTTCATGCACATCCTTGCGGACTCTAGTTTTGTGATGGGCTGAGGACAACAGAGTATGTTGTGTTACCACAGATGGCTCCATCACATGCTTATCCTTATTATGAGTGCAAACTTTCTTCCCTTTGTCTACTCCATGTTCAAAGAATTTATAGTTCCCTTTGTCTGAGTGACAATTCAACTGATTAAGATAATTATCAATATCAGTTGATTTAAATGCTAACCCTTCAAAAGTAATAGGCCGTACCCCTTGAAGGTGAACTACCATCTATGTCAAAGATTGTTCATGCACTTCCTTGTAGACTCTAGTTTTGTGATGGGCTAAGGACAACAGAGACTCAAGTTGTTGATGAAATCAGATGCCCTCTCATTATGAGCTTGTTCAGTCTGAGTTAATTTATTGTTTCTCACAACCCTTAGAGTATTATAGAAACATTATAAGAAGGCTTATTGCATCTACTCCTAATTTCTTATTGGCCTAGGTAGAAGCTTGCTATACCAAGTGAAAGCAGGACTTGAAAGTATTTGAATAAATTGTCTTAATAGAAGAGTCCTATCATGAGTGGTATCTTAGCATGCTGCTAGAAAATGAGTGATGTGCTCATGTGGTGAACCATTCCTCTTGAATTTTGCAAATTGAGGTTATCAATAAATTGCAGGGAGGGGAATCATGTCAATCTCAGCAGGATAAGGCTTTGTACAGCTTGGTCCCATTGCATACTAATTTTGCATTAACTGTGCCCTAAACCTAGAGTGATGAGTCTCTGTAGTTTATTAGAGAAAATGTAGTTGATTGATGTCGAACACCTGAAACATTATTTATTAGAGTGGAAGGATTTGCAAAGGTTTGTGTCCTAAGTTGATCAATTTCTTCTTCTTTCTATTGGAATTCTCTTTGAAGTTGTGCCAATTGATCATCAAGTGAAGTCTCATCAGTTGTTAAAACTTGTTTTGCACCTAGTAAATTAGGTTCATATTCTTTTTATATACTACAAGTGGTATCGTTAGAGTGAGAATAAGAATAAGAAGAAGTAGATAATTTATTATCATTATTTTCAACTCACAAGATACATACTGTGACCTTTACTGACTTCTTGCCACAGTTTGATGATTTGGTACAATGTCTCCTCTTAAAGTACATATCTCCCTTGTCATCAATCATCGTGTTAATACACGTTGTCCTCCCGGAGTAAATGCTGGTTCATACTAATGAGTTGGTTGTTGATAATACTGATGTTGATGATGGGTGTCTTTAGAATGTTGATGAGGAGTAGAGTCTTGCCTTTCATTTTTTTTCGGGGCAAGACACGTTACATATGATGTCCGAAGAAATATCTCACTCTGATTCATGATGAGTTGGTTTTGAAAAATGATATCAAGGAGAATTGCTTCATTCCCAATAATCTTCATTTGGCCTAGACACATGGCTCCAAGAGGATAGTGTTGAATCATATTTAGACTCATAACTTATAGGTTCACCCAAATAGAATTGGTGTTGTTAAGAACGTGGAGCATCATTTTATCTAGCCCTAATTCTGGGCCTCCCTAGGTGAACATATGAGGGGGTTGTAGCATGTTGGTCCAATGTATGCTTTGAGGGGTCATTAATTTGCACTTGTTGCATTAGGAGGACATCACCCTACTTGGGGTTCTTGAAAAAAATTTCTTCTTGATAGGGCCCTTTAGTTGCTGAGGCTTGGACGATTGAAGAGGAGGGAACTCCTCATCATAAGAATTTGATCCAAAAGCCTCCATGTCCCGAGAGCATCCAATGTGAGGGAAATGTCTTTGAACAACATAGTGTCTCTTTCAGCCGACAAGGAATCTATGACTTCTTCCATCACTTTCTTACCTTTTCCAGCATAAAAAGTGGATAGTTTCTCCTTGATCTTAAGAGCATCTTTAGGGCCCTCATAGATGACAGGGGCACTCCTCATATTTCTATTGGGCTTTTGAGAATTTGCAACATGGGTAACAGAAACTGGTGTTGAGGGTGATTTCTTCATCCTTTTCTTCATAGCATCTATCACCATAGTAGTAAAACCATCATCAGCAGCCTCAACATGTGTTGGACAAACAGGACATTCAGATTGTGGGATAGGGCATGGTATTGATTGTGAAATGTCATCCGCCATATCCATCTCCATAGGAACCAACACCCATAATGCGCCAATTTGCACAGACACAAACTTTTGAGTCGTGTCATTAGCATTTGAGTTGTTCACATGATTTACTATTCTACTTGAGAATAATAAATATGGAGACAATATTTTAGTGCTTTGTGGACATAATTTTTTAGTGCTTTGCACACAGAATGATGTCTAATATTTGCTTTCTAAAAGATGAGGGAAAAAACATGCTCTCATTGTGGTCGCCAAAAATTCTATAAGCGTCAGAAAGTCTAACACATATTTTTTAAAGAGAAGTTCAAAGTGATGCTAGTATCCATATAAGAGAAATCATATTTGGGCAAGCTAATCTCTTCTTGAACAAGTCATATCACCAACCTCAAGGAGAGTAGAGCAATTCCTAAATATTTACTTCTAAGATACTATCACTTTGATTGTAAAAAGGTGAGCATGCTTCTAGAAATTTATTTCTTCTTATTAATTACTCTTATTAAAAGAAATCCCTGATTAATAAAAAAATAAAGAATTAAGTAAATACCAAAGTAATATGTAGAGAAACATCAATTTTATTATTTTTCTAGTATATTACAAAATTTAAGGAGAAGGGGAAGCAAATGGGATCTTGAGTCTCCAGACTATGTTTTGGAGCCCTCCTCCCTTTTAAAATAGAAAAATGAAGAGAACCTTATCATTGTCTCTTGCACACTTTAAATCTTTGTTTCTTTCTTAATCTTTTCTCTATTCTTTTTGTTATTTTCTTTTGAATGACAAATAAGGTCTCAATTTATAGGGAAGGCAAGAGAGGAGTTTGTTGCCATATGTCAAGAAGAGATTGTTGGGGGAGTTATGAGAACTCCAAGTGACAATTTTCTTATTGAAATAGCCTATTACATCTACTTATCACAAGCAATGTATCACTTTCTGCCTTTCATCTCTTAAGCGCTTATCATATTTTAAATTTGATGTTCCTTATCATAAGTGTATGAGGAGATTGCATGCGTTCAAGCTAAAATTAAATTTATATGAAGGTGAGTATCCTCGAGTTAAATTTTATTGCCAAGGTCTGTGAGCACATGACAATACCAATGATATGTACCTTCATGTTAGAGAATTTGGTTTATATGAGGGGGTAAGATATATATCTTTGTGTTGGATTAGTAGACGGTGCATGCACTCTCAAATTTAATTCTCAAATTTACATGAGTTGTTGTTGTCATAGAAGGTTTCTCTCTCACCCAGTCAGCACTCACATAAGCACCACATCAACTTGACTCTAGATCATTCTTATATTTTCTTAGAAAATTCTTGTACATGACATATTTGTATAGAATACTCTTGAGAATCAATATTGGCCATTGGATGTAAGAAGTTCTCTAGAAGGTGAATTTTGACCATTCATGTAAATAGAGGCCTTACCTATAAAAAAGGAGGGAGCTCATTTGTACTAACCATCCAAGAATCCAAACAAGTATGAGCAATGCAAGTCTCAACTTCCTCTAAAGTTCTTGTGTGTTTTATGTGCTTGGTTCGGTAGGATAAACTTAGCCAAACCTAGTGTACCAAGATTGATTAGGTGCCGCATGGGAAGGCTAGTTTGTGATGAGAAAGCAAAGCGCTGGTGACACTGTCAGCCTTGTTAGACCCTAGAGGGGGGGGGGGGGGGTGATTAGGGTCTTATGCTAATCTAATCCGATTAAATACCAATTAAAAACTAATTAATAAGTTATCCTAGCAAGTATGAAATACAACAATATTTGTAAGCTAGGATAAGCAATATGAACAATGAGATATATCCTATATGATGAATATATATATGCAAGGATATATAAACTAACACAAGGGGTAAACAATCTAAACAAGATAGTGGATGATATAGATAATGAGCTAATGACAATGGCGATATAAGATATGAACATAAAAATGAAAGAACGCCAAAGCACACTCAAACAAGCAATATGATCACGGAGTTCGGACCTTCCGTCCTACGTCTCCGCTCCCCACTCCCGGGGAGAAATCCACTATCACAACCGGGTTTTCTACGCTCACCCGAATAACGTTTACACCTCACAGTGTCGGTTTTCAACGCTCACCGATCAACGTTCACACTCACCCTCACAATGTCGGTTTTCAACGTTCACCAATCAACGTCCACTCCTCACACTCGGTTTTTCTAGTTCACCGAAAACTTCACAACACACTCGGTTTCTAGCTCACCGAAAACCTTACAACACTCACAAAGTAAATACAACAAATTTGTTCTCTACAATAGATGAGAACACAATGTAGCTCACTCTCAATTTGTTACAACTCCCCACAACCCAAATTACACTATGAATGTAAATACAATAAGCTCAATAGGTTGTGTGTGAACAAAGAGATATAAATCAAAACTAAACTCAATGTAGTTCTAGCTTAATAACAATGATAATCAAATATATAAAAAAGCTAGAAATAGAGTTTAGAAAACTTCTCAATAGATCAAGAGATGAGGGAGAAGAGTTGGATGCCCAAACACCAATAGATGATCTCCTCAAGCTCTTGTTGAATTGAATCACAAAACCAAAACACTCTAATGCTTAAAAGCTTCTTAAAACAAACTTAAACAAACACTAAACAAGTTTAAACCCTTGTTAAAATCTTTTAAACCATTCTCTTGACCTGTTGAAAAGATATCAGCAAAGGGGTATTTATACCCTCTAAAGATCTCAGCAAATTTCTGATTTTAAAACCCTGTTTAAAAATATCAAATAAATTCCAAAAAATGTAAAACTTTGGGGAATGATTGTAGACATGATAATAAACATGCTACAATGACTGGTTATCAAAAAGGACTTCCCAAATGAAAAATATCATCATTTTACAAACTAGTCCAAAACATGAAAATATGAGATACTTGAATTTTGATGTTTTGACATAAACCAACTTTTGAAACTTTGTGAAATATTTTTATAGACTTAGTAAAACATGTATAAACTGATATTGAAGTCTACAAACTACGAATACAATATTTTCACAAAATTGCATATTCTATGCAATGTTTTCAAAAACACAATAGAAATATGAAATATGTGATTTCATATTATAAACATGAAAACTCAAAAACTATGTATGTATATATATAACTATATATATGCATAGAAACCAAAACTTATGTATATATATATAACTATATATATATACGAAGAAACAAATAAATGTGTGTGTATAGATATTGAGCTTAACGTACTTAACACACATAATATAAAACCTATACTAAAGTTACCCAAGCCGATCTTGATCTTCAATAAGCTTGACTTGGTACACTTTGCGGATGAAGTTTGTAATTGGATCTTTAACTTGAATTGACGTTGCTTCACTCCACAATTCTGCCAACCTCCTCTTGATATGATCGTGTAGGCTCAATCCATCCAACCTTCCACAATTCTGCCAACCTCCTCTTGATATGATCGTGTAGGCTCAATCCATCCAACCTCCAACTACGTTGTTTGTCTAGTAGGCTCAATCCATCCAACCTCCAACTACGTTGTTTGTCTACAATAAATACGAAAACACAAATACTAGATAAACAACATTAGTGGTAAATTGCTTGTTAAACATCATCAAAACAAGAAGGCCAACAAGCCTGATAGTGGTTTTGATTTATATGAGGTACTACTATCTTCACAATAGGTTTTATTGATAAGCCTTGTTGTGCTCATCAAATTTGACAAATATAAGGGGGAAGGCTTTGCCTCTCTCAATTAGTTAATTCTAGTATTTTATCCCATGCTAAGCATGGCCAAACTCCATATTTTGCTATTTTACTTTAACAAATACACCGAAAATGCACTTATCTCGTCCAAAACCTATCGTATACTATTTTACCCCCTTCCAAAATTTCATCTCATACCTCCTCCTTGTTTCGATACCTTAATTTTAAAAAATAATTTGGTACTTATCATTATTCAATGATTTTTTATAGTAAGAAAATCCAAATTTTTTATTTATGTGATTTTCTAAATTTAAAATCTTCATTTAAATTTTTAAATTGATCAGGTTTTCCATGTGTCACCCTTGAAATGTTTAAGTTTTTAGGTAGATGGCTGGATAATATCTAGAACATGTCGCTCAAGTTTGTAAAAGATCTTCGTAAGATATTAGCTAAAAGAATTTTAGCTAATATAATATTAGTTAATAATATTTTCTATATAAAATTAATATTATTTGTCATATATAAAGATAATATTTTTCATATATATAAAGATACCGGAGAGATATTTCTCATATTTAAAGATAATTTTTTTTTGAAATGATGTCGTCAAGAAAATTAGCCAATAATATTTTCTGCTTTAAAATTAAAATCTTTTTCATATATAAAAATAAGATATATATATATATATATATATATATATATATATATATATAATATATATTATATATATATATATATTATATAATATATATATATATATATATATATGTGCTTTGTGGTGTGTGTGTGTGTGTATGTGTATGTATATATGTATACATACATACACATACATACATACATACATACACACACACACACACAACACATCATATAATATATATATATATATATATATATACTATATATATATAGATATATATATATATAATATATATGTGTGTGTGTGTGTGTGTGTGTGTGCTGTGTGTGTGTGAGAATATGATATGCTTGGTACCAAGCACAAATTTTGTGCTTGGTAGTGAGGTGGCACAATCCCCTCCACTCATTCAAATAGGGAATCACATTCACATGGGTTAAGAAGTGCATGGGGATATGCAACCATTTAAATGAGTAGAGGGGATAATGCCAATTTACTCTAGGCCCGCCGAATAGCCGCCCACAGTACAAGTAAGCAGACAGATGTCAAAGCAGCCTGCACTCTCATAAATGCGACTCACCTCAGTTGTCCAAGCAAAGGGCGAGAGCCGCCGGCGCTCGGTGGTTGGTCAGATCCACGCAAGCATCCGACATCCGTTGTCACGCATACGAGGAGGGGCTTTCCCACTCCTACGTGACGTGATGCAGAGCACAGCTCTTCGAATGACCATTGGTGGTACGGATGAGCAGCAGGATATCTCCGAACAATGTATGGTCACATCCCATAATTCAAGGAGCAGTCAAGCTGTCCTTCTTCCATTTAAAAGCCTCTTCCAGCAAACTTTGAGAGAGGTCCAAAAACTGAGAGAAAAGCAGTTGAGACCAAGCTGTTCGCATAATCCTTGCAGCACCACTGCCTGGTTCTGAGCTCTGATCGTCGGCGAACTAAGCAGACCCGAACTCCATCGACTCGAGCTTCTACTGTGTACTGAAGCTCTCCAGCAACCTCGATCGAACAGTCCAAGGGAAGCAGACTCGACACAAGCATCGAGCGAAGCGTCCTATAGCCACCTAAAGTCCCCACACTAAACAAAGAGGGCATTCCCTCTGCTTCTGTTGTAAACATTTGATTATTAGTTTGTAATAAGCTTTCTTATCAATACAAACGAAACTCCCTGTTTTCGGGAAATCAAATTTACACCATACAATCACGGATGGATTTTTTTTATGTGATTTACAGCAAAATTGTGAAATTTGTGTGATTTACAGGTGTATATGTGAGAATCTGGGTAAACGACCATAGAGTCCCTGGAGATTGAGTTCGACCAGGCCAAGTACGAAGAGTACTTGTCTTCCTCATCCTCTGGTGGCGATGCGTCCCGCAAACGCCACAGAGTCGTGCGCCGAAGCCAACCTCAAACGGTCAAAGCCTCCATGCCTGAGGGTTCCACCTGAATCTCGTCGAGGGAACCCGCTCCCTCGCAATCGATCAAGGCCAAGCCGGAGATCGAGCGCAAGGGGCAAGGGTCTGCCACGATCAAGGCCAAGCCGGAGATCGAGCGCAAGGGGCAAGGGTCTGCCAAATGGATCGCCAAGCGATCCCCACGGACGGCTGTCCCAAAGGAAACGTCGGTTCACTCCGGCACAAACTGCACTGCCACAGCCCGCGGTGATGATCTCCTCGCTGGGAGAGCTAGCCAGCAGCGACGGCAAACGCTCGTCAGACAGGAGGTCCAAACCTCCGTTCTCCTCGCTGGGAGAGCTAGCCAGCAGCGACGGCAAACGCTCGTCAGACAGGAGGTCCAAACCTCCGTTTCTCACAATGACCTGAATCATAGTACAGGCTCGAGAAACGCTAGACAAGAAGGCAAACTGCCCAACGTCGGAAGTCTCTCTAAGTCAGGAGCGCCGACCGAGGAAGGCAGGGCCACTCGCTCAGGAGGACTTCGCTTCTCAGGTCATATTCCTGATGCGAATAAATCACCTCGAACGAGCGAGCCTATCCGAGTAGGCAAATCCTCGAAGGCTGGCGAGCCTCGCCATAACCCTTTGGCGGATAAACGTAAAGGTAAGGAAATAGGTGACACCTCGCAAACCCGCTCGTCCAAAGCCGGTCAAGGCGAGATCGTCCGACTCCAGCACCAAAGCATTCCACCCAGTGTGCACCAGAGAGCACGTCCAAAAATCTCTCGTGCGCTCACCCGAGCAACTCTTCTGGGGCCGGGGGTTGTCACCAACCGCCTACAGAAGACCTCAGAGAATACTTAACTCGCAAACACACTATCCATGAGGCGAATCCTCAGTGCCACTGCGAGAGACTCATCCACACGGTCCTCGCCGACTGCTAATGCGTTGGAACGGCGAAACCTTCGGTGTTTGAGAGACTTTCTCAATAGTCCTCTCAACCAAGGCCCTCCCGTCGAAGGCGTCGTCACCAAAAAAGACGCGTTGCCGACGACCTAGAGCTCTCATCCGCCACAGTTAACATGACGGATAAGGGGAAGGCGGTACTCTCCGACTCGCCAGACTCGGACTCCGTCCTGAGACCTAACACTCGGTTCGCTCAACGTCGGCAGGACGGCATATACCAGCGAACACGTAGTCGCAGGGGGGTTAGTATTGGGTTTGATTACTCCACCCTGGTACCTCCCTCCTGCGGTGAAGACGAGGTTCATTCGGCGGCAGCCACATCTCAGACCTCGCGCTCAAGTCAAGACGCGCTGGCGAGAGTGCACATGACCGAACTCAACCACGAGCAGACAATGGCTCAAAAGCTGGAGGAACAGCAGGCGACCATCGACTCTCTAAGAGAGATGATGGAGAAACTGCTGAACAAGAAAAAGAAGAAGAAAAGGACCCAGCGTCCCTTACCTCGGCAGACTAGGGATAAGGAGTGGGTACCTCCCCGTCACCCGGCGACTGAAATGGAAGACAACAGTAATCAACAATCCAATTACTCTTCCAAGACGTCGCTGGGGACGTCGCATACCGGTAGCATCCGTGACAAGAGATTCGACGAGTTTCAGGACTAGCTCAACGCGCTGAACCTTCAACAAAACATGAACAAGCTGGGGGTGGTACGTCCCTACGCTATCGAATGGGACACGGTCCCATACCCAGCAAAGTTCAAGCCAATCAGCTTGGTACAGTTTGATGGCAAGGGATCGCCCTCGCAGCACATCTACTACTTCATGGCGCAGACCGGATTCCTTACGGGGAATGACGCCATTCTCACTCGACTATTCATAGGTACCCTCAAGGGGGTGGCCTTTGAATGGTTCCGCAAACTGGAACCCGGCTCTATCCAGGCATGGGCCGACGTTGAAAAGCTCTTCCTCGCCCGCTTCTTCAACGACGTCCAAGATAGGGGCAGTAGAGACCCGGACTTGGAAGGAGCTTGTTCGCCAAGGCGAGCAAGTTGAAAATATGATCAAGAGGCTGGAGGCCGAAGAGCCGCAGTCCAAAAAGGGAGCAGCGGAGCCAGCTGTGCCAAAGAATCCTCCTCGGTCGAGGGGAAAAGAGATCATGGCAGTCGACTCCGCCCCGGCACCAAAGGCTGCTCAAAAGCCAAAACCCAGGCAATTTGAACAGCGCCCCCCGCGGCAATACGACTTCAAAGAAGACCAGGTGGTGGCGACCTTCGATACTCTACTCAAGAGTGGGCGAATTAACTTGCCAGAAGCCGCGAAGCCTGAGGAGGCGGACAAAACCGGTGACCCAAGTTACTGTGCATATCACAGATTCCTTGGCCATCACACAACCAAGTGCTACGTCCTCAAGGACAAGCTCCAGGCCCTCTACGACGCGGGGGTTTTGAAGAAAGAGAAAGTCCAAAAGCAAGTGACTACGAACATGATCACTTTGAGCTTTGGGACAGATCTCCCGGAGGTTCAAGCTCCAGCGGTGGTAATTCCTATCCCTATGGCGGTCTTGAAAATCACTAATGACGATCCTCACAACCAGCGGGGGAAGGGTTTGGTCCTACAGACTCTGCCATCGGGGCAGGTGATGTGGGTCCATCCAGACCTCCTCAATGATGAGCAATGGACTACACGGCCTCCTAAGGAGGCTAAGGGAAAACACTATAACGTTGTCTCCGCCATCCTAGGTAGAGATAATGCGGCAATGACTGCCCTGACCGACTTTGAAGAAGACACCAACGTCTTCGCCACGAGAGCTGGGAAGGAATTCGCCAAAGAATATCCCACGAGGGCGGAGAACCTGGCAGGACCTCCCACAAGGCAAGCCGTGACGACCCCTCCCAATCCGGAAGGACCAAGCTCAAGCCGCCAGCCTTTCCGGTTTAACGTACTCACACAGTTGAAAAGCATCCCCGCACGAATTGCCATGTACGACCTCCTCCGGTTATCCAGATCTACCGGGGAGGCCCTACAAGAGGCGTTGGCCGACTCAGAGGCGTTCTCTACCCATTTTTCGAAAGAAACAGAGGCAGAACAGGAATGTGCGACTTGCTGCCAAGTCTCTGAGAGACGGGTCCCGTGCATCACTTTCACTCCTGAGGACATGCTCATCAAGAGCACATCCCATGACCGGCTGCTGTACTTCACAGGATACGTCGGCTCGTCGAAAGTGGATCGGATTCAGGTCGATCCGGGGTCTGCGCTGAGCATCGTGCCCCTTAAGTTAATCAAACACTTGGGGATACCGTCAAAGCGCCTAGCCTCGACCACGACTACCATCTTCGGCTTTAACGCCACGGGGACTCGGCCGCTCGGCAAAATCCGCCTGAAATGTCGGATAGGTGACATGAAGACGGAGGTGACATGCTACGTCATCGACGCCGAACCCTCCTACAACATACTCTTGGGACGTCCGTGGATTCATAGCAACCGAATAGTTCCTTCCACGCTACAACAGTGCTTGAAGTACGTAGATGACTACGAGCAAGTAAAGACAGTAGTGGCCGACAAGAAGCCCTTTAAAGGCGTCAAAAACTACTTCACGGATTCTCTGCTGTATCAGGACCCCGACGAGCCACCAGCAGAAGAACTAGAGAGTGGCAACGAGACGGACAGCGAGCCTGAGTACGGCGACAGCTTAATCCTGAACGACTTCGAGTCAATTGTAATAGGTTACGAGAGTCACCATATAACCAACGCTGTTCAGGCGGAGGAAATTATCATAAATGAGAAATCTGACTTTGCTTATTTGTCATCTTGTTCCACATCTGAGGATGATGCACCCAATAACCTATGGTCGACACTCTACAGTGATCCTTCCCTGCACTTGCCAGTGTGTTCGTCATACGTTGCCAAGGCGTAGCCGATCAGGTCATCGCAAGCTGTATTCGTCGTGCCGGCCCGAAATAATTATCGAAAAGATATTATTTTCGGTCGAATCGATCATCCCCTACGCACGCTATGGGATGAATCTGAGGACGAGGACCCAGCGCCCCAGTTTTCACAATACAGTCGTGTTGCGAAACGCATGTTGAGCGACATGGGGTATGACCTCACTCGTTTAGAGGGCCTGAATTACGGCCGAGGGCGCAAGACGGTCATCCGACCCGCTTACGTACCCAAAGGGAAACCCTCAAATTACTTCAACAGGACTCGGAGAGGCTTAGGCTACTCCTCCTCCTCGTCAGATCTGTGTTTCTACGTCAACGAGGATTCCGACTATGCATGTTCGGGGGATCAATCGTCAACAACCTCGGCTTGGGACTCGGACGTCAGCGTGAGGGATCTGTTCGATAGCCTTACAGTCAACATGGCTACGATAGACCCCGCCGAAATGGCGGAGGATGGACAACTTCCACTCTATGACGAGACATGGGATCGCCATGTTAACGCCTAGTGGAATAGTCGCTTCGAGCAACGCGAATCGCCGACCGAAGACGAAATTCTCCAGGTGAACATGGGTACTGAGGCGAATCCCAAACCCATATTCATCAGCGGCAGTCTGCCTCCGTAGGAAAAAGAGGACCTCATCGCCCTCATACGGGAATACATTGACGTCTTCGCATGGAATTACGAGGACATGCCCAGCCTAGATCCGCGGGTCGCCACACATCGCCTCAACATCAGCCCCGACGCTAAGCCAGTCAAACAGCAGCAGAGGCGGTTTCACCCTCAGATCATGGAGGTGATAGATGCCGAAGTGAAGAAACTGATTGAGTCCGGTTTCATCAGGGAGGAGCAACACCCCGACTAGGTGGCGAATATTGTTCTGGTCTTGAAGAAAAACGGTAAAATCCGCATCTGCATCGACTTTAGGAACCTCAACGCCACGTGCCCTAAAGACGAATTTCCTCTGCCCATCACGGATGTCATCATTGATAATACGTGCAGATTCGAGAGGATGTCCTTCATGGATGGTTTCTCGGGGTACAATCAGATCAAAATGCACCCCGAGGACGAGAAGCACACTGCATTCGGAACTCCTATGGGGGTGTACTGCTACACCGTTATGCCCTTCGGACTCAAGAACGCTGGCGCAACCTACCAGCGCGCCATGAGCGTGATTTTTCGAGATCATCTGCGAAAGACGGTCGAATGCTACGTAGACGACCTGGTCGTGAAGAGTCGCCATAAGGAGGACCACCTCCAAGACTTGAAGGCGATGTTCGAACTCATGAGGACTCATCAACTCAAGATGAATCCTACTAAGTCATTCTTGGGGATGTCTAGCGGTAAATTCCTCGGTTTCGTCGTCACGACAAAGGGAATCCGGATTGATCCAGACAAGGTGCGAGCTATTCAAGAGCTTCAGCCGCCTCGAAATCTTAAAGAGCTAAGAGGCCTTCAGGGACGACTGGCTTACATCCAAAGATTCATGTCAAATCTTTCGGGCAAGTGTCAACCCTTCTCCAAGCTAATGAAGAAAGGTACCTCCTTCGTGTGGGACGAGCCATGCCAAAAGGCTTTTGAAGAGATCAAGGCTTATCTCTCAAACCCGCCTATCCTTGCGGCGCCAATCTCAGGAAGGCCATTCCTCATATATATACGGGCCATGGAACATTCTCTAGGTGCCCTCTTGGCACAAAACGACGATGCAGGCCACGAGCAAGGCATCTACTACCTGAGCAGAACCTTGCAGGGTGCCGAACAGCGATACCCAATGGTCGAGAAGGAATGCCTAGCCTTGGTGTTCGCCATCCAAAAGATGCGACACTACTTGGTTGGCCAAACGATCCATGTCATTTCCCGGATGAACCCCATTCGGGTCTTCATGACACAACCTGCAGCGTTAAACTGGCGCCTGGCCAGGTGGGCACTTCTGCTCTCTCAATACGACATCCACTTCATGCCACAAAAACCAGTCAAGGGACAGGACATCTGCGATCTCATGGCTAGTCACCCGCTGGGGGCGAAGACCGATCTATTTGAAGACTTGCCAGATGAACCTCCCGAAGCCAATGTGACTTTGTCATCAGAGGTGTGGCAGATGTTCTTCGACGGCGCGTCTCGTGCAGGCGCTAGTGGCTCTATCGCTGTAGGAGTGGGAGTAGTCCTCACCTCTCCGCATGGCCACGTGTTACCCCGGGCCTTTTCCTTGATGGAACCGTGCACCAACAACATGGCTGAGTACAACGCGTTGCTCATAGGGCTCGAGTTGGCCAAAGAGTTAGGGATCAAGCATCTGGAGGCTTACGGCGATTCCCAACTCATCGTTAAGCAAATGACCGGCGAGTATGAAGTCAGGAACGACGATCTCATCCTGCTCCACAAAGCGGCTATCAGACTAGTGGAGTCACTCGAGAGTTTCCGCATCGAGCACGTGCTCCGTTCCAGGAACACGCATGCAGACGCTCTCGCTTCCTTGGCGGCTAACTTGGCCCAGCCTTTGGGAACGACCCAACGAGTTATAGTCGCCAGCCGAAAACTCTTTCGACTAAAAGACGTGGTCATACGACGGCTTGTTGCTTCTCTGTCTTTCAAAGACAGAGGCTCAAGAAGCCCTGCGAGAAGCCCATGACGGCATGTGCGAGGCTCATCAGCCTGGACCCAAGCTTTGGGATCGCCTGCGGAGGATAGGCTACTTTTGGCCTGGGATGGTTATTGATGCGGTCGCTTACGCAAAGCGCTGCCACGAATGCCAAATCCATGCCAACTACATGCACCAGCCTCCCGAGGATCTGTACCCGACGAAGGCGTCATGGCCCTTCGAGGCATGGGGGATGGATATAGTCGGGCCAATTTCCCCACCATCGGCGAAAGGTCATCGCTTCATCCTCGCGATCACCGATTACTTCTCTAAGTGGGCCGAAGCCATCCCCTTAAGAGAGGTCAAGACTAATGACGTGATCAAATTCATCAAGCACCATGTCATATACCGGTACGGCGTACCCCGGCATATTATTCATGACAACGGCACGCAATTCGTTAGCCATGCGTTCACCAGGTTCTGTGACAAATTCTGAATACAGAACCTCTCTTCCACGGCCTACAACCCTTCAGCGAATGGTTTGGCCGAAGCCTTCAACAAAACGATCATCAAGATCTTGACCAAGCTGACTTCCACTAGCAAACGCGATTGGAACGAAAAGCTAGGCGAGAGCCTGTGGGCATATCGCACGACGGTTCGCACACCGACTGGCAACACGCCCTACTCATTGGTATACGGCTGTGAAGCCGTATTGCCATTAGAGATTCAAATTCCATCCCTCCGCGTCACCTTAGCAACAGGGATGACGGCCGAGGAAAATCACCAACTGCGACTCGCAGAACTCGAAGCGTTGGATGACAAACGACTGGAAGCTCAACAGCACATTGAGTTTTATCAAGCTCGAATGGCCAAGAATTTCGACAAGAAAGTCAAAAGAACTGGTACTGTCCGTTCGCCGACCGATGATCCTCACTTCCAAGAAGAAGGGGAAATTCCAATCCAAATGGGAAGGACCGTTCGTAGTAGAGACAGTCTACTCAAACGGCGCCTATCGCCTCGTCAAGCCGAATGGCGATAAGATCATGATGCCCATCAATGGCAAGTATCTGAAGAAGTACTAGCCCTAGTTCTTCTTCACCAACTCCCACGAGTGCATGAGTTTAAACTGGCCCTCAAGCCCTCCAACTAGTATAAGAGGTAAAACCGTTCTTACACTTCCGTTTCTTGAGCCAGGGTACCAGTACAGGCAAACCGCTCAGTACAGGCAAACCGCTCAGTACAGGCGAATCGTTCAGTACAGGCGAATCGCTCAGATCAGGTGAATCTTTCAGATCAGGCAAATCGCTCAGAACAGGCAAGCCTATCAGTCTAGGCGAAATCTACCTCTTGAGCTAAGCTCCCTGTCTTGGCGAACCTCTCAAAACAGGCGAGACTAGCATCTCAGACAGGCGACATCAAACGCCCGCTTGGTCAAACCTTCAGACAGTTAGGACCAGAGCCATAGTCCCCCGCCAATCCTCTTCTAAAGGATGGTGGGTCATCAAAGTCGTTCCAATCACGACAGTCCCTGTCACGTTAACATTAAACCTCTGACAAAATCCCCCGCCAATCCTCTGCCAAAGGATGGTGGGTCCTCAAAGTCATTCCAATCACGACAACCCCTGTCACGTTAATATTAAACCTCTGACAAAATCCACTTACCAATCCTCTTCCGAAGAATGGTAGGTCCCCACAGTTGCTCCAATCGCGACAAGACCCCATCAGGTTAATGATCACCTCTGATGATTGGCGCCGTTATTCCTATGAATAGCACAGCCTAAGTAATAGCTTACCACGTGACGTTACTTCTATCAATAGTCACACTCCTACGTCCCTGAACTATTTGACCTATTCTAGATATTCTAACATTCCCTTAGGATAACTGATAGGTAGTAGTCTATCACGCGATGGCTCCTACAACAATCAATTGTCACATTCCAATTGACGACAATTGTCGAAGGCGGTTCGGCAGAAGACATGTCTGTCGGTTCCCCAGGCAACAACTTGCCGAGTGGCGAGTCATAGTTGGGCTCTTCAGTTGGCCACATGAGCGAACGATTGTTCTTTGCTGCAAGCCAAGTGTTGCTCTCTCGATCCCATTTGAACTACAACGCGAAGACCGGTGTTAACCCGATCCCACGCTATGCGCAACAGAGGGCAGAACAAGAGCCTAAAACGACTAAGTCTAAAACAAAATAGTCAGAGGCTCGCCAAGTTTAACTCAAATGCCAAACAGCGGAGACAAAGAAAAAAGAAAAATTGTGCATGTGAAGCAAGGATAAGCAAAGCAAAAGAGCCATTACATGCCAAAATTTACATGAGTTTTTAATTTAGTCATGATGCGCATGGCATCAACTAAGTTACCAACAAAATAAAAAAAAAAGAAGGGAAGAGCAGAGATCGGCGCTACAGGAGCTTCAACAGGCTGAAGGCAGCGACCTCGGCTTTGACCGCCGCCAGGGCCGCCGCACGCCGGGCCTTCGCCGCCTCTGCCTGCTTCTGCCGCATCTTGGCAAGAGCGGCTTCGCCTTCCTCTTCCTCCTGGCGGAGGAGCTGAAGCGAGCGATCCACCTCCTCAGCAGCACGGCAGATGGCCCTGTTCTCCTGCTCAAGTTCCAGCAGCATCGCCTCGCCACGAAGGGACCCGGCGTCCTTGAAGAAAGCGGCGTCCAGATAAGCATCCATCCGGGCCTGCACCACCTTACACTGCTTGCGCAGGCGCCTGAGCTCGACCTCCTTCGCCTAGATACATCTCGCCCGCTCCTGGCGCTCGAGCACATGGCGCAACGAGAGGGGCGGTGGCACGTCGGAAGGATCGTCGTACGCTAGCTCCTCGAGGCGGTACATCAACCCCTCCACGCGCTCAAGCTCCCGCTTATACTACCGTGCGAGCAAGGCACCACCCTCGCGGCGGACCGCCTTCAGACCCGACTCCACGAGGGGGAGCGCATCGTAATACCTCCCGTCACCTACGCCGACCGAGATGCCGATGTCGTGCACCAAACCCTCCAACTTCCGGAGAGCCTCGAATGCAGTGTGAGCCGTAGGGTCTGGGGCAGAAGACCCCTGGACCGAACTCGCAGGGGAAGCAGGCGGAGCACCGATGTCGACGACGGTGGCAGAAGACCCAACACCCTCAGCTATGGTCGGAGTCGGAAGCCATGGGTCAAAGATGAGTCCTACAGCAAGTCTCTTCTTTTAGCGAATTATCTCGTAAGAAAGAGGACGTTGCTGAAAATACGGCAAGTACATTATATGTATATAGCCAAGAAATTCGACGGTCATGATCTGTCCCCTCAAACGATCGAGCGGTCCAGGTGTCCTGCGACGCTTCGAGTTCGACGTCAATAAAGGTCATTCCTCTCGGGACTCCAAACCGACCGATCGGATTGAGCCCAGGAGACGAAGTGCTCTGTCGCCTCGCCATTAATGAACGTTAATGCGCTCGCAGAGCCTTAGCTGGCAAGCACTTGGGTCCGCAGACAGACGCGTGGCACAAGTTTCGCCCACGACTGGATCTCCGACTATGGGATAAATTCAACATATCCAAGTTTCGCCTGTCCTGTAAACTCGCCAGCATATGGTTTTCGCTTGCAGCATAAATTGGCCATCAATCAAGTTTGGCTTTCAACTTAAACTCGCCACCACAGGAGTTTCGCCTGCAAGCTGGGTTTGCCAACGAGCGAAATCAACCTTCAAGCGAACTCGCCATCAAGTTAGTTCCACTTACAGCAGGAACTCACCAGCATTCTAGAGAATGGCTTGTGGTACTAATTCGCAGTCGCTCGAGTTTCGCCTGCAGTATAAACTCGCCTATACCGGAGTCTAACCTTCGGCGTAAGCTCGTCACCGTTCGAGGGGTTTCGCCTGCAACATTAAGTCCCTATACCGGAGTCTAACCTTCGGCGTAAGCTCGTCACCGTTCGAGGGGTTTCGCCTGCAACATTAAGTCGCCGTCGGCTATGCAAGCAAAACACCGAACCTCGTCACCGTTCGAGGGGTTTCGCCTGCAACATTAAGTCGCCGTCGGCTATGCAAGCAAAACACCGAACGACGATGTACGAAAAGGAGGTGTACGTAACAAGAAAACACAAACCTCATTAGATGCTTCTAAAACAGTACATTTGAACAAAGTTATGGTTTTTGCAACTGCGAAAGTCATAATATTACGTTCAATAAGCAAAACATGCACCCAGTTTTTAAGACAATACATTTGAACAAAGTTATGACTTCATAAACAAACAAGTCATAAGCAAAATGTCTTAACACAGTCACAAGTCCGAGATCTCAGTCGAACACGCTAAAAGTGGAGAGCTCTTCTTTGGCCGCCGCCACCCTTCTCGCATGGTCTTCCCGAGCTTTGTCTTTAGCCGCCTTCCGAATCCGGTCTTCGCGGCTCGACCTGGCAGCAGCATCCTTTTGGCGCAAGGCTTGAAGGCTTCGAGTTTCCGCCTCAGCGTTCTTACTGACCTTTACAACGTCGGACTAGAGCCCCTTCAAGTTCGTCTCCGCATGTCCTAGTTCAGCTCTCAGGCGAGCTATAGTGCGATTGAGGTCGATAATTTGCTCCTCCAACGAATGTTGTTGACCCACCCAGAAGTTGACGATGGACTCCAAATCCGCTATTTCTTTGGAACGGACCTCCTGTTCCCAGGCTTCCTGACGCCTGACATAAACCAAGCAAGACTCCATGTCGGCTTCCGGACCCTCCCGTAGCAATGTCTCTAACCTTATCATGTGTGACTCCAAAAGACGGAGCTCCTGCATGCAACGTGTAGCAAGCCGGTTTTCTCCCGATCGCCGAAAATCGACCACGCGATCGAGGAGAGATTGCCTGAAACTGTCAAAGCTGCCCATGCCAAGGTTGACAAGGGAAATCACCTGCCTCACGGCATTCTCAAACTCTTCGACGTGAGCCTGCCAGGGCAAGGATTCAGAGGAAACGGGCTCTTAACCTGGAGCGAGCACCGCAATGGGTGGAACCTCGAGACAGGGTTCGGTTCCCGGCTGAGGAACGGAGCCTGAAGCAGCGGAAGTCGCAGGGCCTTTAGATTCATCGTCAGATATTAGGATGGGCTCGGCCGCATGCTCTTCGGCGGTCGGCGCCTCCTCTCGATCTGAAAAACACAACAATATTCGGCGGTCGGCGCCTCCTCTCGATCTGAAAAACACAACAATAACACAGGGAAGAGTCAAAGGAAGAATACCTACTAGACCCACGCGAAAGCCGAGGCAAAAAGATACCTTCGGCCGCGGCGGCCTCAGCAGTGCCCGAAGAAGACGACTCTTTCCTTTTCTTAGAAGCAACTCTCTTTACCTTCGGTGCCATCAGGGGTACGATGAAGGGAAAATTTGGGTTTCCTCTGGGGGAAGACAATGAAAGAAGCTGTAGATCCTCTTAACAGAGGGTAAGGGCGTTAAATACTCTAAGAATCCTAGACGGTTACTCAATACTCGATTGGACTGTTCAAGGCCAAAATAGTTGAAGAGTAAGGCCGAACAAATCGGATCTTACCTGGACGGCCAGGATCCGACGGTTCTTAGACACGATCTTCAACAACGGCCCGAATCGGGCGCGATGGACGAAGAGCCCCACTGCGCCGCATTCAATGCGAAGCGACGTGCCCACGTCTTCTTGACTGACGTAAGCATAGACCAATACGTGGCCCACCGAAAGAGGAGCCTACCTGACGGCGAATTCGTCGCTGAGATTCCCGCGGGTCAAAACTAATTACCCCTCTGGAACTTGAGTCAATTCCAAATCCGCTCGTAGAGGAGACAAGCTTACAGCCGAAATTCGCCGACAGCTGAAAACCACCCCTCGCAACTAACACTCTAGCTAACACATGTTAAATGGAGCATGCACAGAAGTAATAGTAACCAAGAACGAAAAGATAATTTCATTCATAAAGAAATCCTATTACAACGGGGAATTAAAGGCAAATTACAAGGCTTTCAACCGCAGTTCTGCATCACGAATCTCTCCGGCTAGGCGAAGCTCAAGCCTCCTTAGGATGTCTCGACGAAGATCTTCCTCGGTGCGCGAGACTAAGTCCTGAACGGTATCCTTGGCCTCCTTGAGAGCTCGATCCTTCTCCTCAACAGAACCGGCGACCAATTGCCGACGAGACTCAATGTCCTCCAACTCCTTTGCCGCCTGCTCACGAGCCTTCTCTCGAATGACCAAGGAGGCCTGTGCGTCAGCTATGACTCGTTTCAGCTCCTCTATCTCGGAGGATAGGCGAGAAAGGCGGTTATTAGCTGTCTGTTGCTCGAGGGCCACTCGTTCATCCTCAGCCTTGGCCTGCTCCAATTCTGCGGACAACTTTGTCTCTAGTGACATAGTCTCATTCAGGCGGCGATCGCGGTCTTCCACTGCTGCGCGGACTTCGTCAGAGGCGAGTCACATGGCAGAACCGGCGCCAAAGGGCGAGCAACTTCTGAGCAGGGCCTCCTCTACTCTTCAGACGGGAAAAGTACGGCTCGCCGTAAGTGGCGCAAGCTCTTGATTAAGAAAAACATGTATTCGAGGTCCTCTCTTAAGATCCTCGAAAGGGCACACTCTCCTCCAGCAGACGAGTTTGATTGCATCACGCCAAGGTATCTGGAAGTTTTAACCAGGGCTCGCGTCGCGCTCACCCTTACGCAGAAACGTTCCCAAAGAGAAAGAGCACCCCACCTCCCAGTCGCGAATACGAAGTTACGATTGAAGTACGTGGTGGTCATTCCGCAGAAACGCAATTGTGACGGCCAAAGCCGATTGCCGCTCACGCCTAGTCAGGGTAGCAGCAGGGGCTCGACTGAGCCGACCCCATAGTCGAGAAGCAACCACCTAACCAGTGGAACCCATTCTCTGAGTCGGAGACCCTGGCGCCAAGAGTTCACCCCCAGTCGGTGCTTTCGCAGGAACGGAGATTTCCTCTTGCTGGCCGGACGTGTCCTCAGGAGCCAACGCCTATTCCTCGCTAGACAGAGCCTCATGAATCGAGACGTCGTCATCCGCTTCTGATCCGCCCATTTCTCCGCCTGAATGACCCTCCCAAGAAGGAGGATCCTCCTTGCCAGTAGCTTCATGAGAAGGGCCGACTGCGGATGCAAAAGGAAAGATTGACAAATGCCCCTTCGGCTCAGAAAGATCAACGACATTTAAGGCTATGCTTACCTGAATCACCGGTCTCTTTTCCGTCTCCGGTCTCCTCCTCTCCGTCTGAAGTAATAGAGATCACACTCTCGGCTGCACCTGCACAAATTGGACACAAGTGTCAGAAGATACAGATCCGGCCTTGTACCCAAGAGTACCAAAAAATTATTACCTCCGGGTGCGGGCGTAGGAGTCGTTGAGACCCCCGCCTGTGGCCCCACACCAGGTGGAGGGGGAGTGTCCTTCGAAGTCGCCGGAACCGCCTTCGATGCGGCAGAAGAGGTAGACCGAATAGCTCCAGCCCCAGAGGCATCATCATCCTGACCCTCCGCCGCTCTGACGGCCTCCACTGTTTCTTAGCCGCTTCCACTCTGGAACCCTCCGCCATCATCTCCCGCTACCGCTTGGAGAGCAGCGAACTACTCGGAGATAGAAGGGGCATTCCCATCCGCCCCGCTATCGTGCTCCGGGCTCGCTCCAGCCGCTCGCCCGCCCGGGTTAACTCGTCAGATTCTCCCCGCTCGCTTTGGGGGTCCAACGGAAGACCAGGAGAGGGAGCTCGGGCCTCAGGCACCTCAGATTCGTCTAGACCCGCATCACCGCCCTCAGCGTCCTCAGCTGGGTCCTCCAAAAACCACTCCTTAGCAGTTTGGCGACCCCTCCATCTCGAAGTACGGAGAGGCCTTCTGGAAAGACCCCCCTGCTCCGCCAAGCACGAGCTTTGGAACCAGAAGCCTTCGGGATTAGCGCTGGCACCCCGATACCACCGGCAGTATAGGAGAGTATGGTGCAAATAGCGATCCTTCGCGGGTAGTTCAAAACGGGCATGTGTGCTGCCAGCATGAGTCCAGAACCATCCCCGAGCTCCATCCACCAGCCCTCCTTTGAAGTACAGGTGAGGATTGGCGTTGCCCACATACAACTGGTCGTACCCGAACTGGCAGGCGAACCTACAAGGGACGTACGGCTCGAGATAGCACACGGAGCCTGTTCGTAGGATGTGATACCCCGGCCGAATGTTCACCAACCAGCGGAAGGCGCCACATGAGAGAATCGTGTGATGATCCGCCGTCGGCGCATCTCTAAGAGATTCCCCGTATCCTCCTCCGCTGAAATAAGGAAAGAAACGGCGGAAGTTGTAGTGGACAAAATAGGAAAGCGTCTTCCGCGCGTCGGGAATGTCCTTACACTTCCAAGAACACCTCTCCAGGCGCTCAACGAACGGAACAAACCTGTCCCCCTGGAGAGTCGTGGGGGCACTCATCAAACATTCGCAATGATACACGAACCATGCCATCAAATAAGTGTATGGCAGCCCCACCCTAGGGTTGGGGGTCCTGATGACCTCTCCTTCCCCCTCGTCGATGGTCGATACTACGCGACAGAATTGGGCCGTCAGGGTGCGGAGCCCCCGGTGGATACACGCTATCATCGCCGATACCAAGGAATAGGACTTCCCGTGGGCTAAACAAACCGCAGGATACACGACCTCTACGGAAATAGCCTCAAAAGAGTGAGTGGAGATTACGCACCTCTTTAGCCACAACATGAGGTACCCCGCAAACAGAGCCTTCCCGGATATAGGAGACTTCGCCTGGTGGTGAAACGAGTGGAAGACCGTTCCGGATTTGAACCCGCCCTCGTCACGTTCCAGAGCTATTGTGGCTTCCCCTTCGGCCATCCTCCTTTCTACTTCGGCCTGGTCGCATCCACTCAGCGGCAGAGCAGGCCTTCCCTTGACATCGTTCTCAGGGAATAAATAATCAGCCCAGTTCTTGTGGCTGATCCCTAGAGCCCTTTTCTTCTTACCTTTGTGATCGACCGCCCCTAAGGTGTTGAGGCATATGTGATAGTGACAGAGCAATTCCCACAGGGTCTCGACCACCGAAGGGGAGCGGTCTGAAAGCTGATCGATCTCATCTTGACTGGGGACGTACTCCTCATACGGAAAGTCTCCCAACGGCAGTCCCGACACATCGTACATCTCGTGGAGGGCTATGCCGAGCTCACCATTGGGGGTGAAAAATGTGCCACTATCCACACAATACAGCTCCAAAATACTGTGGAACTGGGAAGCATTGATCTTCAGACCATGCCGAGTGGCCTGAATGGCCGAATACAGCTCTGAGTTCTTAAGGTCAGAGTTCTCGGCCAAAATGTAGTCGGTGATCTTCGACCACCAAGTCTTGCTGCCAGGCGCAGAGTAGATCCACCCCGGAGCTCTGAAGTCCTTTGGAGGAAATTTCCCGCCAGCTTGGAAGAAGCGATGATGGAAAGTCTCCGCGACCGCCGTCGTCTCCCTAGTGGGCGCCTCGTTGGAGGGTAGGCCCGGATGCAGGCCAGTCACCCGCTTGCAAGAGCTTTCCACCCCATACCCAGCTGTGGAGCCTGTGAAGACGCCGCAAGTCACCCCGTCTTGAGTAGGGGTCAAATCCCAATTCATCATCCTCGGGACCGCGAGGGAACGCAGCTCGACGATAGAGAACCCCCTCGGCATGTTAGGAAGGTAGTAGAGGACCCCGTCCATTTCGCGAAGCCACCTGCTCTCCTTAATCAGCAGGGCGGAAGGATCGGTCGCGGCATCGCCGAACAAGAACTGGGGCTTGTGTAACTCTGCCCTGGCCTTGTCTGTCAACACCGCGTCGGTAGTCAACTCGCGCAGCGTTAAGTGGTGCCCGTCAGTGACTCTCCTTATCAAGCCATCCGGCTTATCAGCAGAGAACACAAGCATCGGATTCAAAGAGGGAAATCGCGGAGGCGCCGTATAGCCTGTACCTCCGGCGAGACCGATGGCCACGCCCTTCGGAAGAGCTTCGTCAGAAAAGGCCACTGCAAGAAAGAACCAAAAAGTCAAAACGGGATCCGCCCTAAGGATAAATCCGCCAATCAAGTAAAGACGGGTGAATTCGCCTGTCAGAAGGCAAAACCCGTTTAACGAGAACAAAGTCTGCCTAATGAAAACAATACCCCCCTTTACCGGAGAAAAAAAGTCAAACTCACCTATAAAAAACGGGTTCGTCTTCACCCAATAAAGGTCAATTTCGCCTGTGGAGGCAGAAGTCGTCCTCTATGAGCAAACACAAAATCCGCCCAAAAAGGGGCCGACTTTGCCCTAAATCGGGGAAGCTGCCAAAGATGATTAAATCCAGGGAAGACAAGCAATGCTCATTCCTCCCAACCCGACATCTGTAACCTACGTAAAGTAGTCAGACTAACCTCTCGACTTACCCAAATGCGTATCAGGTATGCTGACGGGTGCGCCGGCGGCGAGGCGGTCGGAATAGCGTCCGGGACCTCCTCCTTTTGTATATTTTGGCGCCATTGAGGGGATTAAGCGGGAACTCTCGCTCGTTAGAAAATTTTCAAGATTCTTGAGCACGGTAACCCTCAAAGGAAGAGGACAACCTTTTTAAAGGCGAAGTTGCCAACGTGGCCACGATCGTCCTCAAAAAGCGAAGCACCGGCGGACAAGAGACGTAACCACGACCGAAATCAACGGCCCAGATTGCCCCCGATATTTCGAAGTGCCACGTCAAGACGAGAAACGGGCCGATCGAAAACCCCGGACCCGAGTCGAAATTGACGGTTGTATCCAACGGCCAGGTTTGAAAACTACGGCCACGATCCAGACGAGGCGCATGAGGCTCACGTCATAGTACGACGTGACGGAACCACGCCGTCTTAGCTGGGAAGCACGAAGCCCACCAGCGGACGCGTGGCTCACCCACGCTGAACCTAGTCTCGCCCGAAAGGAAGGGTCTCGCCCGCGAAAACTCAACTTCGCCTGAACGGCTCATTCACCCTTAGAGACAAACGACAAATAACACGACTCGCCCCAAACTTGGAACCGCCTACGAGATGACCTCGCTAAAACCCACGCCTCGAATGGCTAAGGGTTAGAGCAGAAATCTTAGTAACAAGCCTAAGAGAAACTGCTCGACAACTCATCATACTGAGGGGAATAGTATGGCTAGCCCGATTCAAACGGTAATCGGTAAAGGCACATCAAACCCATTGATAGCTGAGGGTTTGCTAAAAATCCTAAATGAAACCAAATGTACTTGTCTCGCCAAAAACTTCTTTATTCAAAGTATTCCAGACCACACGCAAGCCGGTTTAGGTCTGAAAACTTTGAAGGGGGTCTTGTAGACGGTAAAAAATACCTCTGTGAGCTTGCAAGAAATTCACCTGAGTGATCAACTCGCCTGCACGAGTCAGAATCAACAGGAGATAGCGGAATTTCGCCTTTTACACAACTCGCCTGCCAGAGTCCAAAGACGAATCCACCCACAAACCTCAAGGCTGTCAAAACAGCTGGGTATCCGCTACCCTACGTGCCGGGGCAGGCTTTCCCATCCCTCTTGACCTGAGGGGGGAGAGCGCACAGTACTCCAGGACCGTCGAGTAGCCGTTCACAATACGAGTAATCGAACAGGTGTCAGATCCACCTGAACATTCATAAATGCGGTTCACCTCACCCGTCCAGGTCGAGAGCGGGATCCGCCGGCACTCGGCAAGTTGGCCAGAACCACTCGAGTACTGTACACCTACTTCACCGTCTCTCCTGACCAGAAAGGAAAAGGCACCATGCTCCAAGCACGTCGAACGGCCACACACAGTACGAATGATCGGACAGACGCCAGATCAATCTACGAACTCATAAATGCGGTTTATTAATGCTGGTCAAATCCACTCAAATAGTGGGCGGCCGTTGCCTCACATACAAGGATGGGCCTTCCCATTCCATGTGACACGACATAAAGCACAATCCCTCGAATGACTATTCATAGTACCGAGAGGCGGCAAGACGTCTCTCAACAGGATATGGTCACATCCCATGATTCAAGGAGCGAACACACCGTCTCTTCGCTATTTAGGAACTTCTTCCACCCACGAAGAAGAGGGGCAGTCAGGTTCAAAAAAAAGTTGAGTTGAGTTCAGTTGAGCTTTTCTTCCAAGTCAAGAAGAAGAGATTCAGCTGTCTAACCGTGCAAGCGATTCGCTCATAGTTGAACCGGCTAATTGAACCACTAGCTCTCGATCCCCAATACGATCGAAGCCAAGCTGTTTGCATAATCCTTGCATTACAGCTCCACTGCCCAGTTCTGAGCTCCGATCGCCGACGAACTAAGCAGACCCGAACTCCATCGACTCGAGCTTTTACTGCGTACTGAAGCTCTCCAGCAACCTCGATCGAACGGTCCAAGGAAAGCAGACTCGACGCAAGCATCGAACGAAGCATCCTGTAGCCACCTAAAAGTCCCCACACTAAACAAAGAGGGCATTCCCTCTGCTTCTGTTGTAATTTTGATTCATTAGTTTGTAATAAGCTTTCTTATCAATACAAACGAAACTCCCTGTTTTCGGTAATAAGCTTTCTTATCAATACAAACGAAACTCCCTGTTTTCGGGAAATCCAAATTTACACCCTACAGCGTGTTAGTTCTAACTCATCGCGTTTTAGTTCTAATTCTAATTCATGGCTCTTGGGCTCTTGTGTTAGCTCTAACTCACCGCGTGTTAGTTCTAACTTACCGCATGTTAGTTCTAGTTCTAATTCATGGTTCTTGGGCTCTTGTGTTAGTTCTAACTCACCGCGTGTTAGAACTAACACATTTGGTGATTTTGGCGGGTCTCTAGAGATGATTGTTTGCTTGGTGAGTCCCTAGTGAGGATCGTTTATTTGGTAGTTCACGGGTCGATTTGTCATAAAGATCGATGTATCACATTTGGTGATTTTGGTTGAGGTTGTTTATGGTGGAAGACATCAAGTAGAAGATTAGAAGATGAAGATAGTTATGACGAGAAAGCTCACATAGAAGATTTTAGCCTTTTAAGTCATGTCACAAATTGGAGTGAATATATCTTGTTTGTAACGAGCCGGACATGTATTATATTCATGCTCTAGTTTGAGTGGGAGTGTTAATGAATATATTATGGATATCTATAACGTTATATATTAGGAATAATATATTAGGAGTATAAATTAGAGATTTGGTGATTGAGAAATATTATGAATGAAACTAACAGAATAATTATGATTACGTAATTGTGTTTAGTCTTATAGCAACTATATAATAAACTTCTTATTATTGTATCCCTACATAAAAAAGTGTTGTAGTTTTTAAGAAATGAATGAGAATTTATAATATTTTATTATTTAATAGTTCTTTAGAGTAGATGGGGGTCAAATTTGGATCTATTAGAGCATCTCCAATGGGGAGGCTGTATTTTGGAGTCTCTCCAAAGAATATACCATGGTATATTCTTTTTTAGAGATGTGTAACTCCAACCACTCCACTCTATATCAAACTTCATTTCTAAAATACATATTATTAAATAATTATTTACATAATACTTTAAATAATTTTGAAAATATAAAAATATAAAATGATAAAAAAATTTATATGAATTAATTTAAAATATAACATATATTATAAATTAATACTAAAATTATAATTACTTGGTTCTTGAAATTTTATATTTCAATTAATATTATTCAATATTAGTCTTATTTTGAAGGTATCAACAAAACATTTTCAAATGTAAAATTTTTATTTAAAATAAATTAATTAAAATAAACTTATGTTGATTTTAAATTACTAGTTATTAATAAAAAAGGATATGGAAGTAATAAGTAAATGTTTACAAATCATTAAAAGGGCAAAATGGGGATTTAAAAAAGTTTGCAGTTAGCTGCAAAGTTGAGGAAGAGGCTACATATTTGCAGCCTCATTTCCTCCGGCTGCATTTTGCAGTCGGAGTTGGAGCTGGGTTGGAGCTCCATTAGACTGCAAAATCTAGTTTTGTAGCCCAATTGAAGAAGCTCTTAGCATCTCGCTTTTCATGTGATGCCTTCGATTGAGAAAGGCAACTACCTTCAAGGCATTCTATTAAATACCTGGTGGGGCCCACCTATTTATTAATTTGCAATAGACTAGCAATACATTCAACTCATATAGACATAAGAACCTACTAACAGGCAATAAGATATTTTGACCCAAACGACCACCGTGGGACATTTGAAGCACGGAGACATTCAAAATTCATGTACTCTTTGTCCAGAGAACCTAAACAAAAAGAAGCTCTCTGCGAACGTACACATAGATAAATATAATCCGACACTTAGACGCATCTACAAATATTTGTGACCATCAGACATCTAGAAATATTTGTGACCATCATCATTCACCACGAGCAAATGGGAACAGATGAATCCCTCGTGCAATCAGAATTGTCAGCGCCGGCTTGCCGCCATCAAATTATGCGCACAAGAGGCAAGATATGACAGAGTTGCTAGAATTTTGTCGTTTTGATTGTCTACTATCTGCGGGAATAGTAATAATATGTTCTCGGAACATCTAATACAAGTTATGTAATATTTATGAAATATTAATAGATTTAATTGTTGCACGTATTTGGATATCATTTATATAATTGTTACATATCCTTAGAAATTATTTTGTTATATCATGCACTGTGATATGTCACTTGTTTTGAGATGTGATCTAATTTTGAGATTTCTTAAACTTGTGCTTAACCTATAACTAGTAAATGATAACTTTATTATAACATGTTATTATGCATGATTCTAGCATGTGAGATGTGGTGGTGAGTCTCAACCACCGGGAATGGAGATTCCCCGGGTGTATGTCATAAGCATACATTGCGATATTTGTAGCACCAGAGCATATTTGAATTCTCTAGAACAAGTCAACTAGGAGATGGAAAATTCAAATTGTTATATGGTCCATTTGATTTGATGATATTGTCATTTTCGATTTGATAATTTTGTATATTTTGATGTGATGATTAAGCTTGTTTAGCAAGTGCTACACAACCTGAAATGTTGGGTTACTAGACTTCATTTAGAAAAATGATGGACATATAGATAGGATCTAATATGCGCATTATGATAAGTTGATTTATTATGCATTTCCATGAAGTTATAAAATTCTCGCAGGCGGACGGTTTTGAAAAATGTTTTTTAGAATTTATTTGTTTATAAAAATAAAATATTTTGATATTTCAAATTGATTTTTATTTATATTCATGGAAATTATAATTTAGACATGAACAAATAGGTGAATTATCTTGCTCAAAAGAGTTGCCTAAATAAATGATACCGGAGGGGACTGAATATAAGATATTATTTATAAATAATTAATCTCATATGATGGAAGAGCTTTTATAAATACTTGGTAGGATAGGGATTTGACCGTTAACTTAAAATTATTAATTTGATTAATAATTGGTTCTCAATATGGGACCCAATTGGTCTCACTAATGTCATTAGAAAAGGTTTACATGCATACAAATTTTATTATATCCTTAATTATTATGGATAGAGTTTTTGAACAATTCTATTTTATTTTTAATTATTATGAATAGAGTTTTAAATAATTATAAATTGTTTGCAATTAAAATCAATGAGGCTAGTCTAATCATATGTATATAGGGTTCATATGTAGCCTTATAGATACACAAAAAATCTTATGAAGATAAGATGGAAATAGAATAAATAGAAAATTGAGAACCTATCTCTTAGTATTGCTCCTGACATGTGGATTTTACTTGGAGACTATTTCTCTTGAGGAAACTTTGAAATTTTTAGATAGATCTTGAAAGATGGATTACGAAAGATCGGAAGGCATTCCGGGTATTATTCTAATTTTGATTAATTTTAATAAATAGTCACGATATGTATATTCCGCCTTATTTTATATCGTGTTTCCAACACTTTCATGATTGTGCTCTGATGTAAAGTCATAAGCAGTAGAACTTTTTGTTTTTGTTTTTTTTGGCCAAAGCTTCCTGCTAGTCCCTGGGTAGAGTTGATTATTTATTTAGAGGAAAAGAAAATGATACCACAAGCAGTAGAACTTGAAAAGCATCTAGAATATGAAAATTTTCATTTAATTGTTGGATTTGAGATGCA
>NC_033796.1:94621014-94668413 GCF_001876935.1 Asparagus officinalis
GGGGGGTGAATAAGGTTGCTACCGTTTTTCGATAAAAAATATAAAACAATCAGCGAAATAGATTAATTCATAATTGTCTCTAATTGTGAAAACCTAACTAAAGGGTGGAATTAAAAATCACAAGAAAGTGAACTTACTTTTTCAAGGGGTTGGCCCCTTCTGAAATAAATTTTCTTCTTCAATCTTCAATCTTCTTCTGGTTTAATCATTCACAATTAAACAAAGAAATCAAAGAACCAAAATCAGGAAATTTTAATTACAAGCACCCTCCCTGACAACAACACAAAAACTTGATGGAGATAAAATTATGCTAAGTTGCATGTGCACAACAATCAAGTTATAGTATTTAATATATTGATCCATGTGAAAGGAGAGTATTAGAAAGACTAATCTAAGTAGGTTCTTGAAATATGTAAGAATAAAGAATGAGAGTGATGTGTTTTAGGTAGAGGGTTTTGCCACAAAATGAAAGGCTAAAACAAGAGGCAAGAAATAGAGAAAAAGAAGGCAAATAAAAAGAAAACAAAGAGAAAAATCAAGAAATCTAAATAATAAACAATTAAAAAGATGGAGGAAAATTAAAAGAGGAGACTAAAAATCTAGGATTGAATCCACTAGTTAATTTCAGTTTAAAATTAAGAAATACTCTCTTTTAATTCTCATATTACTTTAGAATTCTTAAGCATAGACTATACAATTACTCAAAACAAGCATAACCTATCAAATTCACTTCTAAGTAATATCACTGCTATAATATAGAAATGACTAAGTGTTAATCTCATTCTAAAAGATGATGTGTATCCTAGATTAACTGTACACCGAGTCGATCCGACTCCACGAAGTTCGAACCAGAAGACATCATTACTCAGCCCCTTTCTAGAAGGGCGAGTCGAGAAGCATCCTCACTCGGACCTTGCTACTAATGCCAATTCTGTGCATTGTCATTCATTGGGTCGAGTCGAGAAGTCCTCTCATCAAAGCGGCCGAGTCAAAAGGCGTCCTTTCTCGGCCCTCTCGCAAGGCCGAGATGTAAGACGGTCATTCTCGAACCCCCCGCTAACAACCAATTACCATCACATTAAATGCATTGTCGGATAACCATTACATCAACCCCAAAAGTCTTAATGACTCATAGAATCTTGTCAGCACCTTACTTTTCCTGTCACCATCACATTAATCACATAGATAACTCATACCACCCGTAGCCAACACCTGTAAAGTATCGACCGAGTGAGCTGACTGCTTGGACTCGGCCGAAGTTACACAATTTCCCTCCTAGATCGTTTTAAGCATAAAGAGAGTAATTTAAAAAATCAAAAGGAAATTAAGCTAGTTTCACCTAATCCTAGATTTCCTAGAAGAATTAGCTACTCATATTATAAAATAAAAATTAAACAAAATTATACTAAAAAGCAGTAAAGATAAAAAAGTAAATCTAAACTATAAAGGAAATAAAGAAAGAAAGAAAATCAACTCTATAAAATAAATCTACACCACAAAGCATGAAATAAATCTACACTATAAAACAGTAAATCTAATCTACTAAACATGAAATTAAAAACTAAAATTACTAAAATATGTAAAAAAATAAGAAAGAAAATAAAGACTTACACTGCAAGGGGTTAGCTCCTTGAAAAGCAAATCCTTATTACTAAAAGAATGGGGAAAAAATTATTTATTGCAAAATAAAAGTTTATAATTTAGAAGGTCTTCTCAATTAAGAGTAATTATTCTCTCTAAAATAGAATTTATAAAATTTTACATATCCAAACTCCTCGCTCTCTATCCCTATTTATAGTCTACAGCAATCCACTATGAGCCGGGCCGCGTCGTGACCCATGGCGAGCTACGTCGGGTCAGCCCGCGGGTCGAACCGGCTCACGCCCAACCCTAATCATGTTAGAATAAACTGCAATATTCGCTTAGTAAAGAATAAACAACAGTACGATCTGTTTGGGATGCAAGAAAATTTGTATGCAGAAAAAATTATCAGGGATGTTTTACGAACTTGACTGATGCTTTTGTCAACAAAACACCATTAGAGCTGCGTTACTGTTAGTTTTTTCTTAATACATTGCTGACATAATATTCCATTTAAGATACTAAGAAAAATAAGAAAACCATCTTTGGTCATATTTCAGACAAAAAATATATATAGCATCAAAATGCTTTTTTCGGCCTATACGGAGAATATCATCACCATCCAATAATTTTCTAAAAGACATTCCCATAAGGAATCAGTGATTGATCCAAATACAATTTTTTCACACAAAAGGCTCCTCGTATGTGTGAAAAGAAAAGAAGAAGCAAAAAGAAAAGAAAGAAAAAGTGAAAGAGCCACCATATGAGAATCTCAAAATCATCCAGATTATGTTTAAAAATCTCAACTTATAGGAAACTATTGACAGAGTTACATGTACATGGAGATCCAAAACAGAAGGATAATATAGTGCGACTTGAGTCTCACAAAGTTCTCCGAAACTTGGGTAACATACAAAACAACATATGAAAAAAACTCTGCCTTTGATTTACACAATGCTAAACAACTTTTAAGAACAAAGGGGATATATAATCTGTTGCCTCCCTTGTACATATCCAACAGAGATGTTCTGTAGGCAGTTAAAGAAAGGCTAATAACAAAACACAGGCTACCAGGAGCAGGATTCATAGTTTTGTATTGGGAATTTACATTTATATTCTGTGTACAAGATGGGGAATTTTTCACCTGACACAAAGCCGCGGCCAAGTATATAATTTCACGCTTTGGGCTGCACCTCGGTTGACGTTTCTGCTTTGCCATGAAGAAAGTAGAGCTTTCCGGGCAGAGAACCATGCCACTTTACGCATCTTGGCAAGTAGTACATGGAGATTTAAGCAGAACATGCGGCATGTCTGACTCCTAACTCTTTGGATCAGAATTGATGTTAAACTCATGGAAGATCACTTTGCAAGGACAATGGTTTTGCCAAGAACAAAAAGCACAAGTGACAATTCAATGAAGAATATCGTGTTAATCAGTCCTCGGTCCACTGCCCACCCGAAGATAGTGATTCCTCCCGGGTTCGACTGAAGGTATAATACTGCATACATAATAAAATAAAATAATATAAAGATAAAAAGTCATGTTTGTGATAAGTAGATTGACAAAGAATATGTCAGGATCACAAAAGGATTTTGTGAGATAAATGGGGAAGTTACTATTTAGTTGTTATGTAGTGGGATTAGTTACAGCTAAATGGCAGAGGACTAGGATAGTACTCGTCTTCTAAGTGAACTGATGAATACAATCTCTCCGTTACTCTCTTAATATTCTCCCTGGTTCTTGTTCTTCTTCCTCCTAATCTTCTCTCTAATCCTTCCTCTTGCTCCGTTATCATGTTTACTTTCTAAATTTTTATGGCGGGTAATGGAAGAGATGAGGTCAGATCTCAGCCACTAACAGAACACAATGAGATGGTTCTAGTCACAAATGAACTAGAAGTTGCACTATACAGGGGAATCACGTATATGTAATGGATTAACGTAGAAAAGAATAGCTAACTTTATGGAATCTCATCTAGATTGATATCTGAAAATGAAGCTTATCCCCAAATGCACTTTAGGAAACAGTTGTTTATGCCCAGACAACAATAAAGCATTTATAATTACCATGAGTCAGGATGCAACCTGGATGAGGTGTTTATGAAAGTGTGATAATGTATCTTGCTGACTAAAAAAATTTCTCGCTAATCACAGGACTTGAAACTCAGACTTCCCACAATTCACCCCATCCCTACACTGATGATCAAGGCCACTACATCTTCATATAATGCTCAACACCTTTTTTCAACGATATTTAAGCCCACTTAGATGAATGAACCAAAAAAAAAAAAGCTTTTCTTCAATATATTACATTGGTATACTTTTGTTTATGTTCTGAAGTTAGATATCACAATCACAAATATATAAACAAAACTTTCTAACTTACGAATTTTCAATACAATGGAATATGATTTTTGCTTGTTCCGGACAGAAAGGAACTGCTGTTATGAATTGAGTTACAAGTTTATATTCTAATTACTTCAAGAGTTCAAGAAACAACTTGAAACATTAGGGAACATTTTTTCACCCCTTCACATGCTTCTTGTTGATAAGATTTTACTCCTTTTATTCAACCTTTATCTATTTTACAAGACATCAGAGCGTCCATATGATGGAAATTTTGTCTCGGAATATAGGTCACAATCTAACTTTAAATTCTTTTCTTGTATAGAACAATCAATGATCTCAATTACGCAGTTCGTAAAAAATATCTATCAGTTTGGTTGGTATCATGCCAAAGAGTTTTGACTTTTGTGGTTTTAGTACAAAAACGAGATGTTGAATTTTCTGGTTGGATTACTTACCGAGAGCTTGTCTCTTGTGGTATGAAGGCAAATAAGGAGACATATGACCAGTATTATGCAATGTAACATTGTCTAATGACTCCAGATCACTTTCGGATGAAACCATTGGCATTCTAATTGCTGGAATAAACCCCAAATTACCAGAGCCATTTGCACCTCTCGAATGAGAACATTCAGAACTGCATGTTATCCAGGCATGCCAGTTGCTAGCTATTGCTGCTACTCCTTGAGCTTTATGTGTAATTTTAGCAGCTGAGTGCAGGCAGAGGACAACACCAACAACCTGAACAATAGAAGATACCTGTGGCATGGAGGAAAATGAGACAACCTAAGTTCTGTCTAAGAAGATATCAAAAACAACTTGCTCATAAATTAACCAAGAAGAAGATTATTTACAGTAGACTTACAGCCAAATTCCCAGCATTAAAAAAATTGACCTTTTCACTATATCCTGTAGTTTGGAAAAGCATCACACACTGACTAGTTGAAATAAATGAGAACACTAATAGGAGAAATATCCGGAACCGATGGCTGATTTTTGAAAGATTATAACGTAGGCGAGCATGCTCTTCCAGAAATATTAAAGTATCTGAATCCCTTTCTGGAAGTTTACTGTAATCCTCAAAGTGAATGACTTGCAAATTAAAGACCAAGTTGAGCAAGATGCAAGCTGATAAAAATATCACCGTCAAGTACACCCATGACAGAACTGAAGCTAACAAAACCACGGAAGACCTCCATAATGAGTCATGAAAGATGCATACAGATCGGCTGATTTCTCGAGCAGTTTTTATAATAAAGCATGGTAATATCCACCAAAGAAGCAAGCGAAAAAAATCCTGCAAAATTAGTATGTGATGCCCTCCTTTACTATGAAGCCTTTACAGAAAACAAAATTAGCATCGAGTTTTAGTGGTGCATTGCATACATCTATTTGTATTTCTTAACAGAATAAGGTACAAACCCAAACAGGCAGGACAAGCACTTGTTATATTTCAGTTGAACAATGAAAAGATAGATATTATAGAGGTAAAGTAAACATATCAAATACTCAGCTGGAGCCAATTTCTATATTGGTCTGATACTAAATGGGTAGAGACAGTGTCAAGGCTCCTGTTAAAGCTATTATACTGGTAATAACCTTATCTATCTTTCCGAACCAATACCTTCAGTAGGTAGCTTTTGAAGTTCAGGAAGGCAGATCATTACTGAAGGATAGCAAATTCATAAAAGTTAAATAATTTGAACATAGTACCAAATAGAATGAAAGTAGATCCTGGTCCTGAATAACCAGATCCATGAAATGACATACAGTAGGAGGAATTGTATCCATGTAAGATATTTTCGATAGAAGAAGGGTTTTGTGCATCCCGTGTACACTGTTGAATGCATCTAACATTTGAAAGACAATCCAATGCATCTAGATGTCCAATGGCCTTATAAACTCTTGTGAACTTAGATGTATGACTCAAAATGTGTGGCTTGATTGCATCCGTGATCTTGCTTTCATCACCAACCTAGAAGGATCCTGAAGGCCAAAACCACTCTAACACTAAGCATGTGTCAGTAAATATCCTGGAAGACAGAGGAGCCAGTTTCCAAATATCTACTTACCTCTGAGTTTCTTTTTAAATCCAGTTCCCATAAATCGCACAAAGAAAAAGGAACTGCCCTGTATATATACAGGGTCTGCAATAATATACTTGACAGATAAGGGAACCGGTTTGAATCATAGACTCTGGCACTCCCTAATTTTTCAGTATTGTAGGTGATCTTGCTATAACACTCTGACGCTCTTGTTGTTGTTCTTTTCGTTTTAAACTTCCTCTCAGGTAGCTCGAAGTTACGGAGAGCCGCAGGATGACGGAAATCCTGGCATAGTCGCCGTCGCAGATTTTACTATTAGAGACTCCACCGTAGTTTTGTATTTTCATTCAGACATCCTTATTTCCATAATGGGTATTCGGGGACCACATTCCTCAAAGATGTTTTTTTATAGCCATAACTTTCATTTCCTCTTTATTGATTTCACAAGGAGCAAATTGCAACCTTACAGTTTTTCTCTAAAGAAGGAATTTCATGGCTAACTGTTTTGTCAGTTATTGAAGCGTTAATGAAACTCCCCAAAGATGTTGCAAATTCGAAGTGTATATCAAAATTTAATTTACATATAAAATTTAAACCAATCTTCAGTATCAATGACATAATGATGTTTCCATGAAGCGAGAAAACTTATACACAGAGGATAAAAAATAAATTCAGGCGCATGAATGACTCTGTTCAAATTTGTGCAAATATTTCAAATAGCATAAACCTTATAACTTCAATCAAAGTTAGAAGTATCTAAATAGAGAATTATTTTTCCATGCATCCAAGTATAATTAGTAGTCTGATTAACTAAAATCACAAGCTGCGCTTGTAATGATTTATCAACTATCTTTCCACAAAATTTCCAACCTGAAGTGGTTCAAATCCATTCACATATTTCACTAGCATAATGTCTCATGTAATTGATATGCATAGATAATTGCAGGGCTTACGCAATTATCCAACCTATCTCAGTGCAATAAACTGAAATTTTGCCTCCATTTCTCTTTTGCCAAACAAGACCAATAACAACAGAGCCTTTTATCTCAAATGTTTAAGGTCGTATACAGGTTGTCATTTCTATTATGTGTTATCACCTCCGTTTTCTTAATTGCTTCCAATCAAGTCACAAAATTATACAAATAGTCTCTATTTATAATCTTATTACTTCTCTATATGGTGCATTAATTCTGCCGGACGACCAAAAGTGGCTTGAAGCTCTAATCCAGATACCGAAATAGCAATCCAGAGTCTTTTACGTACCACGCAACAAGAAGTTCCAAACTTTCCTCCTAGAATCAATTAATAAATACCCAATTCCATAAATATCAACCATAATCCTACAAAAAAAAAAAAAAAAAATTCACCTGAATCTTTCTCACATACTCGTTCTGAAACCTCTGAACCTCTCCATGAAGCGGATCCACGAACATAAACTTCCTAATCCCGAACTTGTACAAGTTCTTGGAGATGCAAACCAAAGAGGACGCCAGCAGCGACGCCTGCCGACACGAGGTTCGCCAGATTCTCGAACACTCGACCTGGCTATTAACTGGAACGAAGGCAGCTGGATCTCCGAGAGAGATAATGGCGGCCGAAGGAGCGGCGATCCCCAGACGACGAAGGCGGAGCACGACAGCGCGAGCGCGGCGGCGACGCCGAGGCGAAGGTGACGAAGCCGAGGAAGAGAGGAAGGAGCGAGGCGGTGGAGGCTGCGACGAGGCGCTCGAGCTCGCGGATCGAGGATCGGAACTAGGGTTCGGGTCAGCGGCCATGAGAGATGAAGATTTTGTCTTTTTATTTTATTTTATTTCGTTTTTGTTTCTAGGCTGAGGACGGGGCGGGAGACGGGGGAGAGGAGATCGGTGCTGGGGGGCCTGGAGACGGGTGGCTGGCATGTGGCGGTTGCTGGTTTTGTTTTGACGGCAGTCGAGGTTAATTGGGTGAGTTCCAGCGAGTGGCGAGGGACTAAAACTACTGCGCTCGTGTCGTAGTCCACGTCACCGTTGCCCGGGAGCACAGTCAGCAAAGTCCTGATCTGGACTTTTTATGCAAGCTTCCTGTGATTTAAAAAGATCAATCGTACGCTGCTTATGAACAGTACGGTGTACTCCATAAATGGAAAAGGGACCACTTACCGACCTTTAATATGAAAACGATTTCCCGTTGCACTTTGAAAATGATTTGATTAGATGCATCTCCGTAGTTCTTTTGCATCTGTTCTATGTTGAGGCTTATTTCTTCAACAAGGAAAATAAAATAAAATTAAGGAGCTATTGAATTAGGTGATGTTTGGTTCAATTTCTACAAATTATAGGAAATGTTTTCTACTCAAAATATAATTTTATTGTATTTCTTAAAAAATATATATATAGGAAAAGTTTTGAGAAGTCAAAATGTACCATTTTTCTTGTTTTTTTTACTTTGCTTGTTTGGTTCAAAACAAGAAAATGACTCATAACTTTATAGAAAATAGCAAGATTTCCTATAATTTGTAGAAATTGAACCAAACACGCCCTAAATTTATAGAAAAATGTCAATTCATACTCCCTTTAAAAGAGGGAGTTGTGGAAAAACTTTTCATTGACTATATTTAGGGGTGTCCAAAAAGCCGGCCGGCGCCGGCTTTTTGGTGCCCGGCCCGGGCCCGGCCCGGCCCGGAATAGTGTTTTTTTTATATGTATTATATATGTATAATATATGTATATATAATATATTTTTATATATGTATAATATATGTATATATATATATATAATATATGTATATATAATATATTTCTATATATGTATAATATGTGCTCGTGTATACTATACTCCTCTTCATATAGTACTAACCTGTAACTGTATGTACCTATATATACCTCTCTTCTATACCTATACCATGTATATACTAAGTATACCCTGCTCTTTTATATACTGCTATACCTCTTTCTTATCATCAAGCGGGGGGTGAGGGGGTTAATTTATTATTTTGGTATTCACTGGCTCTTTTATATATGTATAATATATGTGTGTTATATATATATACTCTCCTTCTTAGTATATATGTATATATAAGTATACTCTCTCTTATATATGTATAATATGTGTGTGTTGTGTGGTGGGTGTGGTTGTGTGGTGTATACGTCTCTCTGACTCTTAGTATATATAGTAATATATACATGTATAACTGCTCTGCTTAATATTGTATAGGTCTATCTATATACAGCTATACTATAAAGTATACACTCTCTTATACTATGTTACTAATTATGTGTGTATATATATAATACTCTCTCTCTCTCTAGTATAATGTAAGTATATAAGTATAAACTCTCCTCTTATATATGATATAATATGTGTGTGTAATATCTCTGCTCTTATTAATATTTATAATAAATATACTGCTCATCTTATATATATGTAATACTATCTCTCTATATATAAGTATATATAGGATATACACTCCTCTTATTTATATATGTATAATATGTATGGCTTAACCTCCTTATAAAAGGTATACCTCATCTTAATAATAATGTAAATAGAACTCCATTATAATATAAGTATACATCTACGTTGGAGAGGTAGGTATAGGGAGTGATGGTGGGGTGTCGGTATACCTCTCTCTCCTTAGTATATAACGCCTATATTACCTTACACCCCCAGGTTCCTACCTCTCTCTCGCCCCCCATCTCGGGGCGCCCCAACAAAACGGGACAATGGCTACTTCTATAATGCGATTTCTCTCTCTCATAGTTATATGATTATAAAATATATATATATATTATTTTACATATCAAAATAATATGATATATATAATTATAAAATTACATAATAAATTATAATAATAAATTTAATAAAGATAATGTACTAAATTACATAATTCATATAAATATATAAATTTTAAACTAATCTTTAGGGCATTTTTTATCAAAAAATAAAAGAAATAAAAAAATAAATAAAATCCGGGGGCCGTATCCGAAGGCCCGGCCCGGGCCGCCGGATTTCCTGGGCAGGCCCGGGCCGGATGGACAGGGCGAACTTATATCCCCTATTCTTTTTTTGATATTATATTCTAATCATAAATTACATAAATTAATTATCATTATTAATTAATCATATTACATGTCACTTCAATTTTGACTAACTTGGCCCAAAACTTCCAATGTTATTGTAAAACTCTTATATTAGTTATTAATAACGCATAATACTATATTAATAGACAATTACAAGTTAATAAATTATTTTGGAAGGAGTAGAAAATATAGAATTGTCCTAAAATAATACCACGACACTCACATAGGAAAATTATAAAGAGTATTCTTGCGTATATAGGTACAAACATGCAATTTTAGAAAACATTAGGATATTTAAGTGCATTAAGATATAAGTGGAGGCTTTGTTAACCATAAGCAATGGTATGTGATCCCTTTGTTAAATTATATTCATCATATAATGAGGCCAGAGGCTTAGCTTATATTTATATAGTACAGAAAATGTGGAAAACTTTAAGCATCATATTTTGAATAATCTCAGGATTTCTATTCTTTTTTGATATTATATTCTAATCATAAATTAACTAAATTTATTATTATTATTAATTAATCATATTATATGCCACTTCAATTTTGTCTAACTTGGCCCTAAAACTTCTAATGTTATTATAAAACTCTCATATTAATTATTAATAATTCATAATACTATATTAAAAGACAATTACAAGTTAATAAATTATTTTTGAAGAAGTAGAAAATATAGGATTATCCTAAAATTATACCGACACTCACATAGGAAAATTATAAAGAGTATTCTTGCGTACATATGTACAAACATGCAATGTTAGAAAACATTAGGATATTTAAGTGCATTAAGATATAAGTGGAGGTATATGAGCGTAACTTTTGTAAGCTGTAAGGTATTTAAGTTTAATTAAGCCTATAAGATTTGAAGTCTTTGTTAATCACAAGCATATATGATCCTTTTGATAAATAATATTCATCATATAATATGAGGCCAGAGGCTTAGCTTATATTTATAGTATAGAAAATGTGGAAAAATTTAAGCACCGTATTTTGAATAAGTCTCAAGATTTCGAATGACAAATGAAATTATATACTTCACTTAGAATCATATTCTATATTACCCCTATTTTTTAAATATTATATTTTAATCCTAACTAAACTAAATTAATTATTATTGTTAATTAATCATATTATATACCACTTCAAGTTTGTCCAACTTGGTCCCTAAAATTTTTAATGTTATTGTAAAACTCTCATATTAATTATTAGTAATATCTAATAATATATTAATAGAAAATTGATTGTTAATAAATTATTAATGGAAAGAGTAGAAAATATAGAATTATCCTAAAGTTATACCATTATATTCATATAGGAAAATTATAAATAGTATTCTTGCATATAGAAGGTACAGACATGCAAATTTAAAAAATTTTAGGATATTTAAATGCATCAAGATACAAGTGGAGGTATGTAATTTAAACTTTTATAAACTGTAAGATATTCAATTTAATTAAGCCAATAAAAGATTTAAAGCATTTATTAACCACAAGCAATAATATGTGATCCTTTTGATAAATAATATTCATCATATAATATGAGGCCAGATGGTTAGCTTATATTTATATATTTGAGGAGATGTGGGAAAATTAAAGCATCATATTTTGAATAATCTTAAGATTTTGAAGTATTTATAAATTTATATATTTTGCTTTGTAAACTTTAGAAGTTTTCAAATGACTACTACAAAGTGATGGGCGCCATATAAATGTTGGACAAATAAAACCAATGATATTGGATTGGAATAATCAGGGTTATGTAAAAAATATCTGGGTATCATATGAGATAATGCTCACACATAATATAACATTGTAATCTATAATCTCAGATATTGATGAATTTTCAACATAAGAATTTGCGTCAAGATATATGCTTAAGATTTGGGAGAGCTGAGAGTGAAGAGATTTGGGTTATGAATTGTGAATTTTGTGACTTGTGCTTTAGTTTTGGTTTCCAAACACGATCCAATACGAATCCTACAATCAAATTAAAAATAACTTGATTTTGTTATAACAGCTAATATTTTCGATAATGATCGATATATAAGAAAAAAAAATAAAAAAAAAATAAAACCATAAATATTATCAAGATAAAGTATTTGACCTTTTATATCCATCAATATAGATATTTCATATATTGGTTATAAGAGTAATATTTAAAGGTAATATAGATATCATTTTCTTAATTTTAAATATCCAATAATTCTACATTATTCCCTTAAAAATTTGAAATTGCTTATAATTTAGGGACTAATATTGAATTATAAATTATTTGAGGGACAAATATGTAAATAAGCTTAATTTAAAAGAATATTTAATTTTTTGAAAACTCTCTCAACTATGGAGAGTTTCTCAAAAAAACCACTCAACTAATTTAATTTGACAGAGCCTCCTAACTATAGAGGTGTTGTAGATAACCCCTCTCAACTTTGGTGCGATTTTAGAAAATACCATTCGACTTAGTGTATCTTATAAATATTCTCCTGGTCTTTTACACATCTAATAACAAAATCTCTTAATGTAAAAGACTTTAATATATGATTTTATCAAAATGCCCTGTTGAAAAAAGCTATTTTAGTTAAAAAGAAACTCTCAACCCATAATAAAAGGATTACGACCAATTTACAGCTCTTTTATGGTTGAGGCATATTTTGGTCTTTCCAAGTCAAGTACTTATCACATAATGAATTCGACTTAACGATATTAGTTTTGAGGGGTTAATAGAGAAAAGTTTATAGGGTTAAATTAAACTTTTAAAGTTGAGATAGATTAACTACAACACCCTAAAATTTGATAAACAAAGACTTACTCATTTCAAGTAGTTGAGGAGGGGAGGAGGGGGGGGTTAACATTTCCCCCATAGTTGAGCGGAAGTTTTCTAAAATTAACCATTAAACAAAGCATAATTTAAGACACATGCGATATTACTCTTATAAGAATGGATTTTATAGCAAGTCTATCAGTATCTCTGAAAAATCTTTTGCTACAAAATTTGCAGAGAGAAATTAATTTTTATTCGGGATAGCTATGTGATCCTTATGGTTCTCCTTATCTTTTATGATTTGTAATAAATTATTTAACAAAATAAATTAAGTTGTTCATTTTATATGTCTCATCTTTATGAAGCATATAGTTTGGATATGAGTGTTATTAGATTCTTTTAACTTTTTAACCTAAAATTTTTGATATTATTCATTATTGGATAGATCTAAATTATTTTGTTAAAATACAATCCATATGTGTACAAAATATGTTTAAATCATTCTGATAGATCTAAATTATTTTGTTAAAATACAATCCATATGTGTACAAAATATGTTTAAATCATTCTCAGATTATATTTTATAGTTTTCCATATGTGTACAAAATATGTTTAAATCATTCTCAGATTATATTTTATAGTTTTCTAAAATTAGAGAGTAGTCGTTTTGACAAATTAATTATTTAGTTGAGAAGATGTAGAAAGATTATAGTATCAGATTTTTTAGAATTGACCATGATGACATAATTTATATTTTCTTTCTTGATTGAATTTGCACATTCTAACTTTGAAAATTTTAGAAAAAAGTTTGTGAATATCTATAATATTTGGTCGCCAGATAATAGAAAGTAAAAGTGGACAATAGGTGCGAGTGATTTCTTTATAATTAAACAAAATCCTCTATGACCAGATGAAACCTACCATTTTACATTGATGAATTTAAGATTTATTTTTTTCATTAATAATAATAATTTTTTTAGATATTGGTGCTTATATCATTAATATTTTAAAATTAGAATTCCAAATTATTAAATTGCTCTTAGATAATTAATATTTTAAGAATTTAAACCTCACTAATTATGTGGAAGGTAAAGTGTTGAAACCAATAAGATTTTATATATTAAGATATCTAAAACTTTTTAACATATTATGATAGTCATAAACTTTTTGCAAATATATTATAGTAAATACATAAACTAAAAATCAACAATTATAATATTTAACCACGTGCATCACACGTGCATTCCACCTAGTTTATATAAAAGTGTCAATGTGGTGTCAGATTTCTGGGTAATTTCCGCTCATTTTGAGAGGAAATTGATTTCTGTAAATTTTGAAACTTTTTTGTACTTTACAGAAAATATTTCTGTAAATTTTTTTTGAACCAAACACAGTTTACGGAAATCTACGAAAAAAATTAATTACAGAATTACCATTGTTACATTTTGAGAAAAAATTTCTATAAACTTGTGCAACCAAACACCCCCTTACTATTAATAGCTGGTGTTATGTCTGTGCTGGCATGAGTAGTATGATTTCTTTGGTTTACATATATTATTTCTTCATTTTTTTTAGAGATTCTTTTTTTTTACTGTGTCTGTGGTCCTAAATTGAATTGGGTAGGATTTTTTTTTTCTTTGCGATGCTACTTTTTTGTTTTTCCTTTTGTCACATACTTCACTTTTCTTATGAATATGAGAATACACATGGCTTATAATATAAAAATATTAACCCTTTCAATTCGTCAATAGTATTACAATATGATAAATACACATGGCTGATAATGTTATGGGTTCTTTGTAATTTTCAGATTTCTCATATAGTGCTACAGTCCCATAAGAAACCCCCAACAACGTTTGCTTATAATTTCCATATTTTTAGGAGTTTGTTTGTATATTTATTATTATTAAGAAGGTTTTTATAAATTTCATATTTTAAAAAGGTTTGTTTCTATAACTATTAGATGTTTTAGGGGGTTATTTATAGTTTTTGAATGTTTAGGGTTCTTTGCAATTTTGGATTTTTTTTTCAATAGGTTGTTTGTTATTTCATACTTTTAGGGGCTTTTATAATATTCGTATTTTTTATGGGGTTGTTTCTATTTTCATATGGGAGATTTGTTTGAAATTTATAGCTTTTTTAAGGGGTCATTTGTAAATTTTAGATTGTAAATAAATTATTTGTTGTTTTTGGATTTTTTTTAGGAGATTGTCTTTTATTTTTTGAAATTTTTATAGGGTTGTTTATATATATTTTTTTAAATTTAGGTATGTTCTTAATTTTCAGGTCTGTCAGGGTTCTTTTGTAACTTCTAACTTTATGTCAGGTTGTTCATAGTTTTCGATCTTGTACGATATTGAATGTAATTTTCTATCATAACTTGTATTTGATCACATCCAATGATATGTATTTCCTAGTTGAGAATCACATTTTAACTTTGTATAGTATCTACTTTTTGAATACCAATAATAATAGCACAACTCAACTCAAACTTAGGTTTAAAACATGATACTTTTTCGTTTTAAAGTATGAGTATATTTGGTTACATTTTGTTGCACTGTACTGCATTTCTAGCTTCATGTGAGCTGCATTGATAATATGATGATATAGACCTTCAAGTGAATAGTGAAATTTCTGGGGAAAAAAAGTATTTTGTATTTTAGATTTTTTATTAGATTTTTTAAACAAAAAAAAAATATATATATATGATTAGAGACTAGAGAGTCCTCTATTACTTGCTTTTTATAAAAGATTGAAAGCAAATGTTTGTCTTTTGCCTTCAGAAGAGGTTGAAACCATATGGCGTCCAACTGGACTAAAGCTAAAGTGACCCTCCTACTAATATATGAATTGCTATCAAATTGTCATTCTATTAAATAATAACGATAATTTGGTATTCGTGATCTAGTTACACTCTTATTTCATAATTTTGATTTAACTCTTATTTAATAATACAAATAATGAGGTGACTTACTTTCTTTTGTAAAAGAATTTGGTGCCGTGCCCGTCCTTAATTATGGGTCCAGTCTCTTATAAAGTATAAAGTTGCAAATTAGAATGTGCTACTTTATCTACCCTTTAAAAAAAATTGTGTTGCTTAACCTACAAAAAAGCTAAATCTCAAATTTTCCCCCCTTTTATCATTGTATTATGCTTTGGGATAGGTATCGCTTGATGGTGACGTTGGGTATATATGATGTGCTATTATAGCTTGCAATGATATAATGTTATCTTTCGCTAATTATCTCAACTTTCCTTCGAAGGCACGTGAGTATATACCTTACATCAGCGTACATAGAAAAAATTTTGAATGTCGATTATTGTTTGTGTGAGATATAGGTTTTATAGCATTGTATTATGTTTTTGTTTTACACTACCTGGTTGTATTTATGCAACATTAATAAGACATTTATTTACTTCTTAAAAAAAATGTTTGAATGCCAAACTTTTTTTTACAATGCAAAAAGATTAGCATTTGATCCACTACGGATGATCCAGGCGTTGACAGGTTACAATATGACTCTTAAGGTCATGAGTTCATGAGTTCATGAGTTCAGTTCTGACTTTACATAAAACAACAAAAAAAAAAAAAATTTGAACATTTGTGGATGTGCTACTGCGCTTTCCTTATAATTAATCCAGCAAAACTCAATTTCCATATCACCACTGTAGCTTTTTTTTTTGAGAGACCCCCAAAACAATGGGGGTGTTAAACTAAACTTTCTCTACACTTCTATTATTCTACTAAACTTCTTGAGCTTCAGTGTCTATTGCTCGTAACCCGCAAAATTTTTTTATTCCATTGAATCCCACCTGTAAATTTTTTGTTTATTCTTCAAAATTAGAACTATCAACTCTAGTGTGTTATATAACAAATAATACATGTCCAAGAAAAAGATGAAAATAATCTCTCATTCAAAAAGAAATAACCCTTTTATCCTTTTTACTAAAACGGGTTTTTCTTCCGGCTTAGAAAAAATTATCGTTCAGCTTAGAAAAAGTTGTTGTCGTATTTGCACCATGACACTTTAAAGTTGATGGTGCTAACCAGAGGGATTAAACGAGAAATTTCAAGGTGAACTTAGTAGAATAAAGAACTTAGTAGAATAAAAAAGTTTTTTTTTGGTTGGGGGGGGTTAGTATAAATTTAAAAAAAAAAGTTCATAGGGGCTTAGCGCAACACCCTAATATATTGATGAGAAGCAGGCGACTTATTACTCCTCTTATACCCCAAGCAAGTAAAAACTGCAATAAATGAAAGATTCCACACATGAATTTGAAATTGTTCCTACAAAAATCTTCTTCTAGTTACAAAATTCCTTAAGCATATGCTCAGGTTCCATAATTTTCGACAAATGCAAAAACAATTCATGTCCTTTTTTCACCCACGGCCTGAGAGAAAGAAACAGAACCAGCAGAGGCTGGCCTCCCTACTTATTGGAAGTCTCTATACAAATTTGCACCATGAATAATTAATTTAGCATGGGTTATGCTAATTGTCTTGCATGATTCTCTCAGGTATACAAAATTCAACAATTCTAGCCTACAGATGTATCTCAGACATTATGCACCTGCAAGGCAAAAGAAGAGAATGGAGTAAGTAAATGGGGATAACATATATTGTCTTTTAAAACTAAAAATTAGCTTGATGCAAATATTATGCAAGTTACTTTGAAAATGGCAGTACATGCACACCAAATATACAGGGACGTTAAAACAAGGGGAGAAAACCTTTCTTCGGAAAATATATAAATAGAAACAACCTCATCACTTCAGGAGCTTGCGTTATGTTGAATTCAGTCGGCAAGTATGTGTTGCCATCAAAATAAGAGAGTACATTATTCTATTTGAGCCCCTAATCGTACAAAGTTCTCGACCTGTAATACATGTGCGTGCGTGTGCAATTCCCAAAACAGTGCAATAAACTTCGATTGCAATCCAGCGCAGCAACAGTTTAGTGACAACCCCCAAGCAGATGGGGAGTAAAGAAACCGTGAAAAATCTAAGGAGCGGACTTCATAGGTGGCTACAAATTGCACATAGCCGAGGTGACAAATGCAATGAGTGATATGTATGAAGTACCGACAAACAAAGTAACTGAGAGGGATAAAAGAGAGCACAGGGTCTAGAATAACACAGCTGGAAGGCCCGTCAGGGGGTACGTATGGGATTATTTACAATCAAAACTAAGGGTTCTTTTGATGATACAAGGAGAACCTAGAGGTGATTGGGAGGGAGGGAGGGAGATCCTTCGTACATCTAATCTCTAGGAAGTTTAGACTTATGTTCAAGTTCGAAATCCTAAACTATGCCGAAGTGTCTGAGTTTGCCAAAAAAGAAACAACAAAGTGGAACGAGGGCATTTTTGGCCCAAAAAGAATATCATAGCGGGTTTAAGAATTTAACTAGGCTTCCACATGAAAGGCCTAAGACCTGCACAACCTGAAGCTTGCTCAGTGAGGCCTCCCCATTCTGGGTGGCTTACATCCCTGCTAAAACTCTGGCCATTTTTACCCACCACAAAATATTAAGCTAACATCTACGTGGTATCCACTACAATACACAAATTACTAGCACTTAAACTTAAGTCCAGCCTAAAGTTAGCCCCAAGATTTTCCCTTAGCAAATCCTACCTCTAGATGTTGGCTGCATGATAGACACTTATGTAATACGTGTTACTCTAAATTTGCAATTTTCAGCTGTGCTGTGCATGTAAAAAAGAACAGAAAGTTACTATGTTATCTAGAAGCAAATATATAGTAACCAAACAAAAATTTTAGATTAGTAAATATTCTACCTTTTATAATTTAGACGTTGGCTTAGAGAGAGCTTGCTGCACGAGTTCCCTTCTCAAGATCTTCCCTGCAGCAGATTTTGGTATTGAGCTGATAAAAGCAACCCGGCGAATTTTCTTGTATGGTGCAACCTGCACAAAAATTAATAGAAATGGTAAATTTATTATAATTTTGAAAGGCATCTGTTGTAATTGCTCGATAAACATCAGCTTGATTATTAAGTAAAGTAGTCATCTGACATGATATGGTAATGAGATCGCCAGATTTCAATAGAAGTCTCAAACTTTCATTCTCAATGACTTGGTTAATCTATTATTTGTCATTTCTACATGCATTTTCACTTGGATGTTGGGGTGGCCTAGTTTGAGGTAGACTAAGAGATCGCAAGCAGAAACTGCCATATGGAACTAAGACATGCCCTCAAGCACAAGCCAAGAACAACAGATATGCCAATTAAACATTTAAATAATTTTCCAAGTAGTGAACTTCCCAGACCATTGGAAAAACATACATATAGGTCAGGAGGTATTACACAATGAGACCAAATTGTGGTTTGATTATCAGTTTTAAATGCACTTTAACATATCTTTGCAACTAGATGTGGCATGATGCAAAATTTTCAAATCCCTTATTTTTTATCTAGATAAATAAACTTTAGTGAGCAGATATCAGGATTATTGTTTTGCATCGTCCTTGTGGATTGCGTTCCATAGTTTCTTTAACGGAATTTTAGGTAACTCGTACACCAAACTGCACATATCTCTTATTCTCATATGAGAATATATAATGTAACTGCTACTGTTTTGGAAGAAATGATAAGTAACACAGACAGGGAATGATGTTAATCATTGTGAAGAAGATAGAAGTCCGTATGATAATAAAGACAGCAACTAGTAGTGCAGGCATGAGAACATATTATATTCTCTCCAGTGTTTTTGCTCTATTGCATGCACATATAAGATGTGCAAGCCATGAGACAAGACTGAAAAATATTCATATTTTTACTGAAACACTTCAACTTAGACTTTTGGTTTGTGAACAAATGGTAACCTGCTTGGCAACATAGTCCATGATTTTTCCTTCATTGATGGTGCTGCCAGGTTGCCTCACAACAAATGCCATGGGTATTTCACCTGCTTCTTCGTCTGGGTACCTGCTTAAACAGAGGAGTGGAAAAAGCTAAATACATAAAAGCACCATCATATTTTGCGCTTTCGACTTCAGATATGTAATTAGTCTCTATTATCGGACAATAGTTATATGCAATGCTGTATAATTTACACTGGAAGCTAGGAAAAAGATGTCATTGAACCTCATGTTTAAAATTTATAGCTTGCAATTTGTTAAACTTGTAAACCCAGATACTTTTTGTGACTTACTACGCTCTTATCTTTAGCTAAAACATTTAATGTTTTTTCCAGGAAAATTTTAAGTTTAACAAGGATGGAATGTATTTTGAGGTGGCTTTGTGGGAGAAAACCTGATGCTAGCAGGTCCAAGTAAAAGGGGAAGGAAATTTAAATGTGTTGCTATAGCGTAAACCAGTAGCTGCTTCGTTTATAATCGGCAGTTTGACACTTCTTTTCTTCCTTATTAACATTTTTCCATTTAGCGCATAGTATGTTTTGGTAATTACACAAATTTCTTGATCCTTATAATTATTATTATTAATTCCTGTACTGTATGTGGATAAGCGTACTGCTTTACAAAATTCTAATAAGTACTCATTATTACTTCCTAAAATTGACTTCGTAGATATTTATGCTATGTTTATTATATTTTTATTAGAGATGCTTCAAATATATCATTTACTCTTACTTAGAGATTTGAACCATCAAAACAGTAGGTCTGTCTCAATTTTTAATTGTTTACTATTTTATTTTGTTTTTGTTATTTTACTTTTAAAATTATTCAAAAACTTCTTTGGTGCTTTTTGCCACTGAGGCCCCTAAAGCCTAAGCCATACCCTGCCACTTCAATCCACTTTCTAATTTCCACAGGATTGTATTCGTATATAAATATGGATAGGTGTCTTGGATTATGATCAGATGCTTCAAATGTGCAGCTCCAACAAAGCATGAAACCCACGCTTGAGGTCCGGCCTCCCACTAGGGACTATAGATACTAAACTAAGTCTAGCTACATTGACCATACGAAGAAATAATAACTTATATACCTTAGTCCAGTTCTTTGACGAAGTCTAATCGCGTTAAGGGTATCGCAGCCATTGCTCCATGTCCTATCCTATTTTGATGGCAAAGTTATAGATTATGATAAGATGCAGTCATACAAACATCGAAACATGGTTGTGGTTTTAGATTAATATAACAAATAAAGTGCCCAAAGGTTAATTGCCATTTGTCTCGCTGACCACCCTATTGAAAAGTTAGGTTGATGATCCGGTTACTTTTACTGTAGATTCCAACAAAAATTCACCTTGCTATTCTGAAAATACAAATCAACTAGTTAGGAACATAACCAGAACAGAGAAAATTATCAAAGAAAAAAACAAATAGCTGAACTTACTAATGTGTTTAAGTAGTATTTATGGACAACTTATGTCAATGACAGATGAACATATTAAGTAAAGCATAAAGATTAGTTTTCAAAGCAGTACAAAGTCCTGACAGATACATACGGAATTACAGCAGCGTCAGCTATATCTTTATGAGATTGGAGTATTTGCTCTAGTTCTGCAGGGGGGACCTGTGGCAAGAAATATGCTGAGTTAGAGAAAAAGAAATGTTTAAATTAAAAGTACTTGTTCAATCATGCATTACTAGTACCTGATAAGCCTTGTACTTTATCAACTCTTTCAATCTATCAACAATAAAGAGAAATCCATCTTGATCGAAGTAGCCAAGATCACCAGTTTTGAGCCAACCATCTGAAGTCAAAGTTGATGTGGTTGCTTGTTCATCACCAACATAACCTGTATTATTAATTCCAAGCTTAATCTAAGGAGGAGAACAAGTAAAACAATAGATAAAGGATGATTTCAAATAATTTTGTAACAGAACTCAGCAAATACTTGTTTTTGCAGTGCACACATTAAGTATGAGCTGCTCTTATCTTCTCACGATTATCGAACATATTTGAATATAAGAGCATATCTCTCGTTCCTCGTGTTGGAAATTGGTCTAATGTCCTAGACCCACCAATGTTCAAATTTGACCTGGCATGTTTTTTAAGTGGTGGTTACATCAAACATACATAAACAGTAACAATTTGACTCATGCCTCACCAAAATTTCAGATATCTCATGCGGTTTCCATGAGTCTAAGATGGTACCTGTAACACCTAGGTTTAAATCTTGTAGGATACATATTTAAGGAGAATCTTTAAAGTAGAAAATACCTCTGTGCTTATAAAATATACGAGTATATCCATTTATCCCTTGGTATAACTTCAGAGAATTTGGCATGAAATTACAAGGGCCATCAGATTCAAATTCAACCGCACAGACGTTTAAGAAGATTGCTACCATGAATATAAGAACAGTCACCCAGCCTCACCACAACATCAGATATTTGATGTGGTTCTAGAGAACTTTAAGATGGTATCGGAGCCCATTGTCTTCAAATCTAACCCAGTGTATATTTAACAGGATCCTAGGTGGAAAATTAAGTCTATACAAAATCACAACTTGTATCCATGAAACGAGTATTCAAGGAGCAAGAAGCGTTAGAAAGTACATAAATATAATCTCTTTAATCCTTGTCATAAAATTTCTGCGCATGTTAGAGTATCCAGAGATTCAGTTCCTTCAACCCTAATCATACAACGCTGATACAATGGCACATGCTTTAAAATGGCAGCCTAGAAACTTGAGGTCCATGTGGCAATAGTAAAAGTAGTCTCAGTTTGCTTTCCACGAATGCCATGTCAACGTAGGTGTTAAAGTCACTAGAATGTATCATTCACCAAAATCTGTTATCTTGATAGCATCTTAAAAGCGACGTCATTTTACAAAAACTCTGAAATTACAATGATGGTTGAGAAATTATGTATATGCTCTCTCTCATACTTCCTCACATGTTCAAAACCCTATTGCAGGATGAAATTTGATCTTTTTGCTGATGTTAATCTGTTTGAATACACGGACAACTAGATTTGAACATAAGAGAACTCTAATACCATCTTATGGTCCTTCTATGGTCATAAGATGATGTATGCCTTCCTTCATTTGATAAATCTGCCATGCGGAAGAATGAAAACAGATGGGAGACATTTTGAAATAAAATACAATAAACAGAGATATTCTTTCATACCTTAGGACAATGTTACTTTGGATTGTGCATTTTAAATATCTTTCTCACTCTTAATCTCTTTTCAGATTCAAATACTTTTTAATTTGATGTAAGCCAAAGATGCGTCTCTACCACCTTTTCGTCCATTTTCCGGTAGATATCACCACTATTAGCCATTTAATTCAATGTGGTTATAGGTGAAGGTCAGTATCAGATAGGTCAAGCAGGTGAGGATTATTCAGTGTGGGTCACTAGGTTTCGTGAAGGGCGCTAGTAAGTACATGGTAAAGCACAGATCAATGAGGAGCTGAATCCATTTTGGTTCTCGGAGCTCAAAATTTTGAATGGATAAAGTACAAATAGAGACTTTGAAACAGAGAGAAAGTAGTGCCTCTCAAGTGCATAACCATCTTACTAACCATTTCCTACTTCTCAATGTGAAACCTCAGTTCCTACTGCACTTTGGTCTACTTGTAAATGAAGTAAAATGTTTCTGTAGAACATAAAATAACACTCTATATGATGAAATAAAAGTGACAAAAGTATTTCAGTATTTCAATAGCATTTCAATTCTGGTTAATGAGCACATGAAAGTAAATTTAACAAAAGAATGATGATAATCGTCCTCTGTTTTCCGCTTTCGTTTTCGGACCCCTACCTCACCTGTCATTCATAGCTTATTGCTGCTTTCTCACAGAACAAATTAACATTTTGTACTTCCTATAGGATTCAAATGGCAATTCACTTTGCACTTTTCATTGAAATTCACTAAAAACTGCTTTTTCTACCTTCATTCAATTTCTCCTCTTTCCAAGCAAGAGCCATAGCTAGTTAGCTAAAGAAAAATCACTCTAAATGACAACCATGAAGGAGTTTTGTTTGATAAGCTTGTTTCAGTGTTCACTTGCCCATCACTCACACTTTTCCTCCTGACTCAATGAACACTGTCAAGATACTGCCAAATATAGGCTGATGAAAAATGACTCCAAGATTTTCATTTTTATGGTGGACGGATATCGTTTAGTTTAACAACCTGTATTAAAACTCTAGTTCAGTAGATGGAAAATTAGTTGTTTGGTATATTGCATGGGAGATGTAATACATAGGGAAAGTTAATGAGAATTCATATTGCATCTTAAATTTAGCTTCTCTAACCATTAAACCAAAACTCCAAAGTTATGGTGAGGGTCGAGAATTATAGTTTTATATTAATTCTAGCATATGCTCACGCTGGTTAAACGCCCTTTTTTATGGACTGAAATCTGAACTCACGCAGCGGTGTCAATTTTTAGAAAATCCGCTTAAAATTCGTGGCCGGTTTGATTTGAACCTGGGTTGCTCTAATATCATCTTAAATTTAGCTCTTCTAACCATTAAACCAAAACTCCAAAGTTATGGTGATGGTCGAATATTATAGTTTTATATTAATTCTAATACTGCAGAATCATCAAATTCTTTTAGATATATCCACTACTTGTGATTGAAGCTGTGGCCAAGTCTTCTGCGGTTCTATAACAGCATGAAGCCAAAAAAAGGTTAAATGTTGTGGTTGGAACCTCAACCACACAAAACCAAGTAGACGTTTATCTTCTATTTTCGTCCAAACAGAAGGTAGTTCAAAATATGGTCCTGCAACTAAATAGTTATTTATCTTTTATAATCTCATCTAACTTTTTTTAGATGGTGAGGTTATACAATTATAGGAGCTTCTCTCTTTTAGTTGACATTGGTTGTGTTGACACAATGATAATCATAATTGGGATGCAGACGTGGCATCAAATCATAATCTAGATTTCTTTTCCAAAAGCCTCGAGTCTTATCACTAAGACAATGATCCTCGTTACTGAGGGATCACAATTCTCAACTGTGAGAAAAATCTTTTCAGGAATCACCAAGAGATACATAAGTTTTTGTGTGCATCAAGGGTAGAAGAAGCTATGTCTTTTTATAGCATAGATACAGATCCATTCCCTTTAGTTTTTACTCGTTAGAAATGAAGCAGTTTTTGTAGAGACAAACACGGATGTGCAACCACCTCACCAAGAAAAGACAAAGATTAATCGTGGTTCGGCAAGATGCCTACGTCCACAACCGGCAAGATCGACAATCCACTATTTATCAAGAGGTTACAACGAAGACGGAGAAGATTAGAAACTCTAATCTCTCTACCTTACAAAGCCAAAACAAATATCAATTTTTCTTGTCAAAGATACATAGAGAAACCCTAGGCAATTTTTATTTATAGCCTCCCTATATATATATATAAACTAGTCAAACAACTCCCCAATCCGAATCCAAACAGGACTCGAAAACGCATCCAAATCATGTGGGACCCATCAGTGTGTTCAAACTCTGTAGTCAACAGAGAGGTCTGGCAATTTGTGGCTCAATATGAGCCATCGGTGGATGGCTTTCAATACAGCCAACTGCACAATATATTATAGTATTAGATTAGATCTTAGATTTTTAATTAAATATTAAATTATCTTAAATTACAATATAATTTATAAATATAAGTTACGATATTATTATCATATATATTAAAATTTTATATTTATTATATGAAACCTAATATCTAAAGTAAAATATTTATCTTATTTAACATAAGACTAACATTATTAAAATTTATGATATACATTAGGTCTTATGTTTATTGCAAGAATAATTATAGTGCAATAAATAGAATGAATTGAATAAAATTTGAGGAATATGATTAAAGTTTATAGTATATATTAAGTTTTTTAATATTAATTCTTATGTTTTATATATATATAGAGAGAGAGAGAGAGAGAGAGAAATGCGTATGCTTGGTACCAAGCATAAAAAGTTATGCTTGGTAGTGAGGTGTCACATCCCTCTCTACTCATTCAAATGGTTGTATATCTCCATGCACTCCTTAACACATGTGACTGTCGTCCCCCATTTGAATGAGTGGAGAGGGATGTACCACATCACTACCAAGCATAAAATTTGTGCTTGCTACTAAGCATACCTATTTTTCTCATATATATATATATATATATATATATGATGCTTTGAATTCCTAATTTTGTTGAAAAATCTCCATCTACTTGAAAGTGAGAAAGTAAACTAATTGGCTGAATATATAAATTTGGTAAAGAGCTAAGGTGTGAGACTCCTCCTACACTACGTAGGAAGATGACCGGACATATGATTGAAAAAATGATCTGAAACACCATTACTAGATCAAACTTAGAATTTAGTCATATTAACCAGCACATTCCCACTACAGTATCAAAGTTGAGACTATACTAAATTCTCTTATATGTGGTTTGATAAGTCAAAGCGAGTGATGAAATACTTGGTATGACTCCACTAAAGAAAATGGGATAGTGGTCATCATAGAACATGCAGGAAGAGGACTTAAAAAATTATTGTTGAACATATTTGCAAGCTAGAAATAGTCCACCTTTAAGGACTTATGAAAGACACCAAAAGACTTACAAGTCATAATTTTCCATACAAATTGTGAAAAGATTGCTTCGGCTCCGTACTAAACTGAAGTCAACATGAAATTAATAAGAAAACATGCCCCCTATGCTGCATGAGTACAGGCACGGGACATGGCCAATTTGTAAATGGTAGGGTACAGGAACATGACTATACAGACATTTATATACACATAATATAGTATACACTAAAATTACTAATTTGTATGGGAACAATGATGATAATTAAAATTCCAATAACAATTATGTGTTTCTTCTATTATGTGGATGATAAAATGGAAAATCACTAGCATGAGCACGGCTTCAGATTAGAAGTACCTAGGTAACATAGCACATCCATAATGTGGGAAAGTGTCCCATTTTGGACGTATCAATAAATTTAATAAATATGAAATAAGGTTTGTGATTAGTTTTAAACAAATGAGGAGGTGATTGATATGCAATTAAATGCTATTTGTTGCAAGACTTCATCAGTAGTTTCCTTTTCAAGTAAAGGTGAGTTTTAATCATCTTAGCTAGTCTATTTAATCACATATCTTTAGGACTTAGACCATTTCTCAAAACATCCAAAATGAAATCCAAGGATTATCTTATAATACCATCTTATGGCCAAGTCTTCTCTAATAAGTTTTGGTGCCCGTATTAGTTAAAAGCGGGACTCCGAAATATCACCCTTTATCAGCAAGCAAGCAAGTCGTGAGTAATATCAGGCTTATTGATACTCATATGTTAGATTACATAGATCCTAGGATCAATTTTGGATTTAGATTTACCAACTCATCGTAGCAAACATGAATTCATCATCTACTACTATTTTACGAAGAAAGTATTCTTTAAACTAGGTTTATGGGATGCATGGTTGTTTCAAAAGACAGAATTGTTTAATCAGCTGCCCACATGAAAATTTGGGGAAATCTAAGTGTCGGTTTGACAACTGCTCAAATCAGAGAACTGATCTTGGATTCATATTGAGGAAAAAAAGATGTTTTTGGCAAAATTAGATCAGCATGGTCTAATTTTTCTAATGCCAAACTTAGACTCATTAAATTGGTTTTGTTTTAATGATGACTCCCAAGCCTACATTGCATAGGAGTACCAGAGATATTGTGATTCATGATTACGAGGGATTTGAGTCAAAGTAGGAGCTCATTAGAATTATCTTTTTATTAGGAAAGTTTGAGTCCATTAGGAATTATTTTTTTAGGAAATCTTGATTAGGAAGTTTTTTTATTAGAAAAGTTTGATTAGGAAGTTGTTCATTGTATTAGGAATTCTCTTGAGGCTATATATATGGTCAGTCCTAGCTAGGGTTTTTTAATCTTTGTTTTGTTAAAAATATTATAGAATGCATTGATCTTGTAGTTTTTGAATTTTATCAGATTACTAGGATTCGGTCTTGAATTTCTTGGGTTATTAGATCGCTTTGTTGACGATTTGATAGAGGTTGGCACACGCATTGTTGACAAATGTGGAATCAAATTATGGTTCTCATCATTTTATCCAATTCCATGGGCAAAAATAAAAATCCTTAAATTGGTTTTGTTTTGATGAACCTCCCTCCTGGACGAAAACAAAATCCTAGACTAGTTTGTGCATGGTTGTAAAAAAAAACCTAAGACTAGGCGGTGGGTGTGGGCCTGGTTGGGCCTGAACCATGAATCGGCCCTGGCAGGATTGTGGCCAGGCCGGTTCAGGCCTAGACCAGGGTGGTCTTGGCAGGCCCAATCAAGAACCCTGATCCCGAGTGTGAGACTGAACCCAGTCTAGCCCACATAGGGCTGGCCAAGTCTGACCCAACCCAATGCGGTTAGGGTCATAGGTCAGGCCCACAAGCTATTATTTTCAATTTTTTCTGCTACCTAAAAGAGAGCTCTATTGTTGTCACTGTCACACTTAAAAGTTCACAATGCTGAAGTCTTTCCTTTGGACTAGTGATAGAAAAAAAATGGTCGGGCTTTTCTCTAACAGACAAGTTCAATCATCACATCCAAAGACATCAAATGATAGAAAAATAGAGGATGAAGTTGAACTTGATATATAATTGCAAACGTTGAGGTAGAATGAAGAAAGAAGGGGAGATGTATGACTATTCTTTTATATCAGGAACAGTTAAAGTAGTCATAAAAATAAATTTTGCCAACTCTATTTTAACCAAATATTTGGTAATCCTACAAAAGTTCTCCAAATTTAAAATGACAAAGTAGATATATGAGTGAGGAAACATTCATCGCCAATAAAGATGTTATAGGCACTGGTAAGTCAAATTAGTGGGATGGGCCGCACAGTGTTGTTAGTGGGATGGGTTGTTAGTGGGCCAGGCTTGCTTCTCGGTCCCCGGGTTTAGAGCGGGACCTAGCCCGGCCAGGGACCCGAATATGGATCAGATCGGTTTGGACCCGAAATTTTGTGGGCCGGGCGTTTTTTTACCCAATGTGGGCTGGGCTGTCTCGGCCGCAAGTTGCCTGTATAATTACCTCGGTCTCCAAAACTTCATCCACCGGTCAAATCACGCGCCAAGAGCCAAACGGACATACCATGCTGATTGTTGACCATACCCCTAACAATGCCCTCTCCTGTCACTACCAAGCTAGCTAGCAACCTCGTGCTTTTGCCCTACCTCTCTATATTAATTTGTATGTGTTCTTTTTCTTCATCACATGTTTAGAATCTTAGCTATTTCCCCACTAGAAAGTTCATTTCAGTGGGCTCAAGTACTACACCAAGCATTGCTTGTTCGCAGATGCAGATTACATATTTCGTGTAAGTGTAGGAAAAAGTAACTTCAGCCATTTTAATCGTTCAACACGTTAGCAGTAGATAATGTGATGGCTCACGAGATTTCTTATGGAAACCAACCAGGAAAGTAAACTGATGTGACGAGCAAACCACTCAGAGCCGAGCCTGAATCGCGCATAACACCAGTTCTCCACGGCGTCGTCACGTTGTACGCGTCAAAGTGGAAGTTTATCTCTAGACCCTGGCACGTCTAAAATGCTCTCACAAAACACGCCACGTGTTTTATAGACTAAAAAAAGGGGTTCATACCTTTTTAGAGAGAAAGATAACAGTAGACAATAATGATTGCACTAAACCCTTAATGAAAAGATAGAACTGGGAAGGCATTAATATTTTATTTATGGTCGCTAGTGGAGTTGGTGCGTAAACCATCAAGGAACAAAAGGAGGCATTAAATTAAGATTTGGACGCTCTCCACTGCAGAGGGTTGAGAATGTTTACTCGCTTGGTCCAAATTGCTCGTCAGTCATGACTAATCTTCTCTTTCTCCAATTTAACAGCGTGGATAGTTAATATTAGAAAGATGTTTTGTGGCTTAAAATATAGTTTTTAGTTTTTACCCATCATGATCATTGGAGCCCTCAACCAGAGCTCCCCTTGCTGTCCAGGGCCCAGGGCCTCGCCTGTCGACGGGTCCACGACCCTAGCCTCCGCGTTGGACACAATCCGGTCTAGAGCCGCTACTCCCCCGGTCGATTCTGTCAACCCGTATCCCTATCATCCCATCAGATTAAAAAACAATTGTTAATAGGTACGCAAATCACTTCGCAAGAAATAATAATAAATAACAAGTAATGATAGCATTTAGCACTGAGTCCTCGTTGTCGACCCGTATCCCCAGTCAACCACGTTAAACAAATATATCCCGTCCAAAGACAAATAAATATAAACAAGGGTTATTTGCATATATATACCCCTTACACCATGGGTATTTGTGAAACTATCCTCCAAACCTTAATATTTACAAAACTATTCCTCAAATTATCAACCCCGGCAAAAAGTATCCTCAGAAGCGAAAAAAGCAACAACCTGATGAGTATAATTTTGACTATTTTATCGATAATTTCTGAATTATAGTTGCCCATTAAACTTAACGATCGGTAGATCTGGGCGTATTTCTTTGAAAAATTAGTGATTTTTAAAAATTCATTAAGGACCCAAAATATGGGACCAATAGGGAGGACAAGTGAGATGTCCCCTTCTATTGGATAATGAGTTGGTCACCATTAATGTAGCCCGTAGGGACCAGCGCGTAAAATTCCAATCACCTGAATAATACTGACGTCGGGAAACCTCTCCTTAAACTTCTCCGCCACCTCCCTCCCCAGCGGCGGCTCCCGCCGCACAGACTCCGACAGCGGTCCGGCACGACGACCATCATACTTCTTACCGACCTCCGAACTTGGCCATGCGCACCACAGCGCGGCTGGACACCGAATGTACGTTGACCCTAAACCTCTCCACCGCCTCCAAGCATCTTCCACGAAGTCGAACCTCTCCATAACACCCGTGTGTGCAGCATCGCCACGTTCCTGATGATCGATGAACGTGCCGAACAGTGGAACAGCGGGGACGTGAATGAAGTCCCGATCTTGTCCACTGCCGTCGGCTTTCGTTGTGGCTGTAGCCGGCGGTCGGGCTATGAAGTTCAGGTGGCTGAGGGGAGCCTTTCATCTCCGGTGGTGCCGGAGAAGGAGATAGAGGATGGCCGGCGGGTTCGGTCTGGGAGATCGATTGATCGGCTGCGGCGGGCGGACGCGGCGGCGCGAGAGGAGGAGGAGGACCTGGAAGAGTGGAGTCGATGAGGAGGGTGGGAGGGAGGAGGGGAGGAGGGGCGGCGGTGAGGAGCGCGAAGGAGCGGAGGGTTTGGAGACGGAGAGCTGGTGGCGGATCTCGAGGGGGAGGAGAGAGGGTTGGCGAGGGGAGAAACGGGCGCGAGGAGAGGAGGGCGAGTGAGAGAACGGGACCTCCGGCGAGGCCGGAGAGGATAAGGCGACCTTGGCCCTTGGGAGAGCGGAGGTGAGGAAGCGGAGGGAGCGGCGAGGGGTGACGGCGGGGAGGTGAGGTCGGAGATAGGAGCGGGACCGGCCGGTGGAAGAGTCGATGAGGGCGGGGGTCCGAAAGACCGGGAGGTGGAGGGGAGGTGAGAAGACTAAGGAGTAGGTGACGGTGAGGGGCTCGTTATGTGGAGGGAGAGAGCCTGAGGGGCGGAGAGAGGTGAAGATTTGGCTCGGGAGCGAGTAGCGCGGCTCCTTGGGTCGATGAGGACGAAAGAAGAAGCCATTTGAATTTTTTTTTTCTTTCTTCCTTTTTTCTTTTTCTTTTTTTTATTTATGTTTTGCTCGTTGTGTCTGTTGGAGGGGGATTACGATGAGATTTTTTTGGGGGGGGGGAGAACGCGTACGTCAAAGCCCCGGCTGAGGGGAGGAGAGGACACGTGGCGACTTAGCGATGACAAGTATGTGGCTGCAAAAAATAAGGGTAGTTTTTGAACGCCGGCCGCCGCCACAAACGGCTTTTAAGCGGGCTTTCGTCGCACGAATTACAGGCAACAGGTATCGTTGGGGGCTGGCGTACCACGGCATCTGCAGCTAAAGGTGGTAAATGATCGAATCGAATCGAATACTAAGGTGTTCATGTTTGTATTTATTTAAAATTATCGAATTCGAATGCGGACTCTAATATTCATATATCTAGTTTTTCGAATTCGAACTCGAATACTTGGTATTTGATAAATATTCACGAATACTTAATATCAAAGTATATTTATTTTGCTAAAGAGTTTGATTTTCAAATAGTATTAAAATTCATAAATAAAAATTATTCCTTTATAATATATGATGTATATATATTTAAATTAAATTTTTAATTAGAAAACAAATTTAAGATTATTTAAGTCTTAAAATCAATATATAAAACTTAAGTAGAAATGGTAAGTGTGTTAAAAATATGACATCATGTGTGCAATAATACAAATAATAAGCTGTGATCAAAATTTAAACGAATATTTAATAGACAAACGAATCGAATATACACCTGGTTAAATTCTATTCGTTAATAAACTCGAATACTAAAAAATATTTTTTTAGTGATAAATGAACTATTGAATCAAATATGACCGAATAGTTATTCGAACAATTATCGAACTATTTTTTAATTATTTGGTTCATTTCCACCCCTATCTGCAGCCAACATGTTGATGCAAATGGATCTAATCTTAGATATCCATATAGTTAGTTATTTTTTAGAGAAAATTTCTCGGTGTATCATTCCTAGCTAACAAATTGTTTGATTCTTGTAGATGTGGAAGGGAGAGTATAATGGATCTGGTCCCTCTATTGTCCAACGGAAGTGCTTCTAATTTACAGCCTGTTTGGATTCATGCACTTGATTTGAAATTCTGAATTTGAGCTAATTTTAGTGTTTGGATTTAAAAAAATTTAATTTCTGTAATTGGCCCAATTCCCTTGGACTTTTGAGATGCACGTGTAATGCACGTGGTTGAATATCATGATTATTTAAATTGATAACAATAGAGTAAAAATAAAAAAAAAGTTTTTTTTGGGATTGATCATCAACTCAATAATTCATCTCTTAAATAAAATATTATCATTATTTCCTTCAACCCAGAATGTGGCCACGTGATCTACTATTTGTGAGTTATAAACACATTAATCTAATATAACACCTCTATTTATTAGTATCTTGAAGTTTTCAAAAGATGGGTGATCATTCAATTCGTAAAAGAATTTTGCATATGAATTTACTTGCAATATGTCTATTAAACTTTTAGTTGTGGTTTGACTCATATTCCATTAACTTTTAGTTATTTTTTTACTTATATTTATATTATCTAATATTCTCATTCAATGTTATAGCTCATTCTCTGTATCATAGAAGTAAAACTGAAAGTATGAAGAATTATTTTCTTACGAAATTAGAATATGAAGATTATGATATATTTCGCTATGTGCTCTAAATATTTTTTTTCTTTGATACAAGGTCCCTATTAAATCTTACCCTAAACGATGTGAATAAAAAATGCTATTATAATTCACTTGCCTAGGACAATTGTATTGTATATAGAATACATAACTCATGTGCAATATCCATATCTGCTAAGTGGATTTTATTATTGTGAGAACAACATGTTAGATGCTCATATTCAAACTTTTTAACTCCATAAGAGACACAAGAATTTGGAGTGCATAGCTTATATATTGTAATGAACATATTGATTCATGAATAATTTTTCCTAATAACGATATTACAGCGATATCTACTATGTATGACATTTTTAAGATAATATAAAGTATATATATAATATATTATTATATATATATATATATATATATATATATATATATACTATATAGAGAGAGAGGAGAGAGAGAGAGAGAGAGAGAAGAGAGAGAGAGATTAATGGTATCCTTGTCATAGGAGAGGCATTTCTCCTTGACAGCCTCTAATCACATGATGGAGCGACATTATGGATGACTGCTCCATTGAACTTGATCTACATATCTAAACCCCAACACACCAAGTTTGGGGTGAACCCGTCGTCGTTTGACCCTCCATCGAGCCATGTGAAAAGTTCTTTCATTTCTAAAACCGTTAAAATTGATACGAGTGGATGAAGGGTCAAACGACGACGTTCACCCCAAACTTGGTGTGTTGGGTTTTTAGAATATGTTAGAATCAAGTTCACGGAGCGGATCATCCACAATATCGCCTCAATCATGTGATTTTAGAGGCGTCAAGTGAGGTAAACACCGCTCCTATGACAAGGATACCCTTAATCTCAATATATATACTAGTATATTATATAATACTATATATATATTATATATCATATACTATATATAATATATACTATATAATAGATATATATATATAAAAATATCAATGCTTATAGTCAGTAGTTGGGCTCCACAAAATATGTTAACTTTATATTGTAGTTTGCTATTTGTAGTATTATTGACAATGTCATTATCTTTCCTTTTTATCTTATTATTCACACTTTTTTGATGTAAGTTCTTTTTTGATAATCACTCAATTGGCTATATTTAGTTTTTATAATATTAAATGTTAGAATATTCTCTTCTACTTAAAAAGTATTGATATAATTTTCTTAAAAAATATATACACATAGTAGCAATAGTATGTACTTCAATTCAACTCAAACATTGGCTTGAAGCCATTTAGAGTGAGGTCATTTCTACGCTAAAATGGTGATTATAGAGTCTAAAAGTCAAAGAAGAAATTTGTACAAAGAAAAAATAATTTAATATATCAAATCAAGAAGTAATTTATAAATTATACATGGACATAAAAAATAATTAAAAGTATGATCATCCTAATTTAAGCATAATTAATTGTTATTTTAGTTACTAATTTGATACGCTTAACTATGAAATAAATCTCCAGTAAAAATAAAAATTAAGATTGTATTATACTGTAGGTAAATAAATAAATGTTATTAGAGCTCATCTTTATATTAAATTTAAAAGTTGTTGATACTCAATATCAACAGAATAATCCAGAAGAGGATGGTTACGGGATGATGAAGGATGATGGAGGCCCCGCTTCCTTTTTTGACTTTATGCCTGGTTCTTGAACTAGGGCTTGATGTCCATGCTGCACAGACAAGAAGAAACAGTGAGAGGGCAGGGACCGGTTCCCCCGTGATACCTTCAATGATCAAGTCAGTTGATGAACTTGAGCTTGAGTGGAGTAATAGAACTATGTGTTCTTATGCTATATGCATTAGAGATGATGATCTCTGAGATTTAGGTCAGGAGGAGAGTTTAGATTGCGAACCTCTTTTCTTCTATGGCGAATAACATTTGTATATATAGAGGATGGCTCATGACAGATTGGTCACTTTGGCCATGCAAATGGCGGTGACAAAGTATAAGCTGGAAGATGAGTCATCATTTACTCTACACGTGTCGACTGGCGACTGGAAGGGAAGTTACTTCGTCACGGGAGAGGGTGTCTCTACATTTTTTGGCAAGTGATTGATAGCGTGGTAGAAGACACGTAGGCATATTAAATCATTCTTCGCTTTACAGGTGTCGACTGGCGACTGGAGAGGAAGTCACTTCAGCGTAGGAGAGGGTACCTCCGTGTAGGCTGTCTAAAAATCACAATGGATAGCTGATCCCTATCAAGCTCCTACGATGGAAGTCACAATCAGATGGCTGTCTAATCACTGTATTCGCAATCCTACAATCGCTTCTGAGATGATTGATCTTGATGGTTGCGACAACAACATGACTAATATTATATTAGCAACTGTTAGAGATGTTGATGAACAGTGCAATGGTTTCAGAAATAAAAGGTTGGACCTAGTTGGTGAGTTGCTTGGTAGAGAGTTGTGGGCAAATATTCATCTTCAAAACACTATGGATGTTGATTCCCGTCAAGCTCCCACAACGAAAGCTATAATCAAATAGCTTTCGGGTCGACAATCGAAAGCAGCAAATAGAGGACTTTTCACATAGATCGAGAAGAGTTACAATTCAACGACACTTCCGATAACTGATGAAAACTCTTTTCAGCAGTCTTCACATTCTACAGTGAAAGTTACAATGTGACGACTTTCACACCCCACAACAGCTAAAGCTAGGATTACTGAACAACGGTCCTCGCAACGCCTCACAGAAGAAGTTACAAGTCAAAAAGCTCCTTCTGAAACGCGGATGTCATCCCCGCGTTACAATTCTGGAAATGCAGGCGACCCCCGTGTTTCCAAGCCACCCTCGCGTTCGTAGGGGTCCAACCAACACTGACCCCCGCGTTTCTAAGCTACAACAAACCAAAACACGAGCGACCCTCGCGTTCATCGATGTTCAGCCAACACCCAACTTCGCGTCTCAATTCTAAGAGGCGAAGTTGGGTTCTAAACGTCAGATTGGGCGTTTTGACTTGTTCAAACACAAGCCGAACAGCCTCAAAACCGTTATCCCACGTTCTGAGGGATTTTCGCACACTTAGGATCGGATTTAGAGGGCAGTTACAACCTCTTATCCCCCTATAAAAACTCAACAAACTCAACTGAGTAAAAGGTTCGATTTTCTTGGCTCAGATCGACCACAGGAGGCTGGCTTTCATTAGAACAGGGGGGCGATAGATGGGATTCTGAGGATCTCAACCACTCGATTCGGTGATTCAACGGCAGCAGTATTAAAATCCCTGGAGATAGGATTTTTGAATCAAGTTCAGAAGATCAAATCTGAAAAGATTCTTCAACAACAGAATACCAGCTTGGTCATTAACCGAATTATCGGTTCTAACAACTCTATTAACAGAGGTCTAACTCGTTCAGAGTTCTTAAACTCATTCAGAGTTAACTTATAAAACTTTTACAAAAGATGGCGACTCTGCTGGGGAATAGCTTTTCCGACGAAGAAGTGGTGGCGCATTCCGACGTCCACCTCATGGGAACCACTGTAGAAACTCTCGTCGTAGAGTTTGATCAAGCTAAATATGAGGAAGCCTTATCCTCTAGATCGCTTAGCCCCAAGGCTAAGCATGGTGTCCGCAAGATCTCCAAGGAGATCAATTCTGTTGTTGAAAAGCCGAAGAAAGCCCTCTCCTTCGGCCAGGAACTCAAGCTAGCTCTGCTGGCGGAAGATCCCACGTCCGCGTCAGCAAGACGTTCTTCGGGCCACAAACGGCCTCTGGAGGAGACGAGTCCTGTAAGCGTCAACGACGCTGCTGCTAGGGCTTTGAAACAAGCCAAGAAGAACGCCGCTCGTCGACGGAGAAGATCCATACGACGAGCACATCTACGTGAAAGCCGATTGTTGGCCCAACGCGAAGATCGCATTTCTGAAAATCCCACCGAGCTTAGCGTTCCCAAAGAAGAACGCTCACTTCACGGCAACGAGCCCAACTATGAGCCTCGGCTTATACAGCTGAAACGCGACCCTGAATGGTGCGTTGTTTCCTCAAAGCGCAGCCCTCAGAGAGGAGCTGCCAAAACCAAACGCGACCCTCAGGTGCGTGTTCCAATAAAACATGACTCTCAGGAGTCTGTTTCACCAATTAAACACGACCCTCAGGGGCGCGTTTAACTTAAACGCGACCCTCAGGGGCGCGTTCAATCTAAACGCAACCCTCAAGGGCGCGTTCAACCTAAACGTGACCCTCAGGGGCACGTTCAACCTAAACGCGACCCTCAGGGGCGCGTTCAATCAAAACATGACCCTCAGAGGTCTGTTTCCTCATTTAAACATAGGCCTCAGCCTAATGTTTACAAATCTCAACACGACCCTTGCGTTATTCTCCAAGAACGCGACCCTCGTGTTATTTCTCAGGAACGCGATCTTCAAGAGGTCCGCCAGGTTCAGAAAAGTCAGCGTGGCTTCAAAATCCATGTTCGACAAGAACCAATCTCACCCACCCAAGGACAGGGGGTTCCATCTCCGCCTCCAAGCCCGAGGAAAGTTTCTTCTCAAGTTCCTGATCTGCGGGAATTATTATCGAGAGGAAAACCAACAGTACAAGCAGCTCACTCATGTCAATGTGAGAGGCATATTTCGGCAGTCCTGTCAGAATGCCATTGTTGTGCATCCGCATCTCGGCAGTCCGTATTCGACAGGTTGACGAACGTCGTTAGGCCTGCCAAACGACAACGCCGCTACAGAAAGAAGACAGCTGAAGCGGAATACTCCGAAGTCACCATCAACATGATCGGCAGAGGAAGAGCCTCACATACTGATTCCGATGAGTCACAAAAGAGTCATTCCCCGACTGTTAGGGAAATTTGTGACCAGTTCGAAGGAGTATATCGGAATACTCAGACTCGGATAGGAGCTATCCGTCCGGTTGATTATCAAAGATTGGCCAAGGGGGTCGTTTCCGACGATGAACATTCGGCGGTCGCCGAATCTCAATCTTCAAGTTCTGTTGTCGCACGCGAGGTCTCCGCTTACACGACAGGCAACCATGAAGACATAGCCAAAAGAGTGGACGAACACCATGTCATGCTCCAGGCGCAGCAGGAGACACTTCTCTAGTTAAAGGATATGTTGGCCCAGCTCCTTGCTGAAAAAGGCCAAAGACCTGAATCTTCCCGGAGGACTACTTCAAAGGGAAAGTAAAAAGTGACCGAACATTCGGATCGTGAGACTCACCATCTGGGATCCTCTTCCGAAGGTGAGAGGGAGATAGAAAAAGAACTACACCCTCAATCCACCAAGGTGGATGAACTGGAGGCTCGCCTCAACGCAATCGCCAACCGAAGCGAGCTCCGCGAAGAGGGAGTAGTGCGGCCTTACCCTGCCGAGTGGGACACAGCTCCATACCCACCGAAATTTAAGGCCCCTACCTTACAACCGTTCGATGGCACAGTATCGCCAAACCAACACATCTACTACTTCAAATCCCAAACTGGAGATGTAGTAACAAATGACGCCATCCTGACCAGGCTATTCATCGGTACCCTTAAGGGTGTCGCTTTCGAATGGTTCATGAAACTGCCTGCCGGATCCATCCAGAAATGGGTAGACCTGGAAAGGCTATTCTTGGCCAGATTCTTTGAGGACGGTCTCAGTCCTAACTCTTCTCGCCACTAAACAAAGGAAAGGAGAGTCCATCAAGGCCTATGTGGAAAGATTCCGTAGCATGGCATTGCGATGCCCCTCAGGTATGACTCAATCAACTTTGGTTGAAACTTGCAGGCACAACCTGCAGACCCAACTCCTTGCTCAGATGGGGGTAGCGGAGTGTCGCTCCTAGAGACAACTAGTTTCACAAGGAGAACAAGCTGAGGAGATAGTGGCGCGAGTTAAAGCTGAAGAAGAGCCGCAACCCAAGCCGCAACAGCAACAACAACGCAACCAGAACAACGCCCAGCGGTCTAAGGGGAAGGAGACTTTAGCAGCTGATTACACGCGAGTACCACCGCCTAATAAGCAGGGCAAGGCGCCCAATCAACAAAGGGCGCCCAAGCAATATTCGTTTAAAGAGAAGCATGTGGATACCTTATTCCAGTTGCTTCGAAAGAACAACAAGCTGCAATTGCCTGAGATCAGGAAGCCGGATGAAGCAGGAAAAGTGGATGACCCTAATAGCAAAGAGCGCCCAAGCAGTATTCGTTCAAAGAGGAGCATGTGGATACCTTATTCCAATTGTTTCGAAAGAACAACAAGCTGCAATTGCCTGAGATCAGGAAGCCGGATGAAGCAGGGAAAGTGGATGACCCTAATTATTGTCGTTATCACAGATTCCTTGGACATCCTACCAAAAAGTGCTATGTCTTCAAAGACATCTTGCAGAATTTGGTGAATGCTAATGTGCTCACCTTGAAGCCAGAACAGAAGTCTGTATCCACTAATATAATAGCGGTCCAATTCGGTGACTTTCTCCCAGTGGTAACTGCAAATGGTGTTGTGCCCATTCGCAAGGGAGAAATGCACCTGAAGAATGTTGACTTGCATAGTCAAAAAGACAGGGGGTTGGTACCCCTCACTACCCTAAAAGGAGGAATCATGTGGGTCCACCCTGATCTGCTAAGAGATCAACAATGGACAAACACCTCGTCCAAAAAGAAGGGAGGCAAGGCTAAGTCTTCCAACATGATTAGCCCCTCCATTACTGAGAATGATGACCACCTCAAACCTCTTACTGATTCAGAAGAGGAGAGGATCGCCCTGGCAGCATACCCAGGAGACAACCCTGGCACTCGGTCAGGAAAAGCTTACTTGAGGGATTACGGCCAGAATGCTCCAGAAGTTGAAGAGCATCCCCAAGACGCTGGGGGTTCTGTCCCGAAGAAGCCGGTTGATAAAGGAAAACAGAAGGAGCTCTGATTCAACAAGAATCTCCACCAGGAATCCGGAGAATCGAGCGCTCCCTTCCAGTTCAATGTTATGGCGCAGTTGGCCAACATACCGGCCAGGATTACTTTATATGAGCTCCTAAGGTTGTCCAAATCCACCAAGGAAGCTCTAATTGAAGCTTTAAAGAATACGGAGAGCTTCATTACTCAAGTAACTCCGATTCCCGAAGCTTCTGAAGATCAACTTTGTCTGCAATGCCTACAAGTAGCGAGAAGTATGCCATGCATATCATTCACTCAGGAAGATATGAAAGTCAAGCACGAGCATGACCGACCACTGTACTACACGGGATACATTGGATCCTCTGAAATCAGTCGTGTTCAAGTTGACCCAGGCTCAGCGCTCAGCATCATGCCTTACCGGGTCATGCAGGTCTTAGGGATACCTATGCACCGACTGCACACGACCCAGACTACTATCTTTGGGTTCAATGCAAACAGCACCCGACCTTTGGGAAAGATCAAGCTCAGATGCCAGATCGGAGATCTTAAGTCTGAAGTAGCATGCTACATCATAGATGCGGACACGTCCTACAATCTTTTGCTAGGACGACCGTGGATACATGCAAACCGTATTGTCCCATCTACTCTGCATCAAGTCATGAAGTACGCCAATAACGAGGGCGAAGTTCGAACCTTAATCGCAGAAAAATACCCCTTCCGAGGGGTGGAAAACTTCCACACTGACTCCGTCTTCTATTTAGAATCCCAAGAGAAAGAAGATGTGGACAGCGGTAACGAAGCTGACATCGAACCAGCAAGAGAAAGAAGATGTGGACAGCGGTAACGAAGCTGACATCGAACCAGATCCTGATGAAGATTGTCCTTGGGAGTTAAACTTTGATGTAATGGGTCAGGGTGAGAGTAATAATGATGTACCGAGTGAGGGCGTGTGGTGCGTTAATGAAGATTTCATTTTAGCGTACTTGTCTGATGTCTCTCCTAAAAATGAACAAATAGAGAATGATTCTAGTGCAGGTACCAACCCATGGCACATACTGTGCACAGAGGCGTCGCTCGCCTTGCCAATCCAGTCATCCTTCGCTTCAGATGAAGAAGTGGAGGACGCACGGAAGGCTTTCTTCAAAGTCTCATCCAAAAGGAAAGGGCAGAAACCGATCTGTTTTGGTAAAGTCAAACCCGAACAACTCAAACGAGCAAGTTCAGAGGAAGACGACGGAGTTCCCCAATTCCATTACCACGAACCCAACTCTATATACTTAATGAAATGAATAGGGTATAATTTTAATGAGAAACAGGGCTTAAACTTTAGGAAAGGAAGACGAACCCCGATCCGGATGTCTCTCACTCCTGAAGGAAAACCTCCGGACTATTATCAAAAAACCGGGAGAGGCGTGGGTTACGTTACACCTCCCCCCACCTCGGAAAACGAAATCAGTAATTACCTGCGTCACGATCATTCAACTGGAATATCTTCATACGAGTCTGACGTCAGTGTTGGACCTTTCTTTAAAAGCCTGACTGTGAACATGGTTTTAACCAGTCATCCAGATGAAGACGCAGGGGGTGATGAGGAGTTAATGGAATCGACCGACGATCCTTGGATCAAGCGTCTCAATATCCTGTGGGATATGCGTTTCGAACAACGCGAACCGCCCACTGAAGATAAAGTGATCCAGGTCAACATGGGAGATGAACATGATCCTAAGCCCATCTTTATAGCCGAAGACTTATCATCATCCGAAAAAGAAGACCTTATATCTCTCATCCGAGAATATATAGATGTCTTCGCTTGGAACTATGAAGATATGTCGGGTCTTGACCCGAAGGTTGCCATGTACCGTCTCAACGTCGATCCGGATGCAAAAACCGTTAAACAGCAACAACGCAGGTTTCGTCCAGAGATCATAGAATCAATTGAGTCAGAAGTTAGAAAGCTTATAGACTCAGGTTTTGTTAGGGAAGAACAACACCCGGACTGGGTAGCCAACATTGTTCCAGTTCCCAAAAAGAACGGTAAGGTCCGGATATGCATCGACTTCCGCGATCTCAATGCCGCTTGTCCGAAAGACGAATTCCCGCTTCCTATCACAGATGTTATGATTGACAACACTTGCGGATATGAAAGGATGTCTTTCATGGACGGATTCTCCGGGTACAATCAGATCAAGATGCACCCGGACGACGAGAAACACACTGCTTTTATAACACCACTGGGGGTATATTGCTACACAGTGATGCCCTTCGGCCTGAAAAACGCAGGTGCAACTTATCAACGTGCAATGAACACGATCTTTCACGAACACCTTCAAAAGAAGATCGAATGCTACGTCGATGATATAGCAGTAAAGAGCCAATGTAAAGATGATCGTCTTACAGATCTGAAGACAATGTTCGAGATCATGCGAGCACATCAGCTGAAGATGAATCCGACGAAATCGTTTCTCGGAGTTTCAAGCGGAAAATTCCTAGGATTTATCGTTACCTCCAAGGGGATCTCCCTTGATCCAGAGAAAGTGCGTGCCATCCAAGACATGCCACCTCCGAAGAATTTCAAAGAGCTCAGAGGTTTACAAGGTAGACTGGCCTACGTCCGAAGATTTATATCGAATCTTTCAGGGCGTTGCTAACCTTTCTCTAAGCTCATGAAGAAAGGAATATCCTTCGTCTGGGATGGAGAGTGTCAAAAAGCATTCGAGGAGATTAAGAGATATCTCACTCAACCGCCAGTTCTCGTAGCCCCGATATCAGGAAAACCATTCCTGTTATATGTGAGGGCCATGGACCATTCTCTTGGGGCTTTGTTAGCCCAGAACAACGATCAAGATCAAGAACAAGCCATCTATTACCTGAGCAGGACTATGATGGGAGCCGAACACCGGTACAATCCAGTTGAAAAAGAATGTCTCGCCTTGGTATTCGCAATTCAAAAGATGCGACATTACTTAGTTGGACAGACAATTCACGTCATCTCTAAGGTGAATCCTTTGAGAGTTCTGATGATGAAACCATCATCTCTAAATTGTCGGCTTACAAAATGGGCCATTCTCTTGTCACAATACGACATGCAGTTCATGCCTCAAAAGGCGGTCAAGGGTCAAGCACTGGCAGACTTTTTAGCCGATCACCCAGTATCGGGAACGTCTAAGTTGTATGAAGAATTACCTGACGAAGTCGCTGAAGCTTGTGCTACTCAAGAAGCTACGCAAGTGTGGAAGTTATTCTTCGACGGTGCGTCTAGAGCAAACCCTCATGGAGCAATCACCGCAGGAGTAGGAGTAGTATTAATCTCTCCGAACGATCACGTAATCCCAAGAGGATTTTCCCTAATCGAACCTTGCACCAACAATGTAGCCGAGTATAATGCTCTGCTATTAGGAATGCAATTTGCTGAAGAACTTAATATTCAGCACCTCGAGGCTTACGGTGACTCTCAGCTCATCGTTAACCAAGTCCGAGGGGAATACGAAGTACGTCATGAGGATTTGATCCCGTATTACTTCGCAGTGCTAAAGCAAGCTCAAAAGTTTGAAGGTTTCTTTATCGAATACGCGCCAAGAGCTCAGAATGCATATGCCGATGCTTTAGCCTCTTTGGCAACTTCGCTAGCCTTGCCCCCAGGGGTCGAGACGACGATTCTGGTTATAGGACGTAAGCTATACTGTTCCAAAATTCCTATAGAGGAAAACTCAGACGAGACGCCGACAGGAGAAGTCTGTACAACATTTATGGAGTTCGAATCTAGGGATTGGCGATTTCCGTACATCGACTATGCCCTATATAGAATTCTGCCTGATGATCCTAAGGAAGCGGCTGCAATTAAACGAAAAGCTCTCTGATTCTATTACGATGTAGTTTCTCAAGTCCTGTATCGTAAATCACATGATGGAATCTTGCTTCGATGCCTCTCTCGGAAGGAAGCGAAAGAGGCCCTCAAGGAAGCTCACGACGGAATGTGCGGAGCTCATCAGCCTGGAGCTAAATTAGGAGATCGCCTCCGACGAATCGGCTATTATTGGCCGAAGATGTTTTCAGACGCAGTTGACTACGCTAAACGTTGTCACGCGTGCCAAATTCATGGAGACTTCATCCACCAAGCGCCAGGGAACGTACACCCCACATCAGCAACCTGGCCATTCGAAATGTGGGGTATGGATATCGTCGGACCGATTTCCCCTCCAACAACCAAGGGACACCGGTTTATTCTAGCCGTAACCGACTATTTCTCTAAATGGGCGGAGGCTATCCCGCTGAAAGAAGTCAAGACTTCGAATATGATCAAGTTCATCAAACATCATGTCATCTACCGTTTTGGAGTCCCGAGGCGAATAGTTCACGACAACGGGACACAATTCGTCAGCTTTGGATTCCAGAGATTTTGTGACAAATTCAGAATCCAAAGTGTTGCATCCACAGCATATTATCCGCCAACAAATGGTCTTGCAGAAGCTTTTAACAAAACCATAGTGAAGCTTCTCAAAAAATTTGTTTCCAAAAGTCGGCGCGATTGGGATAAAAGACTTGGAGAATGTCTGTGGGCTTACCGCACGACAGTAAGGACTTCTACAAGAGCTACACCGTTCTCTCTAGTATACGAAAAACATGTATGTATACATATACCTATATATACCAAAACTAAATTGTGTATATATATATATATAACTATGTATACATATATATATAACTATATATATACAGGGAAACTAATATAACGTGTGTGTATATATGATTGAGCTTAAAGTACCAACACACATAATATAAACCTAAACTAATATTACCCACTGAGAGTTGCTATCACAACTGGACTAACAGAAGAAGAAAAGCATCAACGACGTCTGCAAGAACTTGAATCCTTAGACGACAGACGACTTCAAGCTCAGCAACAGGTCGAATTGTATCAAGCCCGTATTTCCAAAGCCTACAACAAAAAGGTTAAGGAACGGATTTTCAAGAAAGGAGCTTAAAGTACCAACACACATAATATAAACCTAAACTAATATTACCCAAGCTTGATCTTGATCTTCAAATAAGTTTGACTTGGTACACATTACGGATGAAGCTTGAACTTGGATCTTTAACTTGAATAGCATGGCTTCAACCACTATTCTGCCAACCTCCATTTGATATGATCGTGAATGCGCAATTCCATCCACCCTCCAACATGTTTGTCTACAATTGATACAAAAACACAAACACTAGACAAACAACATTAAAAGTAAATTATTTGTAAATCATCATCAAAACAAGAAGGTCAACAATCTACCCTTTTTTGATGATGACAAACAATTTACAAGCAGATATATGCATGAAAGGAAATAAATATATAAATTATAATTCACAGGTATATAAACAAGGAAATGTATACTCATAATATTTCTCCCTCTTTGACAACATCAAAAAGGGAAAAACAATCAAGAATGAAGAGAGCAAAAGCTCCCCCTATCAATATGCATGAGTGAGTATAAAACAAGTATAGGGAATAACTCCCCCTATCAAAATTTCAATCCTAAATGGGAAGGGCCCTTCGTAATAGAATCAGTCTATTCGAATGGAGCTTATCGCCTCATTAATCAAGAAGGAGATAGGCTCATGATGCCAATCAATGGAAAATTCCTTAAGAGATACTTCCCGTAAATCATGTAGCCCCCTAAACCCCAGCTAAATCAGGCTGGGGGTTGCCTATTTATAGTGTAATTCTGCCTTATATTTCATCATGTTAACACTACACCTCTGACGATTGTAATTTACTGGAATTATTCTAATAAATGATAAAGAGAATTTCAATAGTGTTAGCATTATTCTCCATGGTTTTAAGCCAGATTTCAACAAAAGAAACGATAAAAGGCAAAATGATATCATTTTCATTCAATGTTGTTAGTCTAAACACAAAATGATGACAAACAAAATGAAAAAGATACAAAATTCCTTAGCCAAGGACGGAACAAGATTTAAACATCAGGTCTCATCAACTTGAGGGTTTTTAGCCTAGAAAATAGATTTATGAAAACAAATGAATGAGGAAAACATGAGAACCATGAAAAAAGTTTTCAAGTGAAAAAAAATCATTCAAATGAAGTCATAAATTAAGATTTGAGTCCAAAAATAATGTTTGATCAAAGAAGAAAATTTTCTTTGTATAACTTGATCAAACCACTCATAGAATACATTATAAGACACGAATAGATGATCCATAAGCACAAACACATAAATCTAATCGAACGATAGTCTTTTCGATACCGCGGATATCCGAAGCAACACTTTTGATTTTAGCATATGCTGCAGAGTGCAGCTTCCTTAAAGCTGATATGCGGGCCTTTTTGTCAGACAAGTCCTTGCGAAGGGTCCCTGGGTGATGTGCTCTGGAGATTATCGCTAAGGAAAGAGCCGGCTCCACTTCAGAATCTAAGTTGGTGCGCTGCAGCTCCCTGAAAGTTGCTAATTCTGCCTTCAAGAGAGTGATTCCTCCCTGACAGTGCTCAGTCCATGATGCATCCCCTTTAGCCTTGATATCATCCAAACACTGGTTCACAAAACCAATAATCGTGAAAACAAAAGAATTAATCAAAGAAAAAATTGTTTTCATATTCAAAGTTTTTTTAAAACACATTTTTCAAAACCAAGAAAAGGAAAAAGAAAAACACTAAAATTATTGGTTTAAAATCAAATTTGTTTTGGTACCCAAGAATTCTTGGTACCAAGAGATTTAGGGAGATGACCCCTATTAATAAAACTCAAAGCCCTAGGGTTATGAACCCTCTTAGGCACATTTGGTGTACTAACCCGGTCATAACAATAATTGCTCAAATGACCCTTCCGATTGTAATTTGTGTAATGAAATAGACTCATTTGTTTTTGTGGACCATATGCTCATGCACGGGAACCATTTGCAAATAAAGATTATCTTCTAGAAATATTTTACAAATGAGAAACATTCTTAAACAATGGTCTATTTGGAACATATTTTAACTTAGAAGCTTTTTGCATATCAAAATAAAATTTAGCAAGATGTCCAAACCTACCACAAACATTATATTTAAAAGCATGTGGTCTACTAGAAGCATTTGACAAATGAGATTTCTTTTTTAAATCAAAACAATATTCGGCCAAATGACCAAAACGACCACAAAGATCACACTTGAACACACTAGCTCTTCAGAGCCCTCGAACGTGGAGGAGGAATAGTTGGATAGATCGGACCCGTATGTTCATCCTGAACAAAGTGATGGAGCAACTTCAGGAGAAGAGTGTAGGCATATAAAATTGCTTATAGGTCCCTTAGCTCAGCTCGGCACAAACCGACAAACCAACGAGGCAACGAGATTGACTAATCGCACGCAAGCAACGGAATACGTCCATTCGCGTGCGGGATCAAGCCAAGTGTTCGACGAGTCAACGAGTCATCCAACCAAGAGCATACTCGGACGAACCACGATCGAATCAAGATCGGTTTCAGACTCGAACTCAGAAGTGGATTTACTGCCA